>NW_012139862.1:1085-2564 GCF_000956105.1 Propithecus coquereli
ACGTACTTTAAGTTTACAAATTAGTAGTGGTTTCTTCAAATTAAATCCAAAGCTAAACTTGAAAACAAGAGTTCTTGGTCTAGAAAGGGTGACTCTCACCTGGAGGATGTATCACTTTTCAGAGGCAGAGGTAGGCATAGGCAACAGGAGGGTACACAGGCAATGTGTATGGGTACCCCTACCCACTCCATTGTGAGCCAACAAGCAGCTGCTAGGGTGATTACCTTCAGGAACAAACAAAGCATGCAAGCTTGGGTCAGACTTCTCAGGGAGCCATGTCACTGAACCACTTGGGGAGAAATGGAGCGCTGTAGTATTGTGTCCTGGCTCCAAAACTTACTAGCTCTATGTGCTTGGGTTAGTTTTTACCTCTTTAGTGCCTCAATTTAGTTGTCTGTAGTGGGTTAATAGTACTTCATAAAGTTAACAAGATGATTAAGTAAATTAATACAAAATATCTAGAACAGTACCTGTTCAGATTATATACTATATTAGTTTATATAAAAGTGCTACGCCTTAAACTTAAGGAAAGCCAATACATAACAGAAGCACTTCCAACAAGAAAACATGTCACTAGAATCGAGGTAGAATCTTAAAACATTTAACATCTTTAGAAAGAAGAGAGTATCTTGTTTGAAACAAGGGATTCTAAGAATGAACCTATTAGATTATCTTGGAAAAAATTCAAGTGAACAAATAGAACAAATTCAAATAAACACAGCTAATCAAACAAGTGATCTAGAAGTAATCTCAGAAATTCTCAGCCAAACCAATAAAGAAATGGTAAAGTGTTAAAAAATGGAGTTCCAACGAAAAGATCTAGTTGGAGCTCCAGGAGGAAAGAGAAATTGACCAAGATAGGCCATTGTAAAATTTTATAACATCAAGGATGAGAAGCTCTCCATAAAAGATTATTTATAAAGAATTTAAAACTGATAGATTAATAACTTTCTTATTAATACTAGCTGTTAAAAGAAAATGAAAAAGCATCTTCAAGTGCTGTGGGCAGAAAAAATTCAGTAAGGGCAGAATGGACCTATACAGATATACAGCGATTGAGAAATATTGCAGAAGCTTACAACCTACAGAAGACTTTCACGGTGAATTCATCGTTTTAATAGCAAAATATATTTACAAGGCCTTCCACATGCAGGTCCAATGTAGCCTGGCTGATATTAAGAAACATCATATAGTACTTTATGCTTTAGTAATTTTTTTCTGTTTTTTTTCTTTTTTATTTCAGCATATTATGGGGGTATAAATGTTTAGGTTATGTATATTGCCGTTGCCCCACCCAAGTCAGAGCTTCAAGTGTGTCCATCCCCCAGATGGTACGCACCACACTCATTAGGTGGGTATATACGCATCCCCTCCTCCCCCCTCCCATCTGCCCGATACCCCATGAATGTTGTTATATGTGCACTTAAGTGTTGATCAGTTAAAACCAATTTGAGGGTGAGTACATGTGGTGCTTGTTTT
>NW_012139863.1:0-446 GCF_000956105.1 Propithecus coquereli
ACCCTTTTGGCTTATAGATGTAACTGTGTGATCAACTAGAGATAGGCAGAAGTTTATGCCAGACTAGAATGCAATAATATTAAAATGAGATATTAAAATATTAAAATACCAATAGCTGGGGTTTTCACCACTCCTTAAATACATGGGTGTAAAACCCACAATTGAAACTGGAAATCTGCATTTTTAAGAAGTCAATTTTTTAAATTATCATGGACAAAATTTGAAGTTGTATTTAAACATTTTATTTTTTGCAAGTTTTACTCACCTATGATTTTAAAAATCATGATTTTAAGAATCATGATTTCAAAAAAATCCTCTTTCAGAAACAAATAATAATTTTAGGTTTCATGGATGATAAATATAGATTACATAATATCTATAGACATTGTCTTATGCATGTGCCATAGGGAATCAATTAAACAAATTTCTTATTAATTAGTCTATAG
>NW_012139863.1:2084-2808 GCF_000956105.1 Propithecus coquereli
CTTTTAACACAAGGAAAAGGAGCCTCAGTAAACTTGCCAATCACCTCCTTAGATATAGTCTCCCATGTTGGATAAAATGTTACAAGTAATGAAAGCGTTGCAAATTAAGCAGCAGCTCTGTTTGTAGAAACAGCACTCAAATGACTATTAAAACATAATGCAATTTAAATGTGACATCTGATAGAAACAGTTACACAGGGCACCATCACAAGCATCCGTATTTGTAGTCTCATTCCAAAACAATTCCAGGTCAGAGTCTATGAGAGGCCCCATGATACGTTCAATGATAAGGACCCACACAGCCTAGAGCAGAGTGTCTGTAGTGTTTTTTCCCCACGTGAAACAAATTAGCCCTCCCAGTTTTAATCCTCAATGGGAGTGAATATAGATTGGTTTTCTATTTAGACCTAATGTTGTATAAGCCACCCACTGGTGCTGAGCTCTTCTTGTGGAAGTGAACACTGTAGGGTGCCAATTGACCACTTTCAGTGCCATCTCACGGCTTTGTTCTGCAACTCCAATAGAGTGAAAAGTCAAACCAATCATGATTAGAAAGTTCAGAGTAATGCTGTCAGTTGATGAATACACTTGGATTTGCAATCCATAAACAACCTGTTCTAAATAAATATGAAACCCTTTTGGCTTATAGATGTAACTGTGTGATCAACTAGAGATAGGCAGAAGTTTATGCCAGACTAGAATGCAATAATATTAAAATGAGATA
>NW_012139864.1:0-745 GCF_000956105.1 Propithecus coquereli
TGGGATTTTAATGGGAATTGCAGTGAATCTGGAGGTTGCTTTGGGTAGAATGGACATTTTTAACAATATTAAGCTAAAATCTTACCCACAAATATAGAATATCTTTCTATTTGTATTTTCTTTGGCTTATTACAGCAATGTTTCACAGTTTTCAGTGCACAAGTCTTTGCCTCCTTGGTTAAGTTTATTACTAAATTTTATTATTTTAGATGCTATCGTAAATGGGATTGTTTTCTTAATTTACTTTTCAGATTGGTCATTGTTAGTGTGTAGAAATGCTACTGATTTTGTGTGTTAATTTTGTATCCTACAACTTTACTGAAATTGTTTATTAATTTTAACAGGTTTTTCCATAGATACTTCAGGGTTTTCTACATATAAGATCATGTCATCTGCAAACAGAGAATTTGCTTCTTTCCTTTACAATTTGTATGCCTTTCATCTCTTTTTCTTATCTAATTGCCTTGTCTAGGACTTCCTGGTTAAATAGTAGTAGTGAGAGTGGGAATTCTTTCATTGCTTCTGATCTCAGAGGAAAAGCTTTCAATTTTTCATGATTAAGTACAATGTTAGCTGTGGCCTTTTCATATATAGCTTTTCTTATATTTAGGTATTTCCTTCTATCAGTTTGTTGAAAGGATGTTGAATTTCATAAGTGCTTTTTTATCAATTGAAATGATCACGTGCTTTTTATCCTTCATTCTGTTAATATGGTGTATATCAATTAATTTTTTATATGTTAAAT
>NW_012139864.1:11085-12336 GCF_000956105.1 Propithecus coquereli
TATAATCCAATAAAATACCTAACTTACACAGTTATCATTACTTTTTAACTTATTAATAGAAGATTTGAGTTTCCTTGAATAGATTGTGAGACTCTATTCACTCCAATTTCAGAGGGATAGAATGATGGTTTTCACCCAGGGAACTGTGCAGCACCCCAGGGATGACTACAGGAGTACATCACACAAGTGAACCCCATCCAAAACACAGGCTAAGATGGGAGAAAAGGTCTGGGAATGGTAGCCTTGAGAAATAATAAACTATCAATTGCAATAGGTCAGTCACAAACAAGGACATTTCCATTTGATATACTCTTAACCAGGTCTACTAATATACTGACCTCAAGGTAAAAGTCTCTCTATGGCATTTGCCCATCCAGTGAGTAAATCACCCAGCACCCAGGTTAATTATTTAGCAGTTTCAATCCATTAAATATAGATATGTTCCATACACATTAAATACCCAGACAGAACACATAAAACAAGGCCAAGGGAAAAGCCTATTAAATACATGCTTCCTAACCATCTCTTATTCATGACTTTAGGGCTATTACCTAGCATTAAAGGGATTCTCCACTATAGCATTCGGGGTTTCTGATATTTGATCAATAGCTGGAACCAGCATATTGTTTTTCTTCCTTATCCAGAAGTATCTTGTTTCCATTTTCTTTCTTTGTTCAATTCAATCTCCTTATGATTCTAACACAGGTAATAACAATTTAGTTATTTGACCCAAAAGAGCCAAACTATTACTGTTCTTTAAGGCAGGGGTCCTCAACATATGGTGAGTTGTGTAATTATTTCACCATATATTACAATGTAGTAATAATAGAAATAAAGTGCACAATAAATGTAATGCACTTGAATCATCCTGAAATCATCCCCTGCTGCTTCCCGGTCTGTGGAAAAATTGTCTTCTATGAAAACGGTCCCTGGTGCCAAAAAGGTTGGAGACAACTGCTTTAAGGAACAAAGTGACTTGTGGAAAATAGTCATATTAGAGTTTATCCAAGTTAAACAATATTAATTTATGCATAATCTTAAATAGCCAGAGGTCTCTTTTTCCTCATTCACTCAAGAGGGAGTCTAGGGACTTACCCACTCAATACTCAAGGATTCTTCAATTCACTTGGAATATATTAATGTGATTTAGGGGAAGGGAAAATGGGATATTAAAAGAGAGAACTTCTAAGCCTGTCATTCAAGAATATCTAAAATTGGTCCTTAAAGAATTTTCCATTTTTCCTTTTCAAG
>NW_012139865.1:0-345 GCF_000956105.1 Propithecus coquereli
GATTTCTGCTATCATTTTCCTTTTGCCTAAACTATTTTCTTTAATATCTCTTATGCTGCAGGTCTGCTGATGATGAAGCCTTTCATCTTATGCATTTTTGAGAAACATCTTTATTTTGCCTTTGTCTTTGAAAGGTATTTTCACTGGGTATAGAATTCTTGGTTGATTGGTTTTTTTCCGCCTCAGTACTCTACCACTATTGCTCCACTATCTTCAGGATTATATCATTACTAATGAGAAGTCTGCTGTTATTTTTATCTTTGTTCATGTTTTATACAATAAATTTTTTCCTCTGATTATTTTATAGGTGTTCTATGACTGGTTTTAAGCAATTTGATTATGATG
>NW_012139865.1:2630-3329 GCF_000956105.1 Propithecus coquereli
ACCAGAAACTCCATGTTGGCAACTTGGTGCGTTGTGTATGATGTTCTCATTGCCTGAAATTCTCTTCATTGCCTTCTTCACCTGGAGCATCTACCTCTCTTTCAAGGCCAGGGCAAGCATCCCTTACTCTGTGAGACCTTCCCTGACTCTGTTGGGGATTAATTGTACAGACACAGCTTGTTCCTATATTTATTATAGTCCACATAACACTTTGTTTCATATTTGTCTCTCCTACCAGCATCTAAGCCCCTAAAGGACTGGAACATTCATTTCTCTATCCTAGTGCCTACATCAGTGCCTGGTGCCTAGTAGGAACTGTGGCATGGATGTTTGAATGAATGAAATTTCTTTGTTTTCCTCCCAGAGCGCTGGCTCTTGCTTTTACTTACTTGGCTCATTAAGCATTTTGTAATTTTTTTTTTTTTTTTTTGAGACAAGGTCTTCCTCTGTCACCCGGGGCTAGAGTACAGTGGTGTCATCATAGCTCACTGCAACCTCAAATTCCTGGGCTCAAGTGGTCCTTCCGCCTCAGCCTCCCGAGTAGCGGGGACTACAGGCACACCTAATTTTTCTATTTTTGTAGAGACAGGGGTCTCTATCCGGCTGGTCTTGAGCTCCTGGCCTCAAGCATCGTCCTGCCTCAGCCTCCCAAAGTGCTAGAATTACAGGCATGAGCCACTGTGCCTGGCCAAGCGTTTT
>NW_012139866.1:0-454 GCF_000956105.1 Propithecus coquereli
CTTGGAAATTCTTTTGTTTTTCTGTAAAAATTCAAGAATTGTGTGAAGATAATACTCCAAAAATAATTGCAATACTCTATGTACTAAGCATTCTAAAAGTAGAAGTCTTCCTTTGGTAGGCATTTTCTGCTTGAATTGGCCAATGTCCTCTTCCTTATCTTCTCCCTCAGAAGTGCTTTTAAGCTCCAACAGACTGCAGTTTCTTATCTATGATTTGTGCTATCTGATGACATTCCCTTTATCTTAAACTATTTTTAGTCTCTTTTTGCAATTACAGAATATCTAGAGTTGATTGTTTAAACTTTCCTCTTTCTTATAGCCCAGACTGTCTTTTAGCCTTCTCTTATTTCATGTTGGATTTATATAAATTTTGTGACTATGTTATCTATCAATATGATGTGTGGTTGTATGCCAAGGCAGAGGATATGCATGGACCTAAGCATACCTTTAGTAT
>NW_012139866.1:1969-2517 GCF_000956105.1 Propithecus coquereli
ACTACAGAAAAGCTCCTCCTTCTCCTCTTCCTCTTATTGGTCTTCTTTTTTGTTATTACTTTTACTACAAAGTGGAACTTCAGAGGAAGCAATATCTATATATATAGTCCACAAATAATACAGAAAGATTATAGTAAATAAATTTGGAATTTTCATCTTTATTTAGATGTACACTGATCAACACATGTATCTATCAAGCACTTGAAACATGGCTAGGGTAAATCAAGACAAGTTGTAAGAATAGAATACATCCCGGATTTGCATAGTTAGTATGAAAACTGGACGAATGCCAACATCTCATTCATAATTTTGTTTTCACATTGATTTTGTGGTGAAGTGATAATTTTTGATATATTTGTTTAAATAAAATGTATTATGAAATAGATTCACCTAGTTCTTTTTACTCTGTAACATAACACACGCAATTTGAAATTACGTATGTGGCTCACATTGTAATTCTGTTGAATAGTGATAGACAAATCATTTCTTCCCACCTATGTGCTCCCATAGAACTTAATGAACCTGTTTCTACACATCATATATTATAC
>NW_012139867.1:0-256 GCF_000956105.1 Propithecus coquereli
GTTATATAAATTGCCTTTGCCCCACCCAAGTCAGAGCTATATGTGTGCCCATCCCCTAGACAGTGCACAACATACCCATTAGGTGCGAATTTACCCATCCGCTCCTCCCCCTCCCATCTGCACAACATCCAATGAATGTTATTTCCATAAGTGCACATAAGTGTTGATCAGTTAGTACCAATTTGATGGTGAGTAGATGTGGTGCTTGCTTTTCCATTCTTGTGATACTTCACTTAGAAGAATGGGTTCCAGCTCT
>NW_012139867.1:3746-5623 GCF_000956105.1 Propithecus coquereli
GTGGTGTCATCCTAGCTCACAGCAACCTCAAACTCCTGGGCTCAAGCGATCCTCCTGCCTCAGCCTCCCGAGTAGCTGGGACCACAGGCATGCACTACCATGCCCGGCTAATTTTTTCTATATATTTTTAGTTGTCCGATTAATTTCTTTCTAATCTTAATAGAGACGGGGTCTCGCTCTTGCTCAGGCTGGTATGGAACTCCTGACCTTGAGCGATCCACCCGCCTCGGCCTCCCAGAGAGCTAGGATTACAGGCGTGAGCCACCACGCCTGGCCTAGCCTCATTTTTAAATGGAAGATTTGTTGCCCAAGACTAAGAAACAGAGGTGTCGCTGTTCCAAAAAAAAAATATGATCAGGCTCCAGTTCCAACTCTGATACTGAATCCTTAATTTGGCGTGTGCTTTATACTCTGGGATTTCCAAGGTGCTTTGATCTGGGGCTACTATTTATAACATTACATAGTCTCAATATCTGTATCCCCCCCAAAATTTGTATGTAGCTAACCTAACCCCCAAGGTTGGGAGGAGGGGTCATTGGGATGTGATGAGGTCATGAGGGTGGAGCCTCAGGATTGGGGTTACGAGAAGAGGAAGAGACACCAGAATGCTATCTCTCTCTCTCTTTCTCTCTCTCTCTCTCTCTCTCTCTCTCTATCTCTCTACACCAGGTGAAGACACAGAAGGTGCCCTTTATGAACCAGGAAGTGAGTCCTCACCAGATACCAAATCTGCCATGCCTTGATCTTAGACTTCCAGCCTCCAGAACTGTAAGATAAATGTCTCTTATTTATAAACCAGTCGGTCTACAGAATTTTGTTACAGCAGCCCAATGGACTAAGATCATAGAAAAGAAAGAAAAAAAAATAAATGGAAACATACAGACACCACCACCGAAATCTTAAATGATGTGGAACCTCTTGCTAAATAATTGCATTTCTACCCATAAAAGGATTGCAATTAGGCTTAGGTTGGAAATGAAAAATCCTTGCAGTTTTCATACCAGGGAGAGAAAATCATCCTCATTTTTTTTTTAATAGGAAGGTCTGAATCTTTTGATTTCCATTATTTTGTATAAATGGTATGTGTGTAAAATGTTTAATATTTGTCATAATGTTTTGATTTATCATTAAGTAAAGCTAGTAAAAAGTTATACATTTCAGAAGAATCCAAATCTCTCTCTCTCTCTCTCTCTCTCTCTCACACACACACACACACACACACACACACACACACACACACGCATAACATTTGGGGCTCTCAACAATATTAAGCTTTGGTTCTTTCATTATCTTCCACTGTGCAAAAAATTTCTGCCTCTGTAACTCCAGCCACATGATCTAAAGCAAATTCTTAATGCAGAATAGACATCCACACTCAGCAAAGTTCCCCTCTAACCAAAACTTCCCCAGCACATGTAGGTCTTTTACAATATTACAGTTATGGAATGTTCTCCTAGCTCTCTGATCAATCCATGCCTATCGGATTGAGTGGTTTAAATGAGAGTATTGTTCTCAGTGCAGATATGCCTGGATTGAACACAGAGCAATCGTGGGACCTCGTTGAAAGTTGCCCCCTTACACAAAGGTTCTCATAGCCATGGACGGAGTGCCTCTGGATTCAAATGATCTAGAAAAATGTTTCCCTTGATCATTTGAAATCTCCCCCTTTAAAGTAAAATCACGATTGCTTTAGCTATTTGACTTCATTGTTTAGCTATTTGACTTCATTGATGTTCCAGATATTTTGTCTTTACAAACTCTCCTATAAGAGCTAGATGACACTTTCATTTTGATTAATTTACTAGGACATTGTAATTTATTAATAGTCAAAATCACCACCTTTTAATGCCTAATGCAAAGCAAACTCTATATTTTTA
>NW_012139868.1:0-334 GCF_000956105.1 Propithecus coquereli
AGCTAGGCTGATGCCACGGCACTCTAGCCCAGACAACACAGTGAGACTCTGTCTCAAAAAAAAAAAAAAAACTATGCCATTTACAATAGCATAAAAAAGCAATCAAATACCTGGCACTAAATCTAATGAAAGCAGTGTAAGAATTCTACCCAGAAAAATATAAAATGTTATTAAGAAAATTTTAAAAACCTAAATAAATAGAGTAACATACCATGGTCATAGGGTTGGAAGACTTAACATTGTGAAAACAACAATTCTACATCAACATGTGTTGATCTATAGATTCAGTGGAATCCCAGTCAATACCTCAATAGGGCGTGTGCATGTGTTTATG
>NW_012139868.1:1749-3716 GCF_000956105.1 Propithecus coquereli
AAATAAAAAAAAAATAATAAGAAATAAAGAGAACGCAAATAGACAACTGAATGGAAAACAAAACATGAACAAAATGACAAGTTCAATAAAGGGATAGAAATTATTAAAAAAAAAAAAAGAACTAAAGAGAAATTCTGGAGCTGAAGAACACAATGACTGAACTGAAAAACTCCACAGAGACCTTCAACAGCAGACATGATCAAGCAGAAGGAAGAATCAGCAAGCTCAAAGACAGGTCATTTGAAATTACGCAATCAAGGAAGCAAAAAGAAAAAGAATAATAACAATAATAAAAACCTGAAGAAAGCCTAAGGGACTTACGAGTTGCCATCAAGTGAACCAATATATGCATTATGGGAAGTGCTCCAAAAGGGACAGAAAAAGCTAAAGGAGAGAAACCTATTTAAAGAAATAATGACAGAAAACTTTCAAAATCTGGAAAGGGACATGAACATCCAGATCTATGAAGCCCAAAGAACCCCAAATAGGGTAAATATAAAGAGATCTTCACTGAGACACATTATAATAAAATTCTTAACAAAGAGAATTTTGAAAGCTTCAAGAGAAAAGCAACTCATCACATACAAGAGAAACTCCATTAGACTATCAGCAGATTTCTCAGCAGAAATATTGCAGACCAGGAGAGTGTGAGATGATGTATTTGAAGTGCCGAAAGAGCCAGTCATGTTGGCTCACATCTGTAATCCCAGCACTTTGGGAGGCCAAGGCAGGAGGATTGCATGAAATCAAGAGTTTGAGACCAGCCCGAGCAACATAGTGAGACCTTGTCTCTACCAAAAATATAAAAAATTAGCCAGGCATGGTGGTGTGTGCCTGTAGTCCCAGCTGAGGTGGAAGGATCCTTTGAATCCAGGGGCTCAAGGCTGTAGTGAGCTGTGATTGCACCACTGCATTCCACCAGCCTGGGCTACAGATGGAGACCCCGTCTCTAAAAAATAAAAAACCCCAGTGCTGAAAGAAAAGAACTGCCAACTAAGAATACTATACACAGCAAATCTCTTCTTCAGAAATGAAAGAGAAATAGATATTTTCCCAGATAAACAAAAACTGGGGAAGTTCATCACCACTTAACTTGCCTTACTAGTGATGCTAAAAGAGGTTCTTCCATTTGAAACAAAAGGATGCTAACTAAAAACATGAAAACATATGAAAGTATAAAACTCACTGTAAAAGTAAGTATAGAGTCAAATTCAGAGTACTCTAATTCTGTAATCATGGTGCACGAATTTAAAATTCCAGTATAAAAGTTAAAAGACAGAAGTATTAAAAATAACAATAGCTACAACAATTTGCTAATGGACGCAAAATATTAAAAGATGCGAAATGTGACATCAATCACATAAAATGTTTGTGGGAGGTAAGTAAAAGTGTAGAGTCTTTTATGTGATCAAAACTAAGTTGTTATCAGCTTAAGATAGACTTTTATAACTATAAGATGTTTCATGGAAGCTTCATGGCATCCACGAAGAAAAAACCTGAAGTAGATACATAAAAGATAAAGAAATCAAAGCATACCACTACACAAAAAAATCATCAAATCACAAAAGAAGACAGTAAGAGAGGAAGAAAGAAACAAAGGAACTACAAAATAGTCAGAAAACAACTAAAAAAAACAGCAATAGTAAGTCCTTACCAATCAATAATTACTTTAAATGTACATTGATGAAATTCTCCAACCAAAAGACCTGAAGTGGCCGAATGGATAAAAACAAGCAAACAAAGAAACCAAAACCAAAACCAAAACAAAACAAGACGGGTCTATACACTGCCTAGAAGAGGCTTGTTTTTCCATTAAGGTCACACATGGGCTGAAAGTAAAAGGATCGAAAAAGATATTCCATGACAATCGTAACCAAAAGACAGCAGGGGTAGCTATATTTATATCAGGAAAAAAATAGACTTTCAGTCAAAAATCGTCACAAGAAACTAAAAAGGCCATTATATAG
>NW_012139869.1:0-492 GCF_000956105.1 Propithecus coquereli
ATGACTCATGGAATTGGTAATAAATATAACTCCACACCTTCAATTTTTAAACTCTAATTTAAATAGGGCTGACAATGACCTGGAATCACGCCTCTATAGAACAGCAAACTTTGCCTCTAAAAGTTACAAAGAAATCAAGTTTATAACAGTATAGAGAAAAATGAAACTCAAATATTAATGATCTCTAGTTGATAGTAAAAGCAAAGCAAAAAATTAAATTAAAAATAAAATTTAAAAAGTTTGGCTTTCTCAGTTTCTGTCTCTCTTCTTTTCTCGCCATGGGATCTCTTTGTATATACCTGCTTCCTTTCTACTTTCCACCATGAGTTGAAACAGCATAAGGTCCTCACCAGATGCAGATGCCTAATTTTGGAAGAATAAAACTCAACTTTCCAGCTACTTTACCTAGCTATACCATCAAGAAAGTGGGAGGATAGAATAAAGAAATTTGCAGTCCACCATGCAAGGTCTAAAAAAATTTACTTTCTATTC
>NW_012139869.1:1537-2266 GCF_000956105.1 Propithecus coquereli
GTCATCCATTAAGACCTTCTATTCACTTCTAACAAAATACACTCATATCAAAAATTTATTCCAAGAAGATTTTTATAATTTTGTCATTAACATAATTTACACTTTCAATAAAAGGAAGATTTAATTTTGGCTGAGACTGAAAACCTGGCAGTTTCTAGTTTCAGAATCAGAGTTGCCCACTATGTTTTATACCTTTACACACTGGGATAAAAGTAGATGAAAAATAATCACTAACACAAAAATATTTTTCTACTCACCTTCCTTGCTTCCTGTTTCTGCAGGCACTGGAAGAGATGCATTGTGCTGGATAGCTGCATTGGCAACAGCATTAGCTGTGACAGTGAAGGCAGTTTGGGGAACCAGCCGGGGCATCAGTGGTACCAATCGTCGACCTTCAATGGACCATTCTGAAGAGCTATTAGGTCCAGACATACTAAACAAAAAAGAAAGTGCTGCTACAAGGGTTCTCAATGGCTAAAAATGAATTAAATATATTTTCTCAAATAAATATAAGTTTTTAAACTACAAAAAGTACCCTGAGTGAATAGGAAAGGCTTTATTTTAAGCAAGCAAGATCAAAATTAGGAATAATTAGAATTCAAGGAATGTCACAACTTAGGTTCTTACACATTTGTTTCTATAATCTGAATCTTATAATGAGCATAATTGAAACTACAAAAAATTTTCCCATGCCTTCTTAATAAATATGGACTTTGGTTTTATTAATTT
>NW_012139870.1:0-1473 GCF_000956105.1 Propithecus coquereli
AAGGATGGTGGAGACTTCTGATTTTATCTTTTGTCATGTATAATATATGATTTATAATTGTTTCCTGGAATGGTAAAAAAAAAAAAAGCAAAGATTGCAAATTTTTCTGGCATTCTATAGATGTTTCTCGAATGGTAAGCCTACAGCTTCCATGATCACCTTAGTTTTTATTCACCCTTAAGCTTAAAATTGTAAGACTAATATTGTATATCAAATTCTTTTTAACATTAAAAGTGGTTTAAGCAATAAAACATAGGTTATCCTGAACTTAAGTCATTAGTAGTAATAACATGGTTGTATTTATTTTATCATCTTTGCTCTTATTTTTTCGTCTTGTCAGAACATCACCTACCCAATTATTGAGACACATGAACTGAGGTACCTGGGTTAAAAATTTGGGACCAAAATATGTCAGAGATTCAAAACCAGGACACAGAATTTGAGGACTGACTAGGTGTTTCCAGAATGATTCTACCTGAGTTACAGGTGAGAAAGCCAAGCCCCTCCTCACAATCACTATGGCAACAGGAGTTCATGAGCTTCACTGAGCTAAAGTGCCCTCACCCAGGTTTCCTGGGAATCAGAGTAATCCTCTTATCCAGGCTCTTCATAACTTCTCTGGGCATCTGTCCTCTGATAGGCTGATTGAAACGATGGATTCCCAGTTGGCGGGGACAACTTTTCCTCACTATTTGCTTTCTTTCTCTGTTTCTTCCATGTTCTTCTCATCCATGTAAAATGCTGAAGAAAATGACTGTCTCCAAATAGGGTGTTAAATGACTGCCACATTAGAAAAAAAATTTTTTTCCTTGGGGCCACTCTCATTGCTGTCTGAGGGCATTTGCCGATTGTGGACACCACTGAGAATCCAGACTTGGAGCCCATAGAGGGTCACTGCTGGGGACAGAAAACCAGCAGAGCTTTTGTCAGAGGTCAAGGGGGCAATTCCAAGGACATTTGCTGAATTCTAGGCTTATATGGGGCAAGAAACCGAATCTTAAGTGGAAAGCTGCTGAAAAGCAAAGGGTAGGACTTGATGGACTTGCGAGACAGAGATTTGAGTCTGACATCTGCTGGGGGTGGTGGAGGCGGGTTGCTGCAGAGCTTACACCGGGCTCCCCGTTCGAAGCCAGAGGCACAGAGGTAGCCTGAGCTCCACCAGAACCTCACCCCAGCCTTGACTCCTGCAGTCCCTGATGGGGTTAAAGTTATCGTCCACTCCTCTCTTTGGCTATGTGGAGGAAAAGGAAAATTCCCTCCCTGGAGGTTGATAACATTTGAAGACTCTACAACTTTTTACAAACTGTGTTTGGCATCTCTTAAAAAATTACTAAATACACACACACACACACACAAAGACAATAGAAACCCACAGATGATTCACATATTGGAGTTACCTGACATCGAAATCACTATGATTAGTATATCCAAGAAAACAGGAAAAGATGGAGAATTTTACTTGCATATTAAAAT
>NW_012139870.1:5425-6936 GCF_000956105.1 Propithecus coquereli
AATATGAAAATTAGTAATATAAAAAGTAATGTGAAAACTGGAAAAATAGTTGATAAGGGTACAGCGTTTTTTCTTGACTTGTCAGGTTTAAGTGCAATTTGAAGGTAAACATAAATAGAAAAATGAAATTTATTGACTTCTATTGGTTTAATCCATGTTTTTAGAATTAATTTGTCAATATTAATTGTAACAATAAGAGCATCAACAAGTAAGATTTTCATGAACTAACTGCAGGATTTTTCCCAGGTTTTGCTTCACAAGGCCCCAGGCTCAAAACTAGCATGTGTTAAATCCAACTCTTAAAGACGGTACGACCTTTTATTCCAGAGGGCTGTGGTGACAGGTACAGGGACCACTGCAACAGGGTCTTGCAGTTGGGGAGAGAGTGGATGGCAAATGGAGGTTTATAATCAAGGAGCTGGGGGGGGGTCAGTGGATGAGAAATGACTAAGAGGAGACATCAGGATAAGGGGTCTGGCTGTAATGACTTGGTGGGATTCTTGCTGCAGGCCGGCCAGGGAGATCAAATATGAGATGAGAGGGTGGTCAGATGCCAAGGATGGGGGATTTTCGATAAACTGACTTAGCACGATTCTTGCTCAAACTGGATTCTATCAGGACAGAGAGAGAAACCGAAAGTTGAGCTATCAGAAAAGACTCAGGAAGCTGACCAAAGTTTTGGCCAAAAGACAGAGTCTTTGTCAAGAGTTACTGTTGAAACTGAAAGCCCTCATTGAGTAGTGTTAAAAAAATTGAAAACCCACCAGACTGAAAGTGTGAATCATCATTCAAATTCCCCTGAAATTCCAGTTTATAACCACTCCCTGGAAATTCCCATTTGTAAATAGGAAAGTCAAGAATGAACTTATTTTCTTTGTAAATCTACTTCCCTATCTATAAAAATTAGTTTACCACACAACCCAATGCACGTACAGTCATCCCTCTGTATCCATGGGGACGTTCCAGGACATCCCACAGATACGAAAACCTGCAGATGCTCAAGTTTCTGATATAAAATGGCGTAATATTTGCACGTAACCTATGAACATCCTCCTGTATACTTTAAGGCACCTCTAGGTTACTTATGATGCCTAATACGTCACTTCATTGATGTGGATTCAACATAGTACTTGGCACATGGCAAATTTCAGTTTTGATTTTTGGAGTTTTGTGGAATTTTTGTTTTCTGATATGTTCAATCTGCAGTTGATTGCATCCATGGATGCAGAATGCACAGATATGAAGGGCTGATCAATAAGGAGGAACTGCTAGAACTATCTGTTAATTTTCACATTTCTAAGCACTGGTGGGAATCTTCCTGCAGCTGAGGAAAGTCCGAGACCATGAGCCCAGGCCCACAGCTGAAGGATAAGAGAAAAAAACAGAACAACATGAAAACCGCTCTAAATGTGGAATCCCACAGTTCCCTGCACGTGGTCAGCTTTGCGACATCTTTCCTGGCCTCTCTCGTCCATGGAGAACCTACTTTTGGGACCTGCTGTGATCTCCTC
>NW_012139870.1:6986-7503 GCF_000956105.1 Propithecus coquereli
GATTACAGATTAAGTTCTACGACTCCTAAGCAGGATAAATACAAAATCAGTCACACCCAGTGCATCCTAGTAGGACTGCTGAAAACCAAGGACAAGGAAAAAACCTTAAAAGGACCCAGGAAAAGAGATACATTGTCTTTTAAGATTGTCAACTGACTCCAGAAACCATGAAGCTATGAGGCAATGGGTGGCATCTTTTTTTTAAGAGATAGGATCTTGTTCTGTCACCCAGGTTGGAATGCAGTAGCAGGATCATAACTCACTGCAGCCTTGAACTCCTGGGCTCAAGCGATCCTCCTGGCTCAGCCTCCTAAGTAGCTGGGACTATGGCATGAACCACCATGCCTGGCTAATTTTATTTTTTATAGATGGGGTCTTGCTATATTGCCCAGGCTGGTCTCAAACTCCTGGCCTCAAAGGCCTCAAAGGCCTCAACACCTCAGCCTCCAAAGGTGCTGGGATTACAGGCATGAGCCAGCACACCCAGCTGGAATGGCATCTTTTTTTTTTTTTTTTT
>NW_012139870.1:10828-11675 GCF_000956105.1 Propithecus coquereli
CCCACAGTTCCCTGCACGTGGTCAGCTTTGCGACATCTTTCCTGGCCTCTCTCGTCCATGGAGAACCTACTTTTGGGACCTGCTGTGATCTCCTCTCCATGATGGTGACACCATGGAGAGAAATAGAAGGTATCTAGAAGGAGAGTGATTGCTTTTTTTTTTTTTTGAGACAGAGTCTCACTCTTTTGCCCGGGCCAGAGTGCCATGGCATCAGCCTAGCTCACAGCAACCTCAAACTCCTGGGCTCAAACGATCCTCCTGCCGCAGCCTCCCGAGAAGTTGGGACTACAGGTATGTGCCACCATGCCCGGCTAATTTTTCCTATATATTTTTAGTTGTCCAGCCAATTTCTTTCTATTTTTAGTAGAGACAGGGTCTTGCTCTTGCTCAGGCTCATCTCGAACTCCTGAGCTCAAACGATCCACCCGTCTCGGCCTCCCAGAGTGCTAGGATTACAGGCGTGAGCCACCGTGCCCGGTCTGCTTTTTAAAGTTTGTTCACTGCTGTATTCCCATTCTTAAAAAAGTGCTTGGCACATAGTAGGCACCTAATATCTATAGAATATATAAATATATGACAAACCCACACATAGAGAGCATGGATTAAGGAAATTATTATGTGACCTTTTGAAGGTGGTGGATGAGAAACACCTCCGGCCAGAGCGTCTCTGTAAGAAGGAGAAATTTTAGATGAAAGAGAAAAAAACAGACAGACACACATAGATCGGATGAGGGTCGGAAGGAAGGGAGCCAGGACCTACAGGAGGCTCTGTGGGAAGAGGTTGCGGAGCAGAACTGGAAGGAGAAAGGCATTGGCAGGGATTAAGCCCTGAGAGACCTGGAGACCA
>NW_012139870.1:14855-15256 GCF_000956105.1 Propithecus coquereli
ATAGCCAGGACTTCAACAACCCTCTGACAGAACAGGACAGATCCTCCAAACAGAAGATAAACCAAGAAACAGTGGACTTAAACAGAACTCTAGAACAAATGGGCCTGGCAGACATTTACAGAACATTCTACCCAAAAACTACTGAATATACGTTTTTCTTATTAGCTCATGGGACATTCTCTAAGATTGACCATATCCTAGGCCATGAAACATGTCTCAAAAAATTTTAAAAAATAGAAATTATACCATGTATCTTCTCAGACTACAGTGGTATAAAATCAAAAATCAATTCCAACAAAAGCACTTGGATGAGCAAACCAATCCCAAACCCAGCAGAAGAAAAAAAAAATAACCAAAATCAGAGCAGAACTAAATGAAATCGATAACAAAAAAACTATACA
>NW_012139870.1:16445-16786 GCF_000956105.1 Propithecus coquereli
GAAATAAAACACCTAGGAATGTATTTAATTAAGGAGGTGAAAGACCTCTACAGGGAGAACTACAAAACACTGAGGAAGGAAATAGCAGAGGATGTAAACAGGTGGAAAACCATACCATGCTCAGGGATCAGCAGAATCAACATTGTTAAAATGTTTATACTACCTGAAGTGATCTACATATTCAATGCAATCCCTATTAAAATACCAATGTCATTTTTCACAGATCTAGAGAAAATAATTCTATGCTTCATATGGAACAAGAGAAGACCCCATATGGCCAAAGCAATCTTAAGCAAAAAGAACAAATTGGGAGGCATCAATTTACCAGACTTCAAGCTATA
>NW_012139870.1:17402-17853 GCF_000956105.1 Propithecus coquereli
ACAAGAGCAAACAGACAACCTACAGAATGGGAGAAAATATTCACATGCTACACATCCAATAAAGGGTTGATAACTAGAATCCATGTAGAACTCAGAAAAATCAGCAAGAAAAACCCCAAACAACCCAATTAAAAAGTGAGCAAAGGACATGAACAGAAACTTTCAAAAGAAGACAGACTAATGGTCAAGAAACATATGAAAAAATGCTCAACATTGCTAATGATCAGGGAAATGCAAATGAAAACCACAATGAGATAGCACTTAACTCCAGTGAGAGTGGGTTTTATCAAAAAGTCCCAAAACAACAAATGTTGGCGTGGATGCGGAGAGATAGGAACACCCATACACTGCTGGTGGGATTGCAAACTAGTACAACCTTTATGGAAAGTAATATGGAGATACCTCAAAGAGCTAAAAGTAGAACTACCATTTGATCCAGCAATCCCATTAC
>NW_012139870.1:17903-18354 GCF_000956105.1 Propithecus coquereli
ACAAGAGCAAACAGACAACCTACAGAATGGGAGAAAATATTCACATGCTACACATCCAATAAAGGGTTGATAACTAGAATCCATGTAGAACTCAGGAAAATCAGCAAGAAAAACCCCAAACAACCCAATTAAAAAGTGAGCAAAGGACATGAACAGAAACTTTCAAAAGAAGACAGACTAATGGTCAACAAACATATGAAAAAATGCTCAACATTGCTAACGATCAGGGAAATGCAAACGAAAACCACAATGAGATAGCACTTAACTCCAGTGAGAATGGGTTTTATCAAAAAGTCCCAAAACAACAAATGTTGGCATGGATGCGGAGAGATAGGAACACCCATACACTGCTGGTAGGATTGCAAACTAGTACAACCTTTATGGAAAGTAATATGGAGATACCTCAAAGAGCTAAAAGTAGAACTACCATTTGATCCAGCAATCCCATTAC
>NW_012139870.1:20524-20910 GCF_000956105.1 Propithecus coquereli
GAGCATCCCTTAACCACAGCATTTACCATGACCTGGGTAATTGGCATATTCAGCAGGTGAATGTGAATCCACCCTTTATAAAATTAATAAAAAGGTTGTAAGGTAGGAACTGTGGTAGGTGCCTGAACTCTGCAAAGGTAGAGGCATAGTTTAAAATACATATACATGTATATATATATAAAACAAACTAGCCATCATTCACTAGCTTGCTTTCCTGGAATTGCTTACTACTCAGCTGATGGTCATAGAGATTCCTAGCTTTCTTCATTGCTCCCATAGATGACATCACCCTTGTAAAACCTAAAGATGGTCTTTGAGACACCTTCCAGACCCTGCATTCTGGTGGACCAACTGACCCAACCAGACCAGTGGGCCCATACCATGGA
>NW_012139871.1:0-333 GCF_000956105.1 Propithecus coquereli
AGAAACATCCTTTAAAAATTGAATTTATCCTATTTTATGCAAATTTCGCATTTCCCTTCTTGAATTTCTCCTAGTTTACTTACCTGTCTACAGAGTAGTAAAATTATATTCTTATTCATAAGAAAAGAAAAGGAAAAGGAAAAAAAATGCTGATGCAACTGAAATTGCCTTAAATTATTCATCTTTATATTCATAATTATTCACTTACTTTGAGGCTTAATATTATTATATTGTTCCGCTTAATCCCATTATATATATTCTCCTGACATAAATCCACAGATATAAATTGTTGAAAACAAACTTACTTAACATTTCAATTAATTAATATTTTAT
>NW_012139871.1:3471-4575 GCF_000956105.1 Propithecus coquereli
TAGAAGCACATGCCCTGTGAAAGCCTGCAGGACTGGTCTTTTTTTGCAGTCCTTCTGCGTGGGACTTGTCCATGAAATAAAAGTAGTGGCATTTAAAGAGTTAAGTTGTGTATTTATTTTCTCACTTAAGTTATTTTTGCAAAAGAAAAAACTGTTTTTTAAAGACTTGGCTTAGGCCTCATGCTTCTCTTCCATCTCTTTTAGCTCTATTGCCTTTAGGTTGCTAAGGTACTTTCTTCTTTTCTAGCAGTTTCACCAGAGAGAGGTCAATAATCCAAACTAAGGTGGATTTTTTTACTTTAAAATGATACGTAAACTTTACTTGTGGAGATACTCTTTTATTTATTCATTGGAAAAGAAGGAGATGGGAGGAAAATCCACTCCATTCCTCCACCCCTCCACCCTCCACTTTGGGTATGGATGTAGGAAGGGGAGAAATTCATGGTGATTGGGTGACAGGAAAGATAATGGTGTCATTGCTGATGCAATGAGAGTTCCAAAGAGAGAAACCAGGTAGATATCCACTGAGCATGTCAGCGTATGAATTTCTTTTGACAGGTGGTTTAAAATAGCACAGATTTATTTGCTCACAGTTCTGGAGGCCAGAGTCTGAAATCAATATTGCTGGGTGAAATCAAGTCATCAGCAGGACCATCTTCCCTCTGCAGGCTCTAAGGGAGCATCTGTTCTTTGCCTTTTCTACCTTCTAGTGGCTGCCAGCATTCGTTGGCTTGTGGACACATCACTTCAGTCTCTGCTTCCACAGTCACATTGCTTTTTCCTCTTCTGTAATGAAATTTCCTTCTGACTCCCGCTTATAAGGACACTTGAGATTGCATTTAGGGCCCATCTGGATAATTCCCAGGATAATGTCTCTATCTCAAAACACTTAATCACATGCGCATAGTTTCTTTTGCTGTGTATAGTGACATTCGCAGGTTTCAAGGATTAGAGTGGAGACATATTCAGAGGCTTTTATTCAGCCCACTACAGGCAGGTAAAGTGCACAGAAAGGCTGGTGTGGGTTTTATTTTCATGTGGTCTCTAAAGATTCTAATGAGACCGTGACTAAATCAAGGTTAATTGCTGTCTTCAGGGTTAAGA
>NW_012139872.1:0-557 GCF_000956105.1 Propithecus coquereli
CTTATCCCATAATGCCTCCTGGCCATATGACCACTTTAATTTGGCCCATTTGTTTTGATTTGTCTGACACTGCTCTTCACCAGTGCAGCCACTGCATTTTTTAACATGGGATACCTGTTATTTTCATTATTTAGTCCCAACCCCTATGTCTCCCTCCTCGAAATCAGTGAGCACTCCCAGTGAAGCTGGAAGCCAAGACTCAGGAGATCTGGGGCCATTAACAAGGTAAGAATTGTCCCTTTAAAAGGCCATGGTGGGACGTCAATAATACAGAAAGCACTGTTAGAACAATGTGAAATGTGCGTGCATCTGCATGTACACTGAGTCATTTCATGTTTAAGTTTATGGTGGCTTGCTATTTTTAGTGGCATAGCAATGATCTTGAACTCACTGGAAATGATAAATGATTATTGTCCTTCCTTGAGTGGGTGAACTTAACACCATTTGTCTTGCTTAACAAACGCAAACATATCCATTAGCTTTGGCCTACAAAAAGCAAGGAAGAACCAAAGATAAGTTGAATATATATATCTAGCTTCTCATTATTCTACTTTGGT
>NW_012139872.1:6171-6474 GCF_000956105.1 Propithecus coquereli
AGTATGTAGTGCATTGTTGCAATTTTATTTCTGACTTCAGAAGATCTTTATCATCATCATTGCCAGTCCTAAGTAGGGAAATAATTGAGGTTAGGAAGTAAAACATTAACTCATTATTTAAATACCATCCTTACTTAATTGACACTATTTTAATGAATGTGACAGATTGAGTGATATGATGGATTTAAAACATCTTTATTATTCAGTATATTACTTTTGGAAATGGCATTTAAAAATTAGATATTTAGCCATGACATGGAGTAGATATTTTCTGTTTGGCACTATGCTCACATAGTCCCAAAC
>NW_012139873.1:0-1261 GCF_000956105.1 Propithecus coquereli
TGTCCAATTAATTTCTTTCTATTTTTGGTAGAGACAGGGTCTCGCTCTTGCTCAGGCTGGTCTTGAACTCCTGAGCTCAAACAATCCGCCCACCTCGGCCTCCCAGAGTGCTGGGATTATAGGCGTGAGCCACCGCACCCGGCCCTTCCTTTTTATTTTTAAAGATGTTCCTCATTTGGAGTTTGTCTGATGTCGACTTACGATTAGATTCAAGATGTGCACTCTTGCCCAAAATACTGAATAGGTGATACTGTGTTCCTCTCAGAGCATTGCATCTGGAACACATGATGTCCATCTGCCGCTTATTGGTGACATTCATGTTGCTCACCAGTTAAGAGTGTTGCCTGATGTCATCACTGTACAATTACTATTGTCCCTCTTGCAGATGATAAACAGTGTGTGGGGAGACACTTGATATCCTGCTTAGCATCAAAACTTCCCTTAGATTCAGTGTATGTATTTATTTGCCCATAGCTAGTATACCAAATCTCAGTAGCTTAAAACAATAAATGTTTATGATCTCAGACAGTTCCCATGGGTCAGGAATTTGGCAAGTGGCTTGGCTGAGTGGTTCTGGCTCAGGGTCTCTCATGAGGTTGCATTTAAACTGTGGGCTGGAAGCTGCGGTCATCTGAAGGCTTGTCTGGGGCTAGAGAATCCATTTCCAAGGTGATTCATCCGTGTGCCTGGCAAGTGAGTGCTAAAGCCGAGAAAGCCTCCGTTCCTCATCACATGCAACTCTCCATGGGGCTGCGTGAGTGTCCTTGAGACATGACAGCCGGCTTCCCCCAGAGCAAGGGATCCCATAGAGGGAATAAGGATAGAGCAATGCCTCCAGTGACCTAGCCATGGAGGTCAGACACCGTCACTTCCACCATATTCTCTCCATCAGTTGTGAGTCACTAAGTTCAGCCCACATTCAAGGGGAGAATTAAGCTTCAACTTTTTTTTAAAAACTCCAACTCCTGAAGTTCTCAAAGAATTTGTTGACATGTTTTAGAACAATCACAGCACCCACTGATGATTCTTGCCTGATCCAATCCTTATTTTGATAGCTGCAAAATAATGATTTTTCCACTCTCCTGTATTATTTTTGAAGCAAATCCCAGCATCGTATTTCACCTGTAAGTATTTTTAAATGTATTTCTGAAAGATAAAGATTTTTAAAATGTTATATACCTTAAAAATGATATTTATTTATTTATTTGAGACAGAGAGAGTCTCGCTCTGTCGCCCCGGCGAGAGTGCAGTGGTGTCATCA
>NW_012139873.1:1866-2899 GCF_000956105.1 Propithecus coquereli
AAAAAAAAAAAAAAAAATGAACTCAAGGATCAAACATAGCTGATATATTCAAACCTTTGGAATTACTCTTACTGTTGCTCACGTTGTCCTCTCTTTGGCCAGTGGTTCTTGTTGGCTAGTGGTCCCAAGTCTTTCGATTAGACTCCAGTAGTCTTTGATAGCTTTCTTGCTATCTGGTATAATGAGATGTTCTAGGCTCCTTTGTTTATTTCTTGCCCCACATCTGGAATCAGTCTTTTCTCTAAGAATCTTTGGTCCCTTTAGTGGGAAATGTTATTTCAAGACTACCATCCAAGGGCTAGGATGCTATTGCCATACGATTGGTGATTGTTTCTAGGACTTTTCAGTATAAAGAAAGAGGAACTATGCTTTGTTTTGTTTTGAAATAAAATGTAGTGTGAGTTCATACAAATAACTGCAATGCAAACACAGGACCACAGCGGTTTCACTTATCCTCTTCTATTTTACGTCTCCTTTCTGCTATGCAGAGAATCCCAGCTCTAAAGTACTCCAGTAATAACAGATTAGATTATTACTCATTTGCTCAAACCCACAGTGCACATGCAACAGTCTCAGAATACTAACGTCAACACTACCACTAATAATATAACTAGAAACACTTAAAGGCTTTTTTCCATCTTATTTTCTTTGGGGTATATTCCACTAGCGATGCCCAAATTACTGTTTTGATTAAAAGTTACTCTTTGAGTGGTATGCCACCCACTGTATACTCATTTAGATTCATTAGCTTCATCTTAAAATCTTTTAATTTTGTTTTATAATTATGTAAGATATTTACATGGTTCCAAAGTTAAGTTTACAAAACAAGATATATTGAAAGAAGACTAATTTTCATTTTTATCCCTCATCTTGTTTCTTCCTTCTCCTTCTAGTTAACCATTTAAAAATGTTTATAATTTATTCTTCCATTTTAAAAACATAGTCAATATTTTATATAAAGAATATACATTTTGGGCCGGGCGCGGTGGCTCACGCCTGTAATCCTAGCTCTCTGGGAGGCTGAGGCGGGCGG
>NW_012139874.1:0-1346 GCF_000956105.1 Propithecus coquereli
AGGCACAGTGGCTCATGCCTGTAATCCTAGCACTTCAGGAGGCCAAGGTGGGAAGATCACTTGAGGCCAGGAGTTCAAGACCAGCCTGAGCAACATGGCAAGGCCCTGTCTCTACAAAAAAATAGAAAAATTAGCCTGATGTGGTGGTATGCATCTATAGTCCCAGCTACTTGGTAGGCTGAGGCAAAGGATCACTTGAGCTCAGGAGTCTGAGGTTGCAGTGAGCTATGATGACACCACTGCACTCTACCCAGGGTGACAGAGCGAGACCCTGTCTCAAAAAAACAAAGCAAAACTATTTGGTAATGGAAATGAACAGACCACCTCTACCAACAATAACATGGATGAATCTCAGAAACATAATAGTGAATGAAAGAGCCCAGAAAGAATACATAGTATATCATTCTATTCAGATATACTTCAAAACTAGGCCAAAATAAACAATAAAGACAAAAAATATTGTTTAGGGATGCATACCTAGGTATAAAGAAGCTACAAAAAGATAGCAAATTTTATGATTGCCATAAAAATCAGGAAATAGCTTACCTCTAGAAGTGAAGGGGGGTGGAATGTAGGAGGGTGTGGTCAAGAAGAGCAGGCGAGGGCCTCTGGGTGCTGGCAATATTCTGTTTCTTGACCTGGATGATGGCTCTATGTTCCCTTTTAAATAATTTGTTAAACTCTTATTTTTATGTAATATTCTGTCTCATGACCTGGATGATGGCTGTATGTTCCGTTTTAAATAATTTGTTAAACTCTATATTTGTCATATTCTATTATATTTCTTGACCCGGATGATGGTTACGTGTTCTCTTTTTAATAATTTGTTAAATTCTACATTTATATCTATGTACATTCCTATATGTATGTTATATTTCACAATAAAAGGAGTTAAAAAAAGTCAAAGGTCCTTCTTCACATCTTCACTCAACTTATTCCCCTTTCCAGAGATAACCACCATTAATAGGCAAGTTTCTTTCCATATGTGGTTTATTCTTAATAATGTTAGAAAAATAAAAGTTTGTGTTTTTTGGAAAGTATTAGGGGTAATAAGATAGATCTAGGAAAAAAGGAAAGAAAAAAAAGCTTGATTATTTCAGTAAAATCAGAAAATTACAAAAACGAAACAAGAAAGAATGGTAAAAAATATATAAGATGGCAGGGTTAAATCTAAATAAAAAGAAAAGAAATCAAGATCAAATGGGCTTTATTTGTGGGATATGTTTAGTTTATTACTTTAGTAGATTAAAGGGAAAAGAGTGTTTTTCCTGGCATCAAAAACAGCATTTAGGCCGGGCACGGTGGCTCATGCCTGTAATCCTAGCTCTCTGGGAGGCCGAGGCGGG
>NW_012139874.1:1396-2422 GCF_000956105.1 Propithecus coquereli
TTATGTAATATTCTGTCTCATGACCTGGATGATGAAAAAGTAAAAGTAAACAAATTAGTTCTACGTTGAAGAACTGATTGCTGAAATAAAAACTCAGTTGGAGGGCTAAACAATAGGCTTACAACCAGTTACTTTTCATGAAAATAAAGTAGAGGAAACATGCAGACCATAAAGTAAGGAGACCTACAGATAGAAAGTACATGAGGAAAATTTATACTGTGAGGATAGATCTAAATGATCTAGTATACATTTCACAGGAGTCAGAGAAGGAAAGAACAGACAATGGAAGGGAAAAAATAAATAAAGAATAATTCCCTGTACTGAAGAAAGACTCTTAGTTTTCAAGAATAAAGGGTGCACCAAGGAGCAAGCAGGAAGAACTCAAAAACAAACCAACAAAAAGCACATTCCTGTACATTACTGAACTACCTATGATTCCAGAGGTAGAAAACGAGTTACATAGAAAGACTCAAGACTGAAAATCAGACTGGCACGCACGGAATTCTCACCTGTAACATGGTTTGCTAGAAGATAAGTAAGTGCCTTCAGTATTCTGAGGGGAAATTATTTTCAAGACAGAATTCTGTACCCAGCCTTACTAATGTTTAAGTGAGGGGTCAAAATAAAAGAGATCTCCAAAAGTTTATGACATACTCCCATTTTGAGAAAACTGCTTGAAGAGGTACTCCCAGTAAAATGAAAAATTCAAAAATGAAGATTTGGATACAAGAAGCAGTAGTGTGCAAAGAAACCAGTAAAACCTGAAATTGTGTTTAAGTAAAGGGACCATGAAGCCTAGTGTAAGTGTTGAGATTTCTAAAAATATAGAGAAATAATATAAATATGTGCATGTGTGTACACACACATATATGCACACACAGTTGACCCTTGAACAACTCAAGGGTTAGGGACACTGACCCTCTGTGCAGTTACCTGCACATCACTTTTGACTCCTCCAAAACTTAACTACTAATAGCCTACTATTGACCAGAAGCCTTATTGATAACAAATAGTTGATTAACATAT
>NW_012139875.1:0-638 GCF_000956105.1 Propithecus coquereli
CACGTGCATCCTTCGCAGATGGACTTCCCGGGCTGTCCCGGGCACCTGTCCCTCCTACTCCCTACAGGGTGACTGGGTTCAGGGGTGGGACGTGCGTCCCACGTGGACAAGTTGTATTTCTCTAGAGCAATTACTTCGCTTTTACCTTATGGACACTGAATTGTGTAACTCAGTATTTCCCAATTTTGCATTTTCAGATGCACTGGGGACATGAGGGAGTGTTCCGATGGGAAGGGCACAGAAAATGTTCATTTTTGCAGTTTGTTTGCAATGAAAAATTTAAAACAGCAGCCTCATGACAAAACCCCTCTGTCCCAGTGCTAAGACACAATCGAGAAAGATTTTCATAGTCCTGAATTTTATATTCTTCAGTTGGTGTTTTTCAGTCTCGTGTCCTCGGACTGTTCTGGGAGTCTTTGAGCATTTTTTTTCCCTAAAATAAACTTTGCTTAGTTAGAGAAACAAGGTACTGAGGAGTCCCCCTCCTCGCTGCCGGGAAACAGACACATTAGATTTCTAAACCTTCCTCCAAAACAACAGTGCAGTCTTGTTACTCTGCACTCTTAAAAAATGTTCAGGATCCAAAAGAGCTTTGGTTTATGCAGGAAATATAAAGAAATACGTATGCATATATAGAT
>NW_012139875.1:12613-13230 GCF_000956105.1 Propithecus coquereli
AAATCAAAACCACAATGAGATACCACTTATCCCAGGTGAGAATGGCCTTTATCAAAAAGTCCCAAAACAATAAATATTGGTGTTGATGCGGAGAGATAGGAACACTCATACACAGCTGGTGGAACTGCAAACTAGTACAACTTCTGTGGAAAACACTATGGAGATACCACAAAGAAATACAGGTAGATCTACCATTTGATACAGCAATCCCATTAAGGGGCATCTGCCCAAAAGAGCAAAAGACATTCCGTAAAAAAGACATCTGCACTCGAATGTGTATAGCAGCATAATTCACAATTGCAAAGATGTGAAACAACCCAAGTGCCCATCAATACATGAGTGTATTAATAAAATGTGATATATGTATACCATGGAGTACTATTGACTTACAAGAAACAATGGTGATATAGCACCTCTTGTATTATCCTGGATAGAGCTGGAACCCAGTCTACTAAGTGAAGTATCCCAAGAATGGAAAAATAAGCACCACATGTCCTCACCATCAAATTGGTTTTAACTGTTCAACACCTAAGTGCACATATAGGAATCACATTCAACAGGCATCGGACAGATGGGAGGTGGGAGGAGGGGATGTGTATATACACACATAATGAGTG
>NW_012139876.1:0-1837 GCF_000956105.1 Propithecus coquereli
AAGAATTATTTGTCTCAAATTATCTTTCCTCCTCTATATCTTGGGAAAATATAAATTAGTTGATTATTTGTGACCAGCAGAAAGGATCCTACTGACGGTATGACTCCTTTGCCAAACTTCTTATCAAAAATAAGAACACTGGAGGCCGGGCGCGGTGGCTCACGCCTGTAATCCTAGCTCTCTGGGAGGCCGAGGAGGGCAGATTGTTTGAGCTCGGGAGTTCGAAACCAGCCTGAGCAAGAGCAAGACCCTGTCTCTACTAAAAATTAGAAAGAAATCAATTGGACAACTAAAAATATATAGAAAAAGTTAGCTGGGCATGGTGGTGCATGCCTGTAGTCCCAGCTACTCGGGAGGCTGAGGCAGTAGGATCGCTGGAGCCCAGGAGTTTGAGGTTGCTGTGAGCTAGGCTAACGCCATGGCACTCAGTCTAGCCAGGGCAACAGAGTGAGACTCTGTCTCAAAAAAAAAAAAAAAAATTATCTGGACAACTAAAAATATATAGAAAAAAATTAGCCGGGCATGGTGGCTCATGCCTGTAGTCCCAGCTACTCAGGAGGCTGAGGCAGTAGGATCGCTTGAGTCCAGGAGTCTGAGGTTGCTGTGAGCTAGGCTAACGCCATGGCACTCAGTCTAGCCCGGGCAAAAGAGTGAGACTCTGTCTCTGGGATGTTATGAAAATGAGGGGACCACATCCTCCACCACCTACTCCACATGGCCAGAGGTAACCAGGGCCCTCCCAGAATGCCTGAGCACCACGTTGGCCATGGGTTGGGGTGGATAGCAGAAAGGGAGGAAGAGAAATCTTTAACAGAAGCATTATCTCCTCTCAGAAGTGGCCTTTCAGGTCCCCTTGTCCTCTGGCTCTTAGATCTCCCACACTTAACTTCACCTCATCCTGCTTGTATACATGCAATGAAACACTTTAGCACAGGCCTCTGTGTAGGATGGTATATTTCTGTACAGTGGCTAATAACTGCTTACCCAGTCAGCCAGGGAGTCATGATTTTTAATCATTGAGAAGAGAAATGTTAAGTTTTTCTTATTGTCTTGGGTTAAACTAGAGCTCTTAAAATTAACCTGTCTGCCTATGAACCTTTCCAGACCATGAGTGATTATATAACCTACAAGTCTTATGAGGGACCTGAAGGCCCCAACATGCTCTGAAACCTGGAAAATTACATGGTGGGGAGGAGAAAGATGGAACTTGGCATGGAGAGAAAAAAGCTTTCAGCACTTGCGCTGGGCTCAAAAAAATATGAGTATGAATGTGAGACTTTGTGAGTTACGTCAGGCGCACATCTCATATCTGCATTTGATGTATGTGCAGTTGTAGTGGCCAAGAGGGTATCTGTGATTTGGAAGAAATGTCCAGAGATTTAGTGATAAGAATAATAATGATTTTGGATCCAGCTGCCCTGCTCTTAGTGCCAAGAGGAACTGTAGGCACGGGATTCACTGTAGGGGTAGGTGGTGAAAGCAGTCAGAAAGTCACGGGTTGTCAGGAGCACCCTTGCATGTCTCCTCCATCAATTGCTTGAAATTTAGCAGTTGGCTAACTATGCCTCCAAAGGTTTAAAATTTTTCTTTATACTTTTCTGTATTTCCACATTTTCTACAGGGTATTGCATTTATAATAAAAAGGTTATTAAAGTAAAATAATGTACTTCAGTCTTTTACAACAGTTCGAATGTAAAGTCTTAAGGGAGGAAGGTTCCTAATCCAATTTGGATCGTGAGACCTTGCCTTAAGGGGTGTGATTTGGATATCACGATCCTGGTCTAGAGTATGGGCTGTGCTATGTACTAGTTCTATTATACAATCTTGAACGAGGCTC
>NW_012139877.1:0-1563 GCF_000956105.1 Propithecus coquereli
CTAATAGAACTAAACGCCACAGGTTGCATTTGTCAGACCCCAGCCTTTCTGGATTTCTTCCATTTCATCGATAATTTGGGCAGCGCCGAAAGGTTTGAGTGTGTAACACAAAATCTGATAAATTCCACATTGGAGATAAGGACAGAGAGTAACTGAAGCCAGCGGAGGGAACTCCGGAGGCAGAAGGGTCAGCTATCCTAAGAACACATTTGAACCCTGAAAACACTCCGGACCGAGGAACACAGCAGAAGCAAAGGCCGAGCTGCAAAATGTGCACCCTGTTAACCTGACGCGGTCAGAGGGGAATGTACTGGGACGGGGTGGCGGTGTCAGAGGGCGAGGCAGGGCGAGGGCCTGACGGGCAACGCCAGGATGGGGCTTGGCTCGTAGGGCACAGGCGAGAGAGGGGATGTGTGCGGCTCAGTGTCCGGAAGCCACTGTGGGGACGACTGTGAGAATGGGCTGGCGCGTTCGGGTGGGGGAAAGGGCGAGCAGGGAGACCAGTGTAGGAGGCTGTAGGGAAAGCGTCCGAGCGTGCGACAGGCGGAGGCCCGAGCAGTCGTCTCGGGGTAGGGCTGGCACATTGGAGGCCGGCTGGGCACGACCGCCCCCTAGAGCTCCGGGGCGGTGGGGACAGGGGCGCGCGGTTGTCCCGGGCGACGGCGTCCGGCGGGCGAGTCGGGGGCGCGGGAGTGGCCCCGCGGGGCGGCGGCCGAGCACCCCTCCCCTGTCCTCCCCCCCGTCCCTTTCCACGACGACTCGCCGAGCCCCCCAACGGTTCCCACCCGGATCGTGCCGAGCGGGCGGCGGCTGGAGCCCGAGCGCCGCGGGGACTGACGGGCGCGGGGTGGGGGCGGGGCAGCGTCCGGCGCCTTCGCCGCCGCCCAGCAGGAGCCGCCGCCGCCGCGGGGCCCAGGGGCGGAGAGTGGGGAGCCGCCCGGTCCCCGCCGCCCGCCCGGCCGACGCAGGTGCGGCCCCAGCCCGCTGGCGGCCCGCGGAGATGCGGCCGGTCTCTTAGGATTAGGTGTTGGTCTCAGGTACAGGGGCGGACGCGGCCTGGGGGACTGGGGCAGGCTGGGTCCTTCTCCTGAGGACTGGGAGCAACTCGTGTTCACTTCTGGAACCTTCCAGCGCCTTGAGTTGGGCACATGGTAGATGCCCAATAAATTGTTTGGCGGAATCCGCTGCTGTTGTTTTCGGGGATCGCGAGACCTCCGGGGACGGTGGCGGTAAAACTGGGGCCGGAAGACCAGAGGGGCTTGTGCGAAGTCATTTGCTAGGAATAGCTGCGGATGCGGCAGTTATGTGACTGCCGGCTCCTGTTCCTACCCCGCTTCTCGAGAGCAGGGAGCGATGGGGAAGCCGTGGAGAGGAAAGGGGAATGTCTGGCCTTGGGCGGTCACCAGCCTCTCATCCAAATGAGACTGGCCGCCCAAGGCCCGGTCGGTTTGAGCCCTCGCTGTAGTCGACATTAGGGTCCGAGCTTTCTCCCGTTATCAGCGTCAGTCAGAAACACAGTGAGTTCTCCAGAGTGTCCATCCTTTTCCACAACACACTGCTCCA
>NW_012139877.1:3268-4764 GCF_000956105.1 Propithecus coquereli
CCAATCTCCTTTCTTTTTAAAACTGCTTTTTGAGGTATAATTTACATACCATAAAATTCACCTATTTTAAGTGTATAATCTAGTGATTTTTCAGTGACTTAGAGTTGCGATCAATACCACAGTTCAGATTTAGAATGTTTCCATCACCTACAAAAGATCTCTCCTACCCATTTGCTGTCAATCCCCATTCCCATCCCCAGCACCAATCCACTTTTGGTCGCTGGCCTACTCTAGAGTTAGGTTTTAGTCCCGTAGTTGGACTACTCCAGTGGCTTTATAACTGGCCTCAGCTTCTACTCAGTATATTCTCTGTGCAGCCACTGGAGAATCACATGCCCCTGATTAAAACCCTCCAATGGCTTTCCACTGCAATAGGATAAGCCCCTAGATCCTTAGTATATGGTGTTTTCAAAGCCACATGAGCTCTACCCTTACCAACCTCACCAACATCTTCTCAGGATAATTTAGGAAATAAGTGATAAGCACAGCATTCCTATGGGCGTGGTACACAGTTGGCTGTCCATCAGGAGGCCTCTCATCCTCCCTTGACTACCCTGCAGCCTCACTAGCCTTCTTCCTCGGCAGTCTGTGAGCACTGAGCTTTTCTCAGGGCCTTTGCATATGGCATTTCCGTTTAAGAAGCTACCCCAGGGCTCTGCGGGGCTGACTCCTTTTCATTCAGTCATGCAGTCAATGTCACCTCTTCAGAAAGGCCTTCCCTAACCTTTCCTAACCAGAATAGCCTCAAGCACATCCTTCTGTATACCCCTACCCTGCATCATTTCTTCATTGCACTTAACCACTCTTCAAAACTATATATATATTTTTTTCCCTTAGTATCTCTCCTTCCCCATTGGAACACAAATTCATGAAGGTGGAAACTTGATTGGTCTTGATTTTAGACAGCTCCATCTCTAGTATTTATAGACACACTATTCAACAACACATTGTAAACTACCAAAATATCAACAACAGCAATTAATATTAATAGTTATTGAATGCTTGCTATGTCAGGCCCTGTGCTAAGTGCTTTATATGCATGAATTATTTAATTGTAGCTTACCGCTTTTCATGTGGGAAGAGTAAAGGGAGCATGTCCTCCAAATATAGTCTTCTATATTATTTTTTCAGAAGTATTGGGCAGTTTTCTTTCTCTTATTAGAATGTTGATTTTCAAGATTGGATCAGTGTACATTGCCACTACTGTTGAACCTCTTTCTCCACATCCCTAAAAACTGAGCTGGAGAGGTTTTTGCTAGGAAGGAAAGGAGGAACAAAAAGAATGGTACAAATAAAAGCAGCGTCCTAAAAGACCAAGACCCACTGAGGGCACAGCAAGCAAGACTTCTGCTGGAGCACAATGTGTGTCAGAGGAGTAGCAGGAGATGGAGCTGGGAAGGGATTAGGCCAGATCATAGAGGGCTTAGAGTGCGGGCCTTAGTTCAAACCTCAGTCTTTGAGCAAGATACAGCAAGATGGCTCTGGTTTTAAAGGAA
>NW_012139878.1:0-622 GCF_000956105.1 Propithecus coquereli
CCTGCCTCGGCCTCCCAGAGAGCTAGGATTACAGGCGTGAGCCACCGCGCCCGGCCGAGAGCTGAGTTCTTATCCTGCCCACATGATAAGGGACGAGTTTCTGGGCCGTTCGGTTTCCTCGTTTGAAGATTGAAGCCGCGAACACCTCCCCGTCAGGGCTCACGCGAGGCCTGAAGCGAACACAGGCCACGTCGTCTGAGGCTCACCCGATCTGAGCTGACCTTTGCACGCCGCAGCCGACGAGCAGATCGTGACACCGCGCTGTGTCCTCGGCGACCAGGTCGGTCTGAGACCCTCGCCGCCGTTGGCGACGGGGACGAGATGAGCCTCCCCCCGACCCGCTCGCCCTCAAAAGCGGCACGACCTCCACGTCGCCCCCCGTCCCAGCTCCACGCGCCGCGGGTTCAGAGAGACCCTGAGGACCCAGCGGGCCCGGGGGGGGACGGGCGGGCCGGCGGCCGCCCTACCTGACGACACAGTTGCCGCGGTTGGACGCGAAGATGACGATGGGGGCGATGGACGACTCGAGGGCCCGGTGCAGGTAGGTGAAGCACTCGATGTCCAGCATGTGGACCTCGTCGATGAACAGCACGCCCGGGACCAGCTCGGCGACACCCTGGTC
>NW_012139878.1:2101-2509 GCF_000956105.1 Propithecus coquereli
CCTCAGCCTCCCCAGTAGCTCGGACTACAGGAGTAGGTGGGACAACAGCCATGTGCCACCATGCCCGGCTAATTTTTTCTATATATTTTTAGTTGTCCAGCTCATTTCTTTCTATTTTGAGTAGAGACGGGGGTCTCGCTCTTGCCCAGGCTGGTCTCGAACTCCTGACCTCGGGCGATCCTCCTGCCTTGGCCTCCCAGAGTGCTGGGGTCACAGGCGTGAGCCACCGCGCCCGGCCTATTTTGTTTCTTTTAATCACATTTCCCAGAAACGCCATAATGTGGTAAAACGTACTTTTCTGCATTTTATTCATCAAGGCGTCTGCGTGAGGAGCGGAGGACAGCTCCAGCTCAGAGGTAAAAAGCTGAGGATTTCAGGCCGGGCGCGGTGGCTCACGCCTGTAATCCT
>NW_012139879.1:0-391 GCF_000956105.1 Propithecus coquereli
TTTTATAACTTCCTATTTTCTAAAGATATTTTTAAGCGTAATTTTAGTTTTTTTCACTATAGTGGTTAAAGTTGGCTTAGTGGTTTTATGATCTATGACTGAAAATTCCAGTATCCGAAGTCTTTGCAGCTCTGCTTCTGATGCTTTTGTTCATGATACCCATTTTCTTGAGTGCTTATTTTTTTTATCATATGATCCTTAATTCCCTTGGAATTTTTTTTCTTGTGGAAATAACTTAGGATAAAGATATAGTCATTTATAGCCATGGTTCTCAAAGTGTGGTCCCTGGACCAGAGTCATCAGCATCACTTGAGAATTTGTTAGAAACGCAAATTCTTGGGCCTCACCTCAGACTACTGAATCTAAAAGCCTGGGGTTGGGTACAGAGATC
>NW_012139879.1:10681-11878 GCF_000956105.1 Propithecus coquereli
TTTAAAGTGTTTGACCTCTTTCCTTGTACACTGCAGGGGAAAAACTTAACATTTAACTAACAGTGAGGAATCCTTGCTGAGGGTGAAAATACTCTTATCCCTACCTAGCTGTCTGCTCAGCTGATTCATGGCTGAAATATTCTAGTTTAGATTTAATAGCTATGAGAAAGGTGTGATTTTTTTTCTTGATAGCATGCATTCTTGTGCTTTATAAATTCCTTATATAGACTATTAAATATATTTTGATGTTTCTCTAAAGATGCAAAAGACCCTTAGTGCAATCAGATCTGCAAAATACTCTCAATTGCAGTTCCTTCAATCATTTATTGTTTTTCCAATATGCAAATTTACAATATGCAAAAGATAGTATATGTGCACAGGAGTACATGAAAACACATATTACAACTGAAGAAAAATAATAAAATGAGCAACTGTGTACCTACCACCTAGGCCAAGAAGTAGGACTCTACCCTGTCCAAGCAACCTGACTGTGTCTCCCTCACTCTTCCCCAGAAGCAATCACTTCTTGAACTTTGTAGTAGGCACATCTTTGATTTCTCATGCTCTACCTACTGAGCTATCCAGGCTCTTAACACATCTTTGATTTCTATTGTAGTCTTTGCCATCTCTATGAATCCCTATCCATTCCTAGTCAATAGATTATTTAATTCTGTATATTTTCAAGCATTATATAGAAGAAATCATACAGCATATATTAGTCTATAATTTCTTTTTTGGACCATTAATCTCTTAGGTCATCCATGTTAATACTTATAGCTATTATTCAAATTTATTCCTGGCTGTATAATATTCCACTGAATACATGGACTACACATCATTAATTCACTTCAGTTTTGATTGTCTTTAGTGTTGTTTCCTGTTTTTGCCATTGTGACTGATACTATTACAGAAATACCTGGAATGCTTTCTGAGGTACATGTGCAACAGTTTCTCTGGGGACCTCTTCCTAGCAGAGGAACTGCTGGATTGTGAAGTGTCCAATCACAACTTATGGTGCCAAATTTTTTAGAGTAGTTTGACTTACCTACACACTCCGCAGCATATGAAAGTTCTAGTTGCTTCACATATTATCTGAAATTTTTTTCAGTCAGTATAAAATGATAGTTTATTGTTGTTTTAATTTAAATTTTAATTTCTATTCAAGTTAAACATATTCTCATATGTCATTTCCCTGTT
>NW_012139880.1:0-282 GCF_000956105.1 Propithecus coquereli
CCCTGCATCCTCAAACTCCTGGGCTCAAGTAATTGTCTTGCTTCAGCCTCCCAAGTAGCTAGGACTATAGGCTAGCGCATTACTCCTGGCTAATTCACAAGCACATTTTTGTTTCTCACTGAATAATATTCTATTGTGAGCATATACATGGCAACTTTTCTTTTCTTTTCTTTAATAGAGACAGAGTTTTGCTCTATCACCCAGGCTGGAGCGTAGTGGTGCGATCATAGCTCCCTGCATCCTCAGACTCCTGGGCTCAAGTAATTGTCTTGCTTCAGCCTC
>NW_012139880.1:6012-6810 GCF_000956105.1 Propithecus coquereli
GCTAATTAAGTTTGCCTTTCTTATAGTGATCCTACATCTACATAAGAGCTGCACTTTCAATATGAGATCAAAAGGTATTTTGCGAAAAACGCAAGGTTTTCATGCCTGCTGGCTTAGTTGCAGCTATGGCTTCGTGAATTTGCATGATTCTTTTTACAATGGTCCTTACGTTGTATTCATTTATTTTGAAATAACAGGCAACCACAGCTGCAGACCTCAATCTACGATACATATCAAGCAATTAATCTTTTTCTTGTAATGTCACGACTTTTCTTTCCTTCTTGGAAGCACTTCCAGCATCACTGGTGGCACTTTGTATGGGTGCCATGGTGTTACTCATGGTTATAGTATTGCACTAAACACTATGAAAAAATACGTGAGAACCATGAGTGATCACTTTTTACCATAATGCACAGTTCTTGGAGGACGGTGCTCACACAGCAATGATTAGCATCACATGGCGTTTGAAGCCCACACTTACCACACTTGAGCTCACTGTAGTACCAACAGGGTGGCCACGAGATTATTACAGTAGCACAGTCTGATAATTTTGTGCAGTTCATACTACATCTTTACGTTTGTTTATATTTCTCTTGATTGTGAATGGCCCTGTGTATGGTCTGTGTTTGTGTAAGGTTTGACAAATTTTAACTTTATAATAGATTTATGTATATCTTATGGTAGTAAGTGATAAAATAGACTACATATATTTTATGCATTCTTGACATACCTAACTTTTTCTTAATTTTTTTGATATTTCTAGGTTGCAAGGTTTGTCTGCAAGTTTTTTGAAATTGG
>NW_012139881.1:0-1140 GCF_000956105.1 Propithecus coquereli
CAAACAAAAAAACTTTCAAAACCTACTGGCCTGTCTCTAAAAGTCAAAGGTGTTTATCACTATCTTACACCCATGCTTTAATATGCATAGTTCTAACTTTACTTTTCCCCTCCATCCCCCCACCCACGCCCATGGAAAAGCTCCCTTCCTTTCAACTGGTACCAGCTCCTTGAGAGCAAATTCTTCAGTTCCTTAATTCAAGTCTACTATTCTATGCTTTAACAGCAGCATATGCTTGTGAAATACTAACTGGAAAAATATATCTATTTAAATTTGTTTATGGTAGATTTAAAAAGTAGGAAACTTGGTAGAAGTTATTGAAGAAACTCTATGTTACCCAAGTTAAATATCACTTAAAATACTAAGGATATTTACTACATACAGAGATTTTTCTGTTTTGTTCATTCATGCATCTTCGGTGTGTGGCACATCATAAGCACTCAAATATTTGCTGAATGAATGAATGAATAACTTGTTATAATTAACATGGGATACCCTAACACTGTGATTTATATTGAAAACACCATGTACTATAAGTGTTTATTTAATTAAAACTCCATTGAATAAAAAAAAAATAAGAGCATAAAGGGAATTTGAAATTAAATATTTGAAAATCACTCTTCCAAAGTATAGATCTGATCAAACCACTACCTTTTATATAAATCTTTAGTGACTTTTTAGGTTTGAAAGTAGTGAAAGAAATCATTAAGAAAAAGAGCAACTGATATGAATTCACAAAAAATTAAAGAACTATGGCTCAAAAACAAGAAAACAAAATTATTGGGTAAAATGGGTAATTGGGAACATTGTTACAACCAATATTTAGAGACAAGGTATTAATATCCTTTGTATAAGAATACATTGCTTTTTTATAGTCAATCCCCAATTTTATAAAATTTTCTCTCTAGTTCTCACTTTCTTTCCCACCTTCTTAAGATAATACACTAATACAATAGTGGTTGTCTCTACTTGGCGAGATTAGGATACCTTTAGTGATTTTTGTTCTGTTTTTGGTAATGTTTTCTAAATTTCTACATATTATGTCAGCAAAATTGCTACAGCCAGGTATTTTTTAAAAATTATTTTTTCATCTATATGTGATTCATCTTTACTGATACTCTTTACTATCCAAAACCAAGA
>NW_012139881.1:16875-17268 GCF_000956105.1 Propithecus coquereli
TTAAGACTCTAGACTTTTGAGGGATGGCTGGTGTTTGTAAAAGGAAAATAGTAAAAGAACGACATGGGAAGAAGACCAAAGGTGGAATGTATCAGTGAAAGTCTGATTTAATGAACTGAAAAATATTTGCCTTGAAGATCATGGAAAGGAGTTTAGATTGATGTAATAGCAAAAATAAAGTCATTAAAAAGTTTTATTCTCTACTTTTTAAAAATTGTAATGCTCATTACAGTGAATGTGGAAGATACAAAAGAGTACAAATAACAAAATTAAAAGTACTTGTTATCCAATCACTAAGGTTGGTTGTTGATATTTGATTACATTTCCTAAATCATTTCGTATATATAAAAGTATCAATCAATTGCAAAATTTTAAAACATACTGTGGTATGCA
>NW_012139881.1:28548-29015 GCF_000956105.1 Propithecus coquereli
TGGGATGGGGATGGGCATTAAAGTAAAGAGTATAGTCGAAAGTCATGCTTTTCAGATGATCCTGGTCTGTTTTGTAAAAATGAATAAGGTAGACCGCACCAATAGAAAGTAACAATAGTTCCCTGAAAGGATTATTATTTGATGAGTAACATCTCACAGACTGAAGATTCTTGTTTCGCGGCATTAAGTAAGGGATTCTGCTTCATTTTTTTTTCCCCTCCATGCACCCAAGTTTTGATAAAATATTCAAATATAATCCGCTCTTTTTGGACTCTGAAAGCAACAATGAAGGTTGATTTAAGATGATTGAACCCAAAATAAACAATCGTCAGTGCTGTATAATGAGTTTGTAATAGAAATATCTGATTTTTTCTTACTGGGGATTGATGAAAACTGAGTCCATTATTTCTAGAGCATAATTTCTCTTTAAGCCAATATAGATTTCTCAACCTTATAAATTGCCCAGA
>NW_012139881.1:29553-30491 GCF_000956105.1 Propithecus coquereli
GTCACATGACAGTTGGAAGGGGAAGCAGAGTTGTAATAAATAAGATGGTGAGCTTTATCTAGGACTGAATCCATTTGTAAAGCTATTCTTAATCTATTATCAAGCTATTGTCCAGTTGTTTTTACCTTAATTTAAAAATAGATAGATTGGTAAAAACTTTCGACATTCAAGTCAAGAAGTTGGTAAGACCCCAATAGATTAAAACTGAAGAAAGCAGGTGAAAAGGATTATTAAGGTAAAGGTAAAAATTCATGTTTTAGAAAATTCAGTTTTTCAAGTAAATCCAAGCAAAAACCCCCAATAATATAGACAAATCATCAAGCCAGTCTTATTAAGAAATTATGGAAAACAAAACCACGTAGAGACAATGGGATAGTGGCTCTTTGTTATTTATTTGTAGCCCCGATTTTCATTTGATGAGCTACCCCCAATCTCCCCAGGGCTACTACTCACCCCCAGAGAAGAAGCACGTGGCTGACCTAAGCCAGTCAGCACTGCCTACAGTAACCCGACAATGCATAGCTACATGGCCCATGCTGGTCCCACAAGAATGACTCAGGAGATTTGCTGGAGCAAAAGCTCTTACTCTTTTATACTTTATTTGAAGCTGGAAATATCTGATCTTGGGAGATCCTGGCTGCCGTCTTGAGACGTAGTATTTGAAACTGCAGGGCAAAAGAGACGCAGTGGATATGAAAGGGGAAAGGTATATTTTTCTATAACATATTTTGAGCTCCTATATTCAGTAACACCTGAAATGAGATCTACCTAAATTTTCAGCAGTGCAAATCAATGAATTGTCACTTTTGCTTAAGCCAATTTGAACTGAGTCTTCTGTCAGAGGAAACAAAAGCATTTTACTTGGCATACACACTACGTTAGGAATAAGATGAGGTGATAACACCACAGACCTGGAAGGGATTTTTAAAAAATTATCA
>NW_012139881.1:30541-31128 GCF_000956105.1 Propithecus coquereli
GTTGCTTTAAATATATGCATATTATATATTATAATGGAATAGGGTTCCAAAGCATTAGACAAAGGTAGAGGATATATGTGAACAGCCTCGCTAAAAAAAGAAATGTAAAACAGTAGCCCTTACACTAGGGCAGACATAGTTCCAAAGATTTTAGAGATAGTAACTCATTCAATCTCCTTAATAAGTTTATGAGATAAGTTATATTATTATTCCCATTTTACAAATGCAGAAACTGAGGCATAGAGAGAGGAAGCAACTACCCAAAGTCACAGTGCTCCTTGGGGCAGGGGCCGGGCTCAAATCCAGGAAATCTGGTTCTACCAGCCGTGTTTTTAACCACTATTCAGAAAGTTGTATTTGAATATGATTTATGAATTTCACCCCATGTTTGTTTATGTAGAGTGTTTTCATAAGGTGGATGAGACGAGGTCTTCCGCAGCCTGCCACTTAGACACAAGATTAATGTGTTGAAGCATCCTCAGGATCAACTTTCATGCTGTTTTGTAAATTATCCTTGGTTGTGCTCTAGTCAGTCTGCATTGGGAAGTGAAAGGCTTTTCGTCTTGGGTCTTCCTCATTTACTCACA
>NW_012139881.1:31178-31647 GCF_000956105.1 Propithecus coquereli
TGGGATGGGGATGGGCATTAAAGTAAAGAGTATAGTCGAAAGTCATGCTTTTCAGATGATCCTGGTCTGTTTTGTAAAAATGAATAAGGTAGACCACACCAATAGAAAGTAACAATAGTTCCCTGAAAAGATGATTATTTGATGAGTAACATCTCACAGACTGAAGATTCTTGTTTCGCAGCATTAAGTAAGGGATTCTGCTTCATTTTTTTTTCCCCTCCATGCACCCAAGTTTTGATAAAATATTCAAATATAATCCGCTCTTTTTGGACTCTTTGAAAGCAACAATGAAGGTTGATTTAAGATGATTGAACCCAAAATAAACAATCGTCAGTACTGTATAATGAGTTTGTAATAGAAATATCTGATTTTTCCTTACTGGGGATTGATGAAAACTGAGTCCATTATTTCTAGAGCATAATTTCTCTTTAAGCCAATATAGATTTCTCAACCTTATAAATTGCCCAGA
>NW_012139881.1:33561-33896 GCF_000956105.1 Propithecus coquereli
ATTCAAAAGAGAAGAATACAAGTAATTATTAATAAAGCAAAAGCAGTAATAATTAAGATAATGCACATTTAAGCCACAAAAGTTATTATATTGCATAAAAAGTAATATATTTGGTACAGAAAAAAAAAAAAACAAAACAATGCCCTTTAGTGCTGCTCTGAGAATGTAGATATAAGCCCTCCCATTCAAATCCATACAACTTTTCTAAAAGGAAAATTGAGAAAACTGTATCAAGCCCAAAAAAAATGTAGATTTCTATGAAATTATCCCCTGAAAATATTCAGAGTTGCACATAAACATTACAGAGAGAAGGATGTATGTCACAGGGCTAGTTA
>NW_012139881.1:33946-34254 GCF_000956105.1 Propithecus coquereli
CTCTGAAACTAACATTGTTGCTGAGTATTAAGATCACCTCCAAAGCATTAATTTATCCTCAAAAGTGCTTCCGTGTTGGTCACATGGATGGACAGCTCTACAAATGAAAATTGGTTGCCCTTAGACAATCTCGGGTCCAGGTGAACTTCTATTTACCCCATTTTTTGGGGGAGGGGGCCCTATTTTTCTTTTTTTCTCGTATTTTTGTGAAAGACAAAAAAAAAGCCCCATGTTACAAAATTTCTCTTTCTTAGTGAATAAAGCTCTTAGCATTTCACAGTGATATTAACTAAGAAAAACTCAACATA
>NW_012139881.1:34304-35495 GCF_000956105.1 Propithecus coquereli
TGATATTTTTGTTGGAATTGCATTAAATCTACAAATTTGGCTAGAACTAACATCTTCATAATCTGCTCATACTGGGGAATTCATGTAAGTGTTATCAATAAGGTTCAGCAAGATATCCATACCTTTCCCCCCTAAAGTATTTCCTGTTCTTCAGAACTTAATCTCTAAAGTTAACTGTAATTTTTCAGGACCTTGGAAAAAGTGATTCTGTATTTCATTTGGAAGAGTAAACAAGCAAAAATAGTGAAGGATATATTGGCAAAAAGAACAAAATAAGATAACCTTAATATACAATGTAGATTATTATTATACCAGTGCAAGAATATCACTGCAAAAAAAAAACCACTCAATAATATAGCAGTACTTAGTATATGTTAGTGTGAATGTGTGCTGGTCATTGGACTCTTTGCTCCCATATTTTTTCCTTGCTCTTCCACTGTTGTACTACTCTTGCTTCCCAAGTTCCTGTTGGAGCTAGCTTCTGTCTGGGTTCAGAGCTGGGCAGCAGTAACAGAAAAAGATTAGAGGGCGGGAGACAGGGAGAAGCCAGGAGTACAAATTTCCACCCCCATTTCTCCTTGGAGGGCTTTTCTGGCCAGGCAGCAGCTTTGACTCCTTCAAGGACCCCAGCTCCCGCTGGACAGCTCTTCGGTCTGTGATTCCGGGTCCTACTGGGCAATGTTCACTTTATTCTAGTTCCCACCTGATGGCTCTGGCTTCTCAATGCTGAAAACATCTCCTGCTGTTGCCCCTTCTTTGTGATTACTGGTTTGCAATTGAAGATAATATGAGTACCAAAGTGAGATTATAGTGAAAATTTTACTAATGTCTGTACTTAAAATCCTTAGTACAGAGTATGGCACATAGAATTCATTCAATAAATGCTATTGTTATATCAAACCAGCTGTGTTAAAAACAAACAAATGCCAACTTCTGAAATTCAAAAGTACCATACAGAAATTTAATAGGCTTGGAACAATGTGCATAACATAACAAAGGGTTAATATTAATATTAAAATCCTCTTGCTAAGCAATACAGAAAACAAACTGTATAATAGAAAATGGATAAAGAGCATAAATTAGAATTCAAAAGAGAAGAATACAAGTAATTATTAATAAAGCAAAAGCAGTAATAATTAAGATAATGCACATTTAAGCCACAAAAGTTATTATATTGCACAAAAAGTAATA
>NW_012139882.1:0-342 GCF_000956105.1 Propithecus coquereli
TATAGAAAATAACATGACAATCACCTGTGTTATTTGGAAAAGAGAGTAGGCATTCTGATTAATTGAAATTTCTAGTTAAAAGAAACCAAATAGTAAACATTATCTATTTAGTAAATGTTTTCTATTATATCTGTATTTTTTACACTATAGCAATATAAGCTATGATGCCAGGATATTGCAGAAGAATAGCCAACACGTTGATCACAATTAATACTTTCATTCATAATTTCATTTATTCACTTGTTCCATAAATTGTTGTGGAATCTCCACTTTGTACCAGATACTACAGTGGATGCTGGTGAACATGAATAACACATAGTTCTTGCACTATAGAAATTCACA
>NW_012139882.1:2443-3653 GCF_000956105.1 Propithecus coquereli
GCACCCACTAAACAATCAAGAAAATATCACTCTCTCTGCTCTGGGACCCCCTCAGTCATAAAAAGTTCAAGACTTCCCAGGGGTATACTCAGTTTAAATGGTCAGCATTCCTGGTTGCAATTGCCTAGCAATATAAAAACTAGAAAATCTAACAAATCTGTTAGTTGACTTTGTTGTCTGCTCTTGTGGTTATCCCTTTCAATGAAGTGTCTCTAGAAAAAAAACAATTCCTCACACTTCAAAGCTGACACAGAGGGTACAGGGCTGTCTGAGTCATGTTTCTTCTGCTCAACTTTCATAGTTTCTCAGGGAGGGAAAAAGATGAAAAATACATCTCTCTCTCTTCAGGGAGGTTAGTCACTACAAGCCTGGGCTCTCTCGGCAGCAGCTCAAGCACATATGCATAGACATTTTTCAACAGCGTATGCAGAGGGCAAAGTTAATTAGCTATAGCCACTCACTATTGCTGGAACTGGCTTTCATCATGCACCTCTATCTAGAGTATGGGTTTAAAACTCACAGGCCCACAAAGATAACATAGATGCATGAAGCAGGCCAGGTGGGGTCTGTGATAAACTGAAGAGATCTTGTTCCATCTTAGATCTTTGTTACTGAGTGAGAATAAGGGCTCAATTTACATGTCCTTGGATTTTTCAAGAGAAACTGTAATAGAAACCCAAATTTTTATATGAAATCTTCTGTGTTAAATGTTGACAGCTAATTTATATATATGAAAATCCTATGGAGAGGACATTGGGAAGGATGACTTGACTCCTTCTGCAGATTCTAGTTCTTCATATACCACTGCAGCTGCCTTCCCTGCATATTGGGGTCAGACGATGATGTGCTTTCCAGGCCCATTCTCCTGCTCTATTACAAAGTACTTTTCACATCTGCTTCCCTTTTGCAGTGGGCAGCAAGGAGTCAAAGCCTGAGAATGTAACATCCATGGGAAAAAAGATCTTACTGGATTCACTTACCTATGGAAAACTTATATAGAGAACAGTGCTCAACCCAAGGTGTCCACTCATCTATGAATTGTCTTTTACTTTCTTGATGGTGTAGTTAGAACTCTAAAATTGAGACATCATTAAGATGCTTGACTAGAGGTGCCCAGCATTTGCCTCCTCCACCAAGAAGCATAAAAATAACAAGTAGATAACCACACATGGAATAGAGTGTGTAGGGAAGAACACTAGAATTCCATAAG
>NW_012139883.1:0-310 GCF_000956105.1 Propithecus coquereli
GGGCTGATCACTTAATTAATTTGGCCTCCAACTATAAAAATGGAAATAATAACAATGTCCGCCTTATGTGATCATTTTGAAAAATGAAGTGAATTGATGTATGGGAAGGTCTATGATAAATTATAACACTGCGAGAATTTTAGTTATTATATTCATGAGTTAGTAATTACCCAGACACCTGTGTAAACAAAATAAGAAAACCTGAGTATAATTTCGAAGAAAAACACTTGCACTTGCAGTGCTTGTGATGAGCTAGAAATGCTGAGCTTATGGACATCAGCATATGGGGTATATATTTTTAAAAAATTAA
>NW_012139883.1:1955-3210 GCF_000956105.1 Propithecus coquereli
TATTTTATAGTCATTGGAAATAACTCCATTTGGAGAATAATTGAGATAATATCCAAGAACTTCCAACTTTCTGGTGGCTTGCATAGAAAACTCATAACTTATTTGACTTACAAAGTTATAGGAGAACTTAGTGTTTGTATTCTTCAGCGTAAGATCTCTGATTGTAATCGCTTTTGTTCTTGTTCACTGAAACTTCGGGCATATCGTCTTGTTAAAAACAGGCAGTAGGAGGGGGAAAAGCTTTTTAGTAGTGTATACCTACCCTTATATTGTCTTGTATTTTTCTACTAGAAAGAAGTTAATTATATATGTTGAGCACATGTCTGTGAAACTTTGGAAAATGTCTTTTAAAACTGTTAACACTATTGAGGATAGAGGCAAGAAAACAAGGAAGGCTAAAGAAAGAAAGAAAGAGAGAGAGAGAGAGAAAGAAAGAAAGAAAGAAAACACCACCCACACAAGCAAAATCAGTTTTAGAAGCACAACAAAACCATCAAAAAAAACCAACTTGAAAATATACAATTTAATAGTGAAATTGCAGCACGATATACAGTACTTGAGAGAACCAAAAATGAGCTAAAATATTATTCTTTCTATACTATAACCAAAAGTTTTCTATAAAAAATTCAAAGATACCAATAGAAAATAGTACTATCCTATTGCCATAGATTTGGAAATACCTTTGAAGAGCATTACATAAATGATTAAAATATGTGCTTTCTGGATTTTTTTTTATTTCACTAAGACTATCTCTTTACTGTCATTAATAGAAGCATTATTCTGGTTATAAATTGAATTCAGTCTATTTCCATTAAAGCAAAACCATGGGAACTGATATTTTCAGATCTTTGTTATATAGTCTTGATAAAATCAAATAGTAAACTAACTGTTCAGTACATAGTTCTTTTTGGAAGATATCTACCCATGTTGCATATTCATCAAGTGTAAACAAATGAACGTCCATAGATACAGCCAACTTAAAATATACATTGTGATTGTCAAACTAGACAATTATCTTTCATTCTCCATTTTAAACTCACAATACTCCAAATTTTAAAAAGATTATGACATTGCCTACAGAATTCCCTGTCTGTCCATTTAAAAAATAATCTAATCCAACTCTGTCATTGTCAGATTAACATTTTTAAAGGTTTAAAAATTTAAAAATGAGAATAACCTGCCTAGAATATATTTGGTTAGCTTTATTATAAATGAATAGAAGTCAAATTCCCAAATAGGCAGATTAACTATTTGA
>NW_012139884.1:0-338 GCF_000956105.1 Propithecus coquereli
TGAGTAGGAGAATGGATAAATAAACTGCAATATATTTATACAATTGGATTCTACTCAGGAATAAAAAACCCTGTTGATGTTTATAATAACATGGCTGAATTTAAAATACATAGAGAAAAAGTATACAAAACCAAAAAAATACATACTCTCAGATTCCTTTTCTACATAGTTCTAGTAAAAGCAAAACTAACCTATCATGAAAAAATCAGAATAGCGGTTGTGCTGTGTGTGTGTGTGTGTGTGTGTGTATTTGTCTGTATTTGACTAGAAATGAGAATAGGAACAAGGGGACTTTTTGAAGTGGTAACTGCCAGTGTCTTCTTGTAGAACAATATTTG
>NW_012139884.1:11088-11779 GCF_000956105.1 Propithecus coquereli
CTGAGAAAGAAAATGGATGTATATTTCTGTCAGTTCAAATGTGAGTGCATTCAAAAATGAATTCAAAATTTGTTCTAATCCTATGTTTTTGATGGTGATTGAGATTAATTCATTTCCCAGCTCAATAGCTGAACACCAAGTACCCAAAGTGTATGTGGAGCTGTCCCAGTGAAGACACCAAATTGAGCAAGCAGCTGCGACTGGGGCCACCGCTTGGATGAGTCTGTGGTGGTTCACCACCGTCTGCTACACTGCATCTGTGTTATTCAGAGCCCAGGCTAGCGAAACAAATGCAGACAAAAGGGGATCACATCTCCTGCATCTTTTAGAACTTCGAAGATGGCATTAATATCTGACATTTTACCTAAGACTCGGTATTGATTTTGATTTAATATCCTGGCCTTTACTACCATTACGGATCTTCCTCCATGGGTCAGAAAATCAACTTGAGGATTCTGCCAGATCCATGCGTAACTTCCCTTCCCCAGGTCCCCAGGCTGACAAGGGGGCCATGATCACTTGAGTTTGCCTCTGGTCCTTCTATTCTTTTTCATTAGATTTAGGGCATGCCCTCATTGTTCCTACTCATCCTCTGAGGTTATGGTTGTTACATCGATTATCAGTTGTGTTCAAGAAAAGTAGATGCTGAAATGGCTCTTCCTTTTTTATATTCTTCTGGGAGAGGCAAGGT
>NW_012139885.1:0-684 GCF_000956105.1 Propithecus coquereli
AAGTGAGAAAAAAAGAAATTGAGATAGGCATATTCTATTAGTGAGGGGTACATGGGACTTTAGTATATTGATAATGTTGTCACTTAAGTTAGTGCTGATTATTTTGAGCATTCACTTTATTATTCTTCTAAAATTTTTTTTTATTTCAGCATATTATGGGGGTACAAATATTTAGGTTACCTATATTGCCTTTGCCCCACCCAAGTCAGAGCCGCAAGTGTGTCCATCCCCCAGACAGTGCACACCACACTCATTATGTGTGTATATACCCATCCCTTCCTACCACCTCCCATCTGCCCGACACCCAGTGAATGTTATTACTATATATGCAGTTAAGTGTTGATTGGTTAATACCAATTTGATGATGAGTACATGTGGTGCTTGTTTTTCCATTCTTGTGATACTTCACTTAGTAGAATGGGCTCCAGCTCTATCCAAGATAATGCAAGAGGTGCTAGATCACCATTGTTTTTTGTGGCTGAGAAGAACTCCATGGTACATGTATACCACACTTTATTAATACACTCATTTATTGATGGGCACTTGGGTTGTTTCCACATCTTTGCAATTGTGAAGTTCACCACTTTATATGTGTGGGATTTGTGGCTCCCACAAACGATCACAATAGTAGCATCAAAGATCACTTATCACAAATTACCATCACAGATATGATAATAACAAAAA
>NW_012139885.1:11975-12966 GCF_000956105.1 Propithecus coquereli
ATGACTTATACTAAGTGTTCCACAACCTTCTGATTTAGTCTGCCTTTTAGTGGATTTGTGTCTCAGGGGATTGCCTGCAGATGTGTTTCTGTCCCTTCCAGGGGTAGAGCTTTTTTCCTTCCTGCTAAATTACATGTAATTCATGTTGAAATTGTAAAGAAAGGACTGTCCCAAAGTCCTTTTCCTGAGGATAGCATTCTCAGTCTATTTTCTTAAGGCCCTTTTTCCTGTTGACTTTGTTTTTTATTTTTAGTTTATATTTATTTTTTCTTAAGTGGACAGGGAGGGTGGAGATGGATGAAGTGGGGCAGAGTTCCCTTCCTCTAGCAAGGAAGAAAATTCAGAATTTCCCCCTGGTTCAAATCCAATTCCCTTGCATACTCGGCCTTTGTGAGGAAAAAGTGTCTGGGTGGGTGTCACAGTGATTACCCTTCCCCTCCCCTGCCAGTGCCATGGGGGGACTTTCCTGGATCCTACCTGTGGGAACATGGTAAGGATCCTGAAGTAAAGGTGTGAAAATGTGAGTGTCCTCCTACTACCGCAGTCCTCAGGAGCTAGTTCCTGCTAGCTCCCACTCAGCCTGTAGCATGGCATCAAAATTTGCAATAAGGTGTTCCTGCTGCCTTCAGCTTCACGTGGCACCTGTTCCAGGTAAGCAAATCTGGGATGTTGTATCTTTCTGGATGTGCCTGATTCTCCAGATTTTGGGGTGATGGTTTGCTCTGTGATGTGTATTCTCTTACAGTTTAAAACAATGATAAAATAATAATTGATTTTCACGTTGCCCAGCTCTCTCTTATTGTAAGAACAGGAGTAAAAATACCTGTGTTGTTTACATGTGGGAGCTGAAACCAGAAGTCCTTTCTTCCTCTTTTTAATTTCTTGAGCCTTTAAGTTTTACCACCTCAATAGCAATGCAAAAAAAAAAAAAAGAAGAAGAAAACATTAACTATTTAGTGCATTGTGATCTGACCTACTCTGAAAAATACAG
>NW_012139886.1:0-1382 GCF_000956105.1 Propithecus coquereli
TTGCCAACCATGATTTGAGACATGCCCTTTCCACCCCTACAACCCTCACCGCATCCATTAGTTGTGAGTTTACCCACCCCAACCCCCCTACCCCCAAAGAATATTACTACTGTGTGAGCACCTTAGTGTTGATCAGTCAGTGCCAGTTTGATGGCAAGTACATGGGGTGCCTATTATTCCATTCTTGTGATACCTCACTTCAGAGTTTTCTCATTTTTAATCATGTTTCAGTGGAATACTTTGGACAACGTAATGATTATGAAATCAGCACTTTCACCTTTTATTCTACTTTCAAACCATATTCATTCTAATTTATAAAAGGACCTTGAATCTGATCCAATTGTAATTAACTAATCAAATGACATTCTAAAAAGAGCAGATAATCTAGAGTGTTTTGAGAAATATGCGGAATGCTCAGTAAATATCAATCATGGGAAAAGATTGGTATCAAATCTCATAATTTTTTTACTTATTATTTTTCTAATAATCCAACATTACTACCACATGAAATTGATCTTATAATAATTAGTGACCTTTAGGCCTGACACATGTAATGTATTCATTCTCTGAGGGAATATGATAACAAAATGATTATGTTTAGTATTTTACCCAGAAATTTTTTTAGCATCCAAACTAGATTGCTCATAGTTTTCATTGTGCATGGAAACAATCTGATAATTGTATTTTAAGACCATGTATTCTGATTTGGGGTTGCAAAATTATGGTGACCATGTGCCTATATGTCTGAAAAGAGAATAAATTGTTACTAAGACTTACACTAAACACAAAGTAATACTGCTTTCTAGTATCCTTTTTCAGACATATGGTTCTGCTTTCCTTGTTTAGGTGTGTAAATTAAAATTTCTGCAATAGCTGAGGTGGTCTTGTTAGTGTAGGAGGAATTCTATGGTAGCTTTAGAATGAAGTAAAAGAAAAATTAGAAATTTCATGACCACATAGAATATAGTGACTTATCTCTTTATAATGCAAAATGTAATCGTTCTAGCCCTGAGCAATATAGTTTAGTTCAGCTATAATTAGTAATGTTAATTCTGTTCATATTGTTAGGTTCTAATTATCACAGCTTTCATAAAATTAATTCTAACTTTTATACATTTGAATACCTACATGAGCCAACCCAGCTACTGTGTACTATTCAGAAAAATTGCTTTTATGTGATCCTTCACCCAAATACACTTTTTTCTATCTGATACCTCTATCAGCCAAGTGAGAAATTGTTTTCACCATGCAATCTGTCAAAATGGCCATTTATTAATCATTTTACCAAAATTTTGGCATTAATTTTTTTCAACATGCAAAAAATACACATCTTCTAAGCATGTGAAAATACACATCTCTGCATATTGAAATTCACAGAAATT
>NW_012139886.1:1432-2398 GCF_000956105.1 Propithecus coquereli
AAAATATTTGTATAAAAATGGCAAAGGTTTCTGATAATTTTGTCTTCCTTATTTAGGAAGATAGAATAGAGGCTTAATCGCCTTAATCCATTTAGGAGTTGAACTGAGTTGAGTCTGTATTCAAGTTTTGGTAAAGATCCCTCTACCTCTGTTTTGCTTCAGCACTTATGGCATAGCACCCCAGGAATTCCAACTGAGAGCCTAGTAGTCTGCCAGCGTTCCTGCCCTTATGGATGCTGAGCTCTACTCTTTGTCTCGTCTACATCATGGACTGCCAAAACTCCAATCTGCTTTGCAGAAGATTTCTGTTAACTGCTTAGTCTCTGGCCCTACACAACCCCAGAATTTGACAAATGTCTTGAGAGAAAATTGAAAATGGATGAGTCTCAGTTTTCCCTCTCAAGTCTTTCCACAACTACAAGACCACCAAAAGCTTTTCTAGTTCCTTTGTTTTCTCTGCCTAGAGAAGACCAGGTTCTCAAACTTTTGCTCTATGCCCAGAACCAGCAAATTCCTGCAGGGAAAAATTGGCTAAATAGTATTAACTCATTTGTCTCCCCCCCTCTGGAATCTTGGCATTTCTACCCTTGGTTGCCCTAGCAGCTCTCCAATGCATATATTAAAACAGATGTCTTCTGCATTATATGAGGCTTGTTCTTGGCTGAAGCCTTGGTCTGCTGGAAAGTACTACTACATACTCAGAAGTAGAAGTCTCCCAAAGCATCGTCTTTATTAGTAATTTACTGCCATGTCACAAATCGCATTAAAACAGTGACTTAAAGAAACAATAAGCACTTGCTATCTCACAGTTTCTGTGCCTCAGAATTCTGTGGATTAGGAGCAGCATAGCAAACGGCTCTGGCTCAGAATCTCTCATGAGGTTGCAGTTAAATATTGGTCTCGCCTTGAGAATGAGCTTCCAAGGGGGCTCACCTCCATGACTGGCAAGGAGGTGCTGTTTTTTTT
>NW_012139887.1:0-774 GCF_000956105.1 Propithecus coquereli
GATCTTCCTGTTTCTGTAGTCATTTTCCTTCAAAATATTCCCAATACTGCAGGCAGACTGATGATTTTGAAAATATAAGCAGACATCACTTGTCTGCTCAAAACCTTCCAAGGATTTTTAAGTGAGGTAAGATGAGAAAGCCCAGGCCTTATGTTTGTTTATGAGGCCTTATATGATTTCACCCTCTACCACCTGCCTAACATCATCTTTTAACATTAGTCTGCCCCTTCCTCCCTCTGTTCCAGATAATTTGGCTACCTTGCTATTCCTTGAACTTTCCAATTTGCTTCAAAGCCTTTGTACTCTCTGTTTCCACTGAATGGAATATGTCCCCCAAATATCCACATGGCTTGTTTACTCAACTCTTCTCATTAACATCATCTCTGGACAATTTGGCTTCTTCCTTACCTACACCTACACTTTCTATATCCCTACTTTATTTTCTCCATAGCATATATTACTATGTGCTTAATAATAGTGACTATATGTTATACCAAATCATTCTGCTTAAGGTCTTCCTTAAGGGGTAAGACACATTTTTCCTTAAATGGGTAAGACACATTTTTTAGTGCTTGAGATTCTGTGGAAAAATACTGCATTGATGTTTTTTGACCTACAATGCTTAAAAATTTGGCCAAGTAATTTTCCTGTTTTTGTATTATTAATCATGTATTTTAGTAATTCTATCATACTAAATGTAAGACTGAAAGACTCACTTTAAAAAAAGAAAAAAACTTTCAAAGTTTATAAATATTACCAAACTATTTTATTATT
>NW_012139887.1:12719-13709 GCF_000956105.1 Propithecus coquereli
ATTTTTAGTTTAAAAAGTAAACTATATGACTACGAAGTATAGTTATTTTCTTCTAGAAGCACACTCCTCCTAGCTACAAATTTAATCAGTATGTAGAAAAATTTTAAATACTTTGAAAAATGAAGGTATCACTGAAATTATATATGATCTCCCTGAATGACCATTCTTAAGTCCAACTTCATTTATGTTTGACAGCTCAGATGCTTATTTAAAACTCCCTCTCATTACAATCTATATTTAACATTTTATGATAGAGCAAATAACAGTAACAGCTGAGCAAGTAACAGCTCAGAGTTTTCTGCACTCATATTTCTGAGCCAGCCATTGTACAAAAGCACTTTAAATATTATTCTCTCATTAAACCTTATGAGACAGATAGTATTACTATCCTTATTTTATAGTTGAAGACATCAAAGCACAGGATGCATAGTAAGTAGAGTAGTGAAATCAGGACTTAAACTCACACAGTCTTATTTCAGAGCATTCCAAGTATTAAATAAGTTAGTATAAACAAGCATTTACAAAGCCTAACATACATATAGTAAGGCAATCAATGAATGTTTGAAGTTCTTATTGATAATATGGTGTACTATACATTACTGGCATACAAAAATTACCAAGTTTTCAGTCCTTACAGATTAACCTATTGTTGAGTTGATCAACTCATTCTGCTAGTTGTCTATACCAAATAATTAACCTTATCTGATTATAATTTCTTATATGGTTATTATCAATATTTTAAAAAGTATATGTCAATTATGCTGATAGAACAAAGTCTGGGAAAAGGCAAAGTGAATGAAATGTGGTAAGACTGGTTTTTTTCTTTTCTTGATCAGGGACTAGCAATCCTCACGAAAAATCCTACAACTGATCTATACTGAGGCAGACTAAAAGAGGTCTGTAACCTTTGACTCTTAAATTGCAATTGAAAAAAGTTAATAATAACAGTAAGGCAGGTCACCTAGAATCAACAGCTAAATAAATAAATAA
>NW_012139888.1:0-2190 GCF_000956105.1 Propithecus coquereli
TACTTTTGGTGTTATAATTTTATATAATACAATAAATAACAACACTTTATTCGTGTGATATCTTGATTGATTTCACACTTTTTCTGGCTACTCTAGCTATTTCCAATTCGCTTAAGTTGATTTAGGTGAGTTTTTGTCACTTGCAACCTAAGAGTCCTGGTTAATATTCTACTGCCTCAGACTGCAGAACATGCAGGATTGAGGAAGGTACTAGAGAGCTAAGGGACGTGAGCAGAGAGGCTGTTAGTCCAGGGTCACCAGCATGCCCCTCCATCCCTTCCTCCTTCCTACTGTAGAGCAGCCCCACCCCGCGACCCCGCTTCTGAGTATGACTTCACAGACCGCCGGGTTCTACAGCATCCTGGAGTCCTGGCGTTGAGTCCTAAGGCTCCTCAGAAGACTGGCTGCCCCTGATGGTACACAGACTATGGCAAAGATGAGTGGAGCTGTGACCCTCTCCTTTGTTCTCCACCTGATCCAAGGTACTGTCACAAGTATATTGTGGCAGCTATAGAGAAACGTGAGACTCCCTATGAGTCTAAATCAGCCAGGGGATGGTGTACCCCTCCCACAGGTGTGGTGAATACAGGCTTTCACCCCACCCTGCCTTCCTTACCACCCCAAATTTACCATTCATGTGTTGGAACCCCCAATTTACCATTAGGGATTTGTTACTTGGGAGAAGGGAGTAACTTAAAACGTTTTCCCAACTTTGAAGCTTCCTCAAAATCCAGAGCTCCATGACAGGGTAGTGTACATGTAGATTTCAACTTTTTATTGTATACATTTTCAAACATATGCAAAAGTAGAAAGATTGGTATAAAGAAACACCATCCTGAATTTATCTATACACACACACCCAATTTTTTAAAATAACAGCTTTATGGAGATGTAATTCATGTACCATAAAATTCACCCTTTCAAAAGTGTATGATTCAGCAGTTTTTAGTATACTTACAGAGTTGTGAACATTTTCTCTACCCCAAAAAGTCACCTTGTACTACTTACTAGTAGTCACTCCCCATTCTCCGTTTCTCCCAGCCCCTGGCAACCACTAGTCTACTGTGTGCTCTATAGATGTGCCTGTTCTGGACATTCCATATAAGTGGAATAATATAATACGTGACTTTGGTGACTGGCTTCTTTCACTTACTATGTTTTCAAGGTTCATCCGCGTTGTAGCATGTGTCAGCACTTCATTCCTTTCCATGGCTGAGTAATATTCCATCGTATACATACGCTACATTTTGTTTACCCATTCATCATTTGGTGGACATTTGGTTGTTTCCACCATTTGGCTGAGTAGTGCTGTTATCAACATATCACTTCAAAGTGAACATTAGGTTTCCTTCCTCTATTTTTAGGGTCTTAATGCATTTGAAACCACTTTTGCTGTTTACTAATTGGCTGATCACATTCCATGAAATTCTCTCAGAGTAAAGATGTCAGAGCTGCAGAGAAAAGTAAAAGCAGTAGACACAGTTCTGATGGAGGAGGCTCCAGTATTGTTCTCCAATTATTAAGTATACCCAAATCACAAAACTAAATAGTGCCCTCTGCCATGGAGGACAGCAGGTGCCTTATGCAAACATTAAGTGTCATACAGCCCAGGGGATGCATCACTTTAAATGGTGAGACTGTCAGGCTGACAGCAGGAAAAGGGAGATAGTAACTAATCTGTCAGAATGTTTTAAAACCCAAAGGGTTTTTGTGTCGTTTTGCTGCACAGGCTTGCTAGATGACTTAAACTGGCATTGTATCTATTCTTGACGATTCACGAATATCTCAGGAAAAGAAAACTTTTTGTTTCTTTCATTTGCCAAAAAGCTATCACACCTGGAAGCAATATCCACTGCACCATTAGACCTGATGACCAATTTTGCTGTAGAGTTGAAAGCTGTCATGTGCCCAAATGGCTCAATTGCTCAATCTAGAGACTCAGTTTGTCGGTCAGGAAACCATGTGAAAATGAGCTTTGCCACTGGTTTTGTGTTGGAACTTCAGATTCTTGCATATACTTCAGGAATGCTCTGTGACATTAGAATAGGTGGGTAGTGTGACCCTGCCAACCCCTTTATTAGGGGATAGGTTTCTCCTTCCTGGTGGATGTGCACACTCCCCTGGGGCCAGAAAAAAGAATTAGCTTTGACCTTAATCAAGAAAATGTGTTGGACACTGGGACACCGAGAC
>NW_012139888.1:3835-4144 GCF_000956105.1 Propithecus coquereli
GCCCTGGGTTTGCTCCACTCCCCGTGTGCCATCACAGAGCTCGGGCGATCTGCATTGATGGCCGACTGGCAGGTGACCAGGACAGAATGAACGAAAAGCTGTAGGCAGCGCTCGCAGTCCCACTTGCTGTACTTTAGCACCTGCTGTCTAGGAGGCAGGAGGCTTGTTTTTGGTCTTGCAGGTGACCCAGTGTCTCCTTATCCAGTCCCACACGTGCGGGAGGGGAGCCAGTGCATCTGAAGGCAGGAGTCTGGTTCAGGGTTCGGGAAGATCCTGTCACCCCCCAAAGGCCTGCTGACCTGCCCAGCA
>NW_012139889.1:0-635 GCF_000956105.1 Propithecus coquereli
CTAACAAAGCTGGTCTAGAAGCCAGACATGATTAGTTTTGTTACTTTGGATTCCAACTTTGAGACTTGATTTTAAAAACTTAGCATTGGTTTTGATTATAATCTCCTCAATTTGAAAGTTTCAGAAGGAAAAAGAAGAGGGAGGGAGAGACTTTTTGGTCTCCTTCATTATTGGAAACATCTCATTAAAACTGTAAAGGTCTGCATTTAGTCAAAGACAAAGAAGGCTCATTTTACTAAGAAAAGATATCCTTAGAAAGTATATGAAGAGAGCAATAAAAAGCAAGATGTGTTAAAGTGCACTAAAATGCATGGATTTTAAGTAATAATTCAACAAAATAGGTGCTAACGTTTGGGGAAAAATGATGCACATTAATGTAAAATTGTTTTTCCTATGCAGGTAAGGGTAGAACAAAAGGGAAAAGGGAAAAGAAATTATTTAACCTGTCACAGAAAAGAAATTACTTTTACATTAAGAAAGCATCAGCAAACATCTCTTGAGCTCCAAGTTAAAATGCAAAGTTATTTTGGCTTGATTCTTTTTAAAGAAAAGAGTAATTTTAGGTAATATAAATAATTTGAATTTTTCAGCAATAGAAAGCTCAAATAAAGAAGTGAAATGGACACTCCTTATAT
>NW_012139889.1:2280-2778 GCF_000956105.1 Propithecus coquereli
AACCTGGCATATAATAGGAACTTGATACATTTTAATTAAGTGAGAAAGTGAAAATTCATTCTTTTTGACCCTGCCCTATGCTCTCCCACTAGATAGGTATTTCTGTATATAAAGTGTAGTTAATCATGAATCCTAACACTATTAAGGAAATTAGAATCTGGAATTACCTATATCTGGAAGTAACTTTTCATATTATTGGCACACATTCATATATGTACAACATACTTCACGTATATACACATAAATCTGTATCAGGGGTCATGCCAAATCTGACCCATGGCCTGTTTTTGTATGGTTCATAAGCTAAGAATTGTTTTTACCCTTTTGAATAGCTTGAAATACCAAAAGAATAGTATTTTGTGACATGAAAATTTCAAGGAAATTCAAATTTCAGTGTTAATAAATCAAGCTTATTTAAACACAGCCACAATCATTTGTTTGGGTATCCACGGCTGCTTTTGTGCAACAATAGCAGAACTGAATTGTTACAACAGAGAT
>NW_012139890.1:0-1138 GCF_000956105.1 Propithecus coquereli
TTTTTTTTTTTTGAGACAGAGTCTCACTCCATTGCTCTGAGCAGAGTGCCATGGCATCAGCCTAGCTCACAGCAACCTCAAACTCCTGGGCTCAAGCCGTCCTTCTGCTTCAGCCTCCCGAGTAGCTTGGACTACAGGCACACACCACGACGCCTAGCTAATTTTTATATTTTTGATAGAGACGGGGTCTCGCTCTTGCTCAGGCTGATCTCGAACTCCTGACCTCAAGAGATCCTCCTGCCTCGGCCTTCCAGAGTGCTAGGATTACAGGCATGAGCCACCTTGCCTGTCCCATGGTCTCTGTTCTTATGGCATTTGTAGCTGTGGAGAAGAAAGACAAGAAAGAAACAAGCAAATAAATGTAAAATTACAAATTCTGTTGAGTTAAAGAGGAAAAGAACAGGTGAACTAATGGGAAGAAGAGAGCAGGGGAGGCTTGTGGTGGCCTCAAACGCAGCTTGAGGAGAATTTAGTTCTCTCATAAGCTCCAGCATGAGGCCATCGCACGTAAAGCAGACATAATTTAACAGGCAAACATAGTTTGTTTTTAGATAAATCTGTTGGTTTCCCTTCCAACCAGATGGCCGTCCCTGGGCTCCTTCTTACAGACATTCTGGAGCTGCAAATTGTCTGCCAGCCCCAGAAGATGACGAGGGTCTTGAAGAGGCTGCTAGATGCACCAAGAACCAGCTGTACATATGTTGGGCACCTTTTATGTGGCAGCTTCAAGAAGGCAAAGAAAGACTGGCATGAAGCTTGCGGGTGTTGCGGTTCACTGAAATGAGCCTCTTCCGCCATTGCTGGGCCATCTCTTCTGCCTGTGGGAGGCCAACCTCTCTTCCCATCAACAGAAAGTAAACCGTGTGTTAGACCTCAGCAGACAGGAGGTGACAAAGACACAAGGAGACTTCAGGAACACAGGCAGGAAGGGATGGTCGATAAAAACCTCTGTCAGTTGCTATTCCAAATAGTGAAAAGCAGACTTTAATGCCACTGTATAATTTTTATTTTATTATATTGTTTGATATCATTTAAGAATTTTGTTTTATTTAGCCTTATGAGTCGTCCAATCTATGATTGTGGATATCTCCACTTTATAAAAATTAACTCATTTAATCCTCATAATGACCCCGTGAGA
>NW_012139890.1:2155-3248 GCF_000956105.1 Propithecus coquereli
CTTGGAAAAGTCTCCAAAAATTGCCTTGGCGAAAGTCCAGCTGCCCAGTTTTTCTTTGCTATTTATCATTGCTGTCTGTTACCAGCAAAATTAACTCATCCCAAAGTTTTGCATGAAAGCGATTTTTTAAAATTAATTGATCAATTTTTTTTAAGAGGTGAGGTCTTGCTATATTGCCCAGGCTGGCCTTGAACTCCTGGGCTCCAGTGATCCTCCTGCCTCAGCCTCCCGAATAACTGGGATTAAAAGCACATGCCATCATGCCTGGCTCCTTATCTAACAATTTATTTATTTTTTAGAGGCATGAAAACGATTTTGAATTTCTTTTGCTCGAGTGATTTGCTTCTTGCCCCAGACTAGAATCCTTTAGCAGTCTCGGTCCCCAAATCCCAGCATCATCTTCTGCAATTTAACAGCAGAGGGTGCTGTGAGCCTATGGTTGCCAAGGCCTCTACCGGAAAACAAGGATGAAAGAGCCCTGCTGATTCTGCTAGCCCAAAGGGAAGCTTCAGGAGGTTCCCGATTCTCCTGTTCCTTGTGGATTCTGAAGACCTTGTCCATGGGTTGTGGAGTATGCAGGTGTTTCCAAAAGTGGGGAATCCAGGGACAAGCTGTGGCCTTCTGGAAATCATTTGTCATCTCCTTACATTTTTTTTTTTTTAGAGCCAGAGTCTTGCTCTGTCACCCAGGCTCGAGTGCAGCGGCTCCATCACAGCTCACAACAGCCTTGAACTTCTGGGCTCAAAGGATCCTCCCTCCTCAGTCTCTCGAATAGTCACGACTACAGGCATGCACCACTTTGCCTGGCTAATTTTCTATTTTTTGTAGAGATGGAGTCTTACTATGTTGCCCAGGCTGGTCTCGAGCTCCTGGACTGAAGCAATCCTCCCACTTCAGCCTCCCCAATTGTCTCTATTTTTGATGAGTTTTAATCCTTCTCCAATTAAATTGATGCTTAATGTTTTATGCATTTAACTCCACCATTCTAGCCAAACCCAAGATTTCAAATAATGCTGGGTCATAATTTTATTCAGAAAACAGTGCTTATTATTCCTGTTGCCAAGGCTCCCTCTAAATTCTTTTGTACTAATTC
>NW_012139891.1:0-441 GCF_000956105.1 Propithecus coquereli
AATTGAGTCTTTGATTTGGTAATACTGCTGTTGGCGTATATGAAAGCCTCTGATTTGTGGCACACACTATTGCATTGTATCTTGTGTTCACTTCCCCTATCCAGCCCCTGCGGGCAGTTAATCTTGGAATGTCTCACGACTACCTCTTCTTTGTTGTCTTGAGTTGTTAAATCATTCTTCAGTTGCTCTTCACTCCTTGTGTGTTTGTCTTTAGTCACCGTTAAAAGTGAAATGCTCCTTCTACGATTTGCCTCCCGTGAGATCTTGTATTTGTGAGGCACTAAATAAATGTACTAAGAAGATTTTAACTTCCCATCCCTTGCTCAAAATATGTCATTCCTGGATTAAAATGTTTTAGGTAATATTTTTTAAAGACCTGTACCATATGAGAAATTCAAATAAAGAAGCAGGACCAAAGGAACAAGGAGAATGTAATAAATG
>NW_012139891.1:5568-6773 GCF_000956105.1 Propithecus coquereli
TTAAAAAGAGTCAGTTGAGCCAAATCAAATTAACCCTCCCTGCTTCTTCTTTAGCTGAGACTGCTAACTGTGTTCCCATATTTATTTTTCCCTTTCTCCAGTGGTAATAGAACTGGCATGTGGCCACCCAGAATAATGACTACATTTCCCAGCCTCCCTTGCAGTTGGTTGTTGCCTTATCACGAAGGGAGATGTGTGCAATTAATTTCTGGGTTTTATTCTTAAAAGAATTGGTGTCTGCATGTCTCTTTTATTCTTCCCGGTGGCCAGAAGGTATATGTGCTGGCAGGAGCCAGAACAGCTGGCTGGGATGAGAAGATGGAAGTTGAATGCTAAGGATGGCAGAGGAAACTGCCCTGATGATCATAGAGCTGCCTGATGTCCAGGACCACCTGTGCAGACTCTTCCATGAGAAAGAAATCAAATTCTATCTGGTTTAAGCCACTGTATTTTAGGGTATCTTTATTACAGCTTCCTAATCTGATTCCTTACTCGGCTTTTGAAACCCACACTCACACAGGTTATAGATCTGTAGTGATGGCAAAGTTGGATGTTTTTCAGCAGCAAGTAACACATCCCTGGACTCAAAGGGCTTACACCATGGAGCAGATTTTTAACTCCCAGGACAGCAAGTCCAGAGGTAGAGCAGGCCTTCAGGTTGCTGGACTCAGTGGCTCAAAAATGTCATTAAGGACTCAGCTTTCTTCCTCCTGTCTTCTGCCATCCTTGGTGTTAGCTTCATCTCCAGGCTGATAGCAAATACGGCTGCTCCAGTTCTGAGCATCACATCCAAACAGGACAATATTTAGAAGAAAAAAAGACCATTTTTTCTGTGGCTACTCTCTTAGAAAAGCAAAAAATTGCCCAGAAGCATCTCTGTTCCCCAGTAGTGTCACATTCATGTTTCAGTGGCCAGATTTGAGTTGCATTCCTGACCCTGTTCATGACAAAGGGAATAAAATTACCCCCAGACCAAACAGGTCTGCCTCTGGGATTTGAATAAGGTCCATATCTCTGGCTGCATGGGGAAGGGGTCACATCATTGGATGGAATCGTTGAGGAAGTGGGTGATGAGTAGGCCACCAGCTGTGTCTACTACACAAGAGAAAACTATAAATAGATCTGAAAAAATATATATTGGGAATTTGTTTCAAAATAATGTGGAAAAAGGGAAGTGGGTAGGGTATAGACAAAACAAGACTATC
>NW_012139892.1:0-13210 GCF_000956105.1 Propithecus coquereli
ACATTTACATGTACATACAAAGACTTTATAGTTTTGATATTAGAGAGTTTTAGCCTCAAGATAAAAAAAAACTTATGAGTGTGAAAGGACAATTAGATGCAAACTGTCTTTGTGAACGAGAAAGGTGAAAGTTTATCTGTCTCGTTTGACCTGACATACTCCCTGGGTTTTGGAGAAAGCAGTGTAGCAATTTACATCCCAAGGCGCACAGAGAGAGAATCTACTCTCTTAAGAAGGGGTTTGGGCTGTGGTAAAGGAAGACGAACTATAATAATTTTTGGTATCCCCCAAAGACAAAGACATCACGTAACGTAACATACAAGAGAGCAGAGTTTTCTGAGATGGATCTGTCCATGACACTTTAGACTAAATAAGGAAAGCAGATGACCCCAAATGGGGGTGAGTAGTACCTTTTTCTGAATTCCTTAAGGGACCTTAATCATAAGAAGTTCACTCAAGGTTTTTCATGTGGTTTCAAAGATGACAGAGAGGAAGGAAGGGTAGGGAGCAGTAAAAGTAAATGGGAACAGATTTCAGCAGAAAAAAATAGCTGGTATTTCTGGCTTTTGAACCTGTTAACTAAAGGGACCCTTTTCAGTGAAACTAGTAAGCTTCACCAAGGTTATAACATAAGGAAGGACACACATGGTGTCTCCAGAGAAGTAGGTGGAAGGCAGTTTTTAAAAGATTCCAAAATGCCAAAAAAAAAATAGCTCTAAGAAAGGAAAGTCTCACTAGCCTCAAATGGGACATAACCAATATTTCAGTCTGGCCACATTGTCTAGGCTGTCAACTTTCCTATTGGCATCTACACACAAAAGGCCCCCAAGTCCCATATACTCTCCAAAGACAGAAGAAGATAGGAAATCAAAAGCTGTCCAAGAATGGTAAAAGGACCAATAATAAATGAGTGGCTCAAAAAGTCAAAAGTTATATAAATATCAATTATATAACCAAAGGAGACTTAGTCCCTTATTGGGAATCAGACCCAGGCTGCCAGGGTTAAAGCAGAGAATTGTAGCCACTAGGCCACAAGGTGAACCGACCTAAGTCATTATTCCCACAGGAGCAGTTGTGCACACAGGGGCATCATACAAACGATTTTATCTTTGTTTTGGGTCAGATTTTTCCTCTTTAGTTTATTCAAGAGAATTTTTAAGGCTAGTCACGACACTATTATGTGTCTTTCTTTTAATTTGATATTCCCATGAACACAAATAAGGTAATTGTTTAGAATAAGAGATGTCTAAAATCCAATATTTAAAAATATTTAGGTATCTTTCTAATTTAAAGGATCCATGTTTTGGTCATTAATTTGTAATGATGTATTTATTCCAAAGTGACTTAATCCAATAGCCTTTTCAGAGAAGAAGTAATTCCAAAGATCCCCTCATTCTCTCACAAATAGACTGAGATTACAAAAGTCTCTTGTTGCTACAGGCAGTTGAGGATGGACAGTGTAAACCCACAAATTTGGAAGGAGGTGCCAGTCACAGAACGGTTAATGTGGGATACTGGCTAGGCCCTCCTAGGACTGGACTTTCCCAGCAGTAACCAGGCAACAAGGGTTGGGATGGCAAAAGCCAATTAATGATGGGACTTCTTATCAGAAACAGTCCTAATACTTGACACATTTGGAACAGAATAAAAATCTCAGGTTCTCAACCATTTTTCATGCTGGCCACCATAATGGCAACCCCCAAACCACACCCTGGATAGTGGAGACCCAGAGAGAGTATTCGCATGTGGTCACAGGAGAAGCTCTCAAGTGCATAAAGCAAGATGAGCAGGGGCTTTATCTTACCCTTCTTTGTGACAGAACAACAGAGAAAGACAGGACAAAGGAAAATACTATCTCATGGGAGGAAAGGGATCAAAAAATACGAAATCACATCACAAAGTACCAAAAGTACACCAGAGTCACTGCACCAAGTTTAGTCACACAAACCCTCTTTCTCCCATTCATCAAAACCCTGCAAACAGTGCTCTATACCTTCTGCTTAACTGGATAGTACGGAGAGGCCAAGAGCATGGCTGGTAAGAACCTCTTACCCTTCTTGCTGGATGATCAGGTTCCTGGGTTTTCTCCACTTCAGACTTTCAGAACAGAGCAGCTTCTACTGTGGGAGCAAGGCCCTTTCCCCACAAAGGTTAGCTGAGAAATCACTGGCAGATTGATTAATTGGAAAAAAGGCATTTAAATCAATTTTTAACGTGTATATACGTGAGCCTTTAGAATGAAAACTTAACTTCTCAATGAGGTACAGAGGTCTTTGGTTTTTTGTTTTTCAAAATGGGGACATAGATTATAATAATACAGGTTTTAAGAGGGAGAAAAGAAGAGGCTACCAAAGGTGCTCTTGTTATATAGATAAAACCTCACAGGTAGTAGTCCTCAGAGAGAATAGGTGGAAAATGTCTCTTTTCAGACGTTTAAAGGAGCCAGGCTCTCAGTTAATCTTCCCTGGTTCAGGTAAGGAAAGATCTGGCTGCACTGATGAAGGTTCTTTAAAGATGCAAATCCGCACCCCCACCCCTCCCAAGAAGGCAAATTTGCAGGATGAGTTCTGTGGCAGCCATCTCAAAATATGTGAAAGAAATATATTTTGGGGTAAAATATTTTGATTTCTTTTAATCTGCCAGTATACTGAAGGTGCAGGGGTTTTAGTCAATTTTAGAGGCCTCCTTTCCAATAATTTAGAGCTTCTGGCAGTTTTAGACAGACCAAAGCCAATACCAGAAGAAACAATCATGCAATTAATATATAGTTGGGATCTCTAATCACAGGAGAAGTTACAGCCAGCTGACAGTAAACCTTAACCTTCAGTTACCAAATTCTAAAAGGAAACCCCAGAGCGGCTCCTTACCTGGAGATGAGGCCCAAGTTGAGCCTGCTCTTACCATCACGGAAGCAGGAAACTTGCCTTAGATATTGTAAGTGACCAAATCTCCTTAAAAGAGTTTCCCAGCAAAACAAACCTGGATCTCAAACAAAAATTTCAGGAGATGGAGGAAGCTTCAGAGACAGCCACTGCTCGGCCTTGGCAAAACTCACAACTGGGTAGAGTAAATGTCCAGCTGGAACCTTAACACCTATGGCGAACCACTGCAAGTCACAGGGGGCTCTACTCCGAGGTGTCCTTTCATGTGGTTGCCATTTAGACAACCTAATGTAAGTGACTGAGGCAAAGACCTCAATCAATGGAGCCAAAGTTGAGAACACGCCCAGGAGAGACGGAAACCACAGACTGACCTGTTGCTATTTTTCTGATGGGGAATTTGGAAGTTTCAGCATTTAAAGGCACACAGACAGGGGGAAAGGCAGGGAGGTAGTGAGACAAAAGGGTTACATTCTTGTGATAGCAAGGAAAACCTATATTTTACATAAGGTAAGGTTAATGTTAGAGAAGAAAAAGGGAGTGAAGGAAGCATTGATTATGTAGACATTCCTGGGTAGGTGGAAGTGGAAGAATGTCTGATCCTATCTTGTCTCTGTCCTGCACCTGTGAAGATAAACTCGTAATTCATCATTAGTGAGGAATCAGAACAGACTGTAGTTTTAGGAGCTAGACATAGCTTGTAGACCTAAAGTTACAATTTTCATGTTCTTGCTTATGGGAGGCCAGCAAGTACTTTCCAAAATGGATGGTCTGCGGGGCCAGTCCCTCACAGGAGCCTGGGGCCTTGACCTTACCTTTTGCATAAGGAGTTGGGGGTTGGGGTGATCTTCAGATTTTTATTTCTTTGACAACAGAAATAATGATGCAAAGCTGTGTTTGTGTGGTCTGCAGTGGGGGTAGGGGAGTAAGTTACGCCTGTAGGAAATCTCCATTAATGCAGCCAGGTCCTCCTTACTCCATCTAGGAGAGAAAAACTGAGAGTCTGACATGTTAAAGTTCTGAACAGAAACATTTACCTGAAGAATACTTTCTGAGGGCTGTTACCTTGAGGCTTATGTGCATAACAGGACACCGTTGCTAGCCAGGCTTCCTTTCTCCCTCCCATAACCTGTCCACCAAAAGCCTGCTTGGTCATTATCCATGCCTTGCCCCCATTTCTTAAAAAAAACACCCTCTGTGCCTCATGGAGGAGATGAGTTTGGGAACAGGATGGCAGTGGCTGCGTGATTCAGTTCCCAGGCTGAGTTCTCCCTTTGACATCATGAGTTTTGGGGGTCCTGATATTTTTATTTTCCTTTCCCATACCAGACGGCTGAAGTGTGAAGCCGTCCTGTTTTGGGGCCTGGCAAGATTGAATGGAAGTCTGCAAGTCTGAGCGACCTCATCCTGGGAGATATTTTCACACAACAGGAGGATGAACTGGACTAACTGTTAGTGACCGACTGTGACTCTGGGAATGTGCCAGTATCTTTATGCTGTCATGATTCTTTTGCTTTAAGAGATCTGTGGTCGCAGGCCTGGGGGTGATCTGTGGTACAATAAAAACATTTGGTCTTTGTCCCTGTTTACTGACACATGGCTCCTACAAGCCTTGGATTCTCCTGAGTAACGAGCATATGTTTAGTGTGCTAAGCGTATGAGTCTTGGCTGAGGGGATCCTATATAGCTTCAGGAAAGGGCTGGTTTCCAGAAAGACCAACCTGTGATTAGAAGGTTGGACTTTCAGCCCATCCCCAACCTCTGGGGAGGGAAGGGGAGAGGAGCTGTAGGTTGAGCTCAATCACCGATGGCCAATGATGTCATCAGTCCTGCTACACAATGACACACCCATGAAGACCTGGAGACAGTGGGGTCTGCAGAGCTTCTCACCTGGTGAACACATCCAAGTGCTGGGAGTATGGTGTCTCCCAACACCAGGAACAGAGGCCCCTGTGCTCAGGACCGCTCAGACCTCGCCCCGTGTATCTCTTCATCTAGCTGCTCATTTGCATGCTTTATAACTGCTCTGGCTTGAATGTTTCCACAAAAATAGCTGTGTTGGGAGGTCCATTTTCTCAGAATTTCTTGAGGCCATGTGTTCTTGCGGGGGTGGTCAGAATAAATCTCCTTAAATAAATTTAAAAAAAGAACTTTGTGTTGGAAACTTAATCCCCAACACAACAATTCTAAGAGGTGGACCATTTCAAAGGTGATTAGATCATGAGGATTCTGCCCACACTAATGGATTAATGCTGACTATAACAGGACTTGAGGCTTCGAGTTCGACCTCTTGCTCTCTCACTCTCACTCCCTCTTGTCCTTCTGCCTCTGACCTGGGATGACACAGCAAGAAGGCCTTTGCCAGATGCAGTCCCTGGATCTTGGACTTCTCAGCCTCGACAACTGTGAGCCAAATATATTTCTGTTCACTATAAATTACCCAGACTCGGGTCTTGTGTTCTAGCCTCCAAAATGGACTGAGACAATAGTAAACCGCAATAGTGAGTGCAGCCCTCTCCTGAGTTCAGTGGGTTGGTCTAGCAAATTACCAGACCTGAAGAGGCCAGGAACCCCTGACTTTGTAGCCAAGTTAGAGAGAAATGCAGGTAACTTGGGACCTGGTACTTGTCACTTGCGTCTGCAGGGAGGACAGTCTTATGGGACTGAGCCCTTAAGCCTGTGGAGTGGGAGGATAACTCCAGGTGGTCAGTGTCAGACTGAATTGAAGTGTGGGCTCCCAGTCACTGTTGAGAACCATAAAATTGTCTGGGTGGAGGAAAAACCTGTCACCATCCCACAAAGAGAAATTCAGAGTAGGAGTAAGCAAGCAAACCTCTTCCTTATTTTGTCCCAGAGCAAAAGATAAAACATAAGCATTTATATTATGCCCCAGATCTGCTAAAAACAGTTTGGTACCAACATGTCATGGTCCACACACTGAGTGGCAAGATGTCTATTCTAGAAAACTAGGACTTACTTTTTAGGCCTCTTGTGGGTCACATAAAAACTGAGAAATGTTAGAGATTCACTCCCCAGAAATATTTCCATACACAAGAAATTATAAATGTTAATACAAAATGTTAGAGCACACAGATCCTCTGAGGTATTACAGACCTGAACATTTTGCTCTAGTAAGACACCTAGTCAAGAAGATGTTTTGAGTAATTGTTTCACCATCCCATTGCAGGGGGAAATAACCTTGGCTTGATCTTTTCTGCCAAAGTGTCAGGAAGTAACTCACTTCCGCACGCCTTACTATGCCTGACTAGCCCGCCGATTCTAAACATCTACTACCCTGAGAGCCCCTACCCCCTCTTCCTGTGTGTCTTAGCAACACCCCTTAGCCAGTCGGGTAAGAACAAGACTGTGGGTGGAAATCCCGGCCAATGGGACGAGACACAGCCACAGGTCTGTGTTGGGGATGAAAGGTGAGGACCCCCCTGTAGTGCGGCTGCTCTGACTGCCACTGGCGCCCTTCTGATCAGAAGTAAAGGTTGGGCCTTGCCCAGACAGTTTGCAGCGTCTGACTACTTTTCTAACGACACTGTAGGTCGTTTCTAATACCACGATGCCACCCCAATGACGAAGAGTGCACACGGGTACAGACGAAAGCTGGAGGTAACATCATACTCTCAAGGGAATGGATGGAAAAATGTTGTTTACTAGTCTCTTGTTCATCCGGCCGACCAAGAGCCTGCAAAGTGCCAGACGAAGCTCTAATCTCACATCACTGCTGCAAAGATGGGAGTTTGTCACTCTTCTTCCACCCCTCGCCTCCTGGCACCTGCACCCTCACGCTATATCAAAATTGCACACTGAAAATCTTCACAGGGGACAGAAACTGCCTCCCTCCACAGGAAAGGACACTCTCCAATTACCCCTGCATTGAACATGGACATGAGGCTGAGGCTCCACCTGCCAGACTCTGACCAGGACGAGGTGACACAGAGAGGCTGGGACTGCGCAGAACACATTTCGGTAAAGATGGACAAGTGGCAGTGGTGAGCAGTGACAGCAGTCCTTGCCTCAGGGCCCAGTGTCCAGCATCAGGGTGTCAGAGGTGTGAGCAGAGGCATCTGTCCCCAGCAGCAGGGGCAGCGGTTCTTCGAAAGGACCTGACCTAGGGTGGACTGTGGATTCTGCTCCTGGCTGTGTAGCCACAAGCCTGGCTTTGTGGCCTTCCCTACAATAAAATTAGCCCCAGTTACATACACACGACTTTATGCGTAAACTAGAAAAATTTGGCTTCCATTGTTTGCTCCAAGAAGTGAGTGAGAAATGAGTCTGGGGAACAGTGTCAGAGAGCAGCATTCAGGGATGGTCTCTATGCAGAGCTGAGAGCCGATACCGGAACCTTCTACCTGGCTGTACCCCACGGTAGGGAGAATGATGCGAATCTCCCAACATCATGTCTCATAATTAATGACGTATGTTCTTCCTTTTCTTCCTGAGGGAAAAGAGGACATTTAATTGGGTATAAGACCCACCCTGGGCACTCTCTGGTCACTGGACTCAGGGCTGCAGTCTGACTGGGCATCGGGCTTGCTGGTGGCGCTTGGACAACACTCAGGCCTCTCCCAGAACCACCCACTCAGAGTGTTTCGCACAAGAGCAAGGACTCGTGTGTTTACCAAGCCCTGCAGGGGGGCTAAGTGCACACGTGGGGATCCTGCTCTGTGTTCTTGCTGCGGACGTGTGACCTGAAGACCAGCAGCACCAGCTCCACCCTTGTCACTAACACGGGACGTCACGCTCCACTCCTGACCTTCTATGTCTCAGCGCCACATCCAGGGGACTCTGCACACGGTGCACTCTGGGACTCCCTGGTCTCCGGGCCTTCTCGACGTGGCGTCGGAACTGTGCAGTCTGCTCTGGCGTGGGGTCGGATCAGATCCTCAGCACTGGAGGACCAGGGTTCAGTCCTTGTTCCCTTTCTCTGCTGTAGCCAGCCACTCCCTTGGCGACCTCATCCCCACTCGAGGCTTTAAATATCAATCACATGGTGTCACCCCGAAATCTACTCCTCCAGCCCAGACATTTCTCCTAAAGTCCAAACTTGTTGTCAGCTGCCACCCTGGCTCCCTCCCCTGCACTCCTGGTGGCGCCTCCTCCACTGAATGCCTGCGATGCCCCCTCCTTAAACACTCCCTGCCACAGTCGTCCCCATCTCCACCGACGGCAGCTCCGTCCTTCCGCTCACACAGCCCACACTGTGCGTGTCCTCGCGGATGCCTCTTCTCACACCCTAGATGCAGTAGGAGACGCTGTAAAATCCATCTTCAAAATGGATCCAGAACCCAGCGCCTCCCTGGATTTCCGCTGCTCAGCCGCCACCTGCAATGTGGAACCTGCCCTCCTTTCCCGCTGTTCCCCACTCCTCGCTCCTCCCACCTCTCAGTTCTGCTCTCAGCACAGCAGCCAGACAGACCCTTTAAAAAGGGAAGTGGCACCATGTCGTCTTCTGCTCAGAACTGTCCTGTAAGTCCCCGTCTCACTCAGAGCGAAGGTCAGGCCCTCCCCACACCCTCAGGCCCACCTGCTCCAGCCCCACCTCTGACCTCGTCTCAGTTGCTCTCTGTGCAGCCTCCCGGCCTCCTCGCTCCTCCCACAGCACAGACGCCTTCCTGCCCCGGTGTGTTTGCGCTGAGCTTCCCCTGCCTGGAAAGAACTTCCCCAGCGTCCTCGCAGATACTTCATCGTGTCCTTCAAATCCTTCCTCAGAGCACGGAGCGTCCATGCTTCCCTTCTTTGCAACAAGGGCCACGCTGACCCCCCAGTGCCACAGCCACCTTGCCTGTCCCCACACCCCACACTCTGGGTCATGTTCCCCTGTAACATTCACCGTCTTCTAACAGAAACACTTTCCTTGTTTGCTCTGCTCGTAGAACATAGTCTGTCTCTTCCCACTGGAACATATGCTGCACAAGCCAGGAATATTTCTGTTTTTACTTTAACGATGTTCCTCACGTGCAGGAACAGTCTGTCTTGTATCTGGCCGACCAATGACAGTTGAATGAACAATCACTGTAAAGCACCTCCCTAGTCTAGACACAGGATCTTTATTAATGTAGCCTCAGGGCAAGTGCTGTTTTGGGGCAGACACAGCGCAGGGTCCTGTCACACTGACATTGTCCTTACACACTGACATCAATGTCACCTGTGCTATTGTGTCCTCTCTCCCTCCCACACAACCTTCCTGCACACTGCAGCACACAGAGATATTTCTCCCCTAGGAATAACCATCATCCTTGACTGTGGGTCCAATTTTCCACACAAATATGCATCTAACTTAGAGCCTACTTTATAAATCCTTGAGTTTGGATTTGAGCCAGCGACAGGATTACCAGAACTAAGGGCAGCAGGGATAGGGGTAGGTGGGCCGAGATAGAAATCTAATACGAATTTATCTGAGCTAAGGAGTGGTGGGATCCCTCCTCTCTGCTAATTCCAGAATTGGGTTCCTGTAAAAAGGTTGGGTGCAGCAACACGGATGGAACTGGAGGACGTTGTGTCAAGAGAAATAAGCCAGACACAGACATCGCGTGTCTCTCTCACATGTGGGAGCTAAAAAAAACTGACCTCACAGAGGTGGTGAATAGAATGGTGGTTACCGGAGGCTGGGTTGAGTATAAAAATACAGTTTGGTAGAAGGAATAAGATCTAGTGTCCGGTAGGGCAACAGGGTGATTGTAGTTAACAATAATTTACTGTATATTTCAAATGAACTAGACGAGAAGATTTAGTATGTTCCCAAAACAAAGAAATGATAAATCTTTGAGGTGAGGGAGTCTAATTACCCAGATGTGATCATTATACATTTTATGCCTGTACTGAAACATCACATGTACCCCATAAACATAAACAATTATTATGTATCTGTAAAAACTAAAAATAAATAAAAAAAGGAATAAAAAGTCTGGGGAACAGATGGAGAATAGAGTCCAGGAAAGAGCCCTAGGAGGGCAAGAGCTTTCTGGGTCTGAAAGTTCATCTTTTGATACCACAGAGACTCCTGTGTGCAGGGGCTGCCCTGGGGGTATCTCAGCCTCTGTCATCACAGGTCCTGGTGGACAAGGCTCTACTGGGACAAGGACAACAGAGCAGTGAAGATGACACAGCCAAGGGGTGACCTCATAAAGCCCATGATGGACTGAGCACAGATTGGGCACAGCCCAGTCCATACTGGGCTCCTCACAGCCTTGTCCTGTCCCCACCTGCAACAGACTCAGCACAGCAAACACAAGGATTCTAGAAGGTTTCCAGGTCTTCCATTTATTTCCACTCTCAAAGTTTAGGAAACTCCTTTAATTAACTCATCAACCTCTCATTGCAAGAATTTGAGAAAACAAATCTCTCTTCAATTCTTATTTTCAGTAGGGAAGTAGCTCAGTGCACCATGACGTTGAGACAGGGGTGGAGACGTCCCAGCCCTTCCTCGCTGGAACAGGAGAGATGATTCGGCACAGGACACAGATCAGTGTGGAGGAGTGGGCAGGACACAGGTGTGGGCTGGTCTCTCCACCCCATCACATTATGGGAACAGGGATGCAGAGTCATTCAGAGGCCTTTGCAGATATAGAAGTCAGAGGCTCCTGAAGCCACAAAGGGGAGGCGTGAACAAATCCTGCATCGCTCAGTCCCAACGGGCAGCTGTCTCACACTGCAGAAAAAAACAATCAGGAAGAAATTCAGGTCAGTCACAGTAAGTGGTGACACTCTGAATAGGGCACACACTCAAAATGTCCCAATGACAGACTCCCCAGAAGCCCAGCTGTGTCCCCACTGCCCCACCCCTCCCGTATCAGGCCCCCAGGCTCTCACCATTACAAGCCGTGAGAGCCACATCTGAGCCCTGGGCACTGTCACTGCCTGGGGTAGAACAAAACAGGACCCGGTCAGAGCCCACAGGAGATGCGGCTACAAGGAGGAATTATGAGGTGCAGGAGCTCCCCCATGGGCTCCTGTCTACACTATCCCAAAGGTCGCAGGGATAAGTCCCCATACTTACAGGCAGCCTGAGCATAGCTCCCTCCTTTTCCACCTGTGGGAAGAAAATGCCCTGTGAGAGGCCAGAGAAGAGGCAGGGCCATGAGGTCCTAGAAAATCCCCCTAGTCTTAGAACAGGTTCCAGAACTGTGACTGAAGATCTAGGCCAAGATTAAGAAACACGAGGAAAGGAGGGACTGGACCAACTGCCCTCCTGGAGGTCTGTCCTCAGCAGGGACCTGTCCCTGTGACCGGTGACTTCTGAGATTCAGGTCCCCATTACCACAATCGTCAAGGTGATAAATTTGTTCTTCACTTTCCATGTCCTTTACAATAGAGCAAGTGGGAGCAAATATGGCCCCTGAACGATGCAGGGCACACTTCTGTCTGGGCGTGAAACCCCCACTAGGACAAGAAAACCCAGACCCCACCCTCACCCCTTCCCCACCTGAGCTCTTCTTCCTCCACATCACAACGACGACCACAGCTCCAGTGAGCACAGCTCCAAGGAGGACCAGGCCAGCAACGATGCCCACCATGGGGACGCTGGGCTGGGAAGGCGGCTCTGGGAAAGGACGGGAAGGTGAGGGACCTGGCCCCAGGCTCAGCCCTGACCCTGCTGAAGGGCTCCAGAAGGGCCCCTGATTTCCCTGAGAAGAGACGTGACCACCCCATCCCATCCTTACCCCATCGCAGGGTGAGGGGCTCCAGCAGCCCCTCGTGCTGCACATGGCACGTGTATCTCTGCTCCTCTCCAGAACGCACCACCACAGCCGCCCACTTCTGGAAGGTTCCGTCCCCTGCAGGCCAGGTCTCCGCAAGCTCCGTGTCCTGGGTCTGGTCCTCCCCATCCCGCTGCCAGGTCAGTGTGATCTCCGCAGGGTAGAAGCCCAGGGCCCAGCACTTCAGGGTGGCCTCACGGTCAGAGATGGGGTGGCGGGTCACGTGTGTCTTTGGGGGGTCTGAGGGGAAGAGTCAGAAAATTCAGGCACTTTACGTCCCTCATAGACACTCCAGCAGTGCTCATGTGACAACCTGGGAATGGACAGGACAAACGGGGCGGGGGGAGGGAGTGCGAAATCCAGACACCAGCCTGGACTCAGGGGTCTGGGATAATCTCCTGTTCCTTGGAAAGTTCTAGTCTCTGACGGAGAGAACGGGGATTTCCGGTCCTGGCCTGAGGGAGGCCAGCGACTCAGAAGGGCGGGAACCAGACCCCAAACACAGAGCGTGAGGCAGCGAACACGGCCTGAGAGGAAAAGTCACGGTGCCCACGGCTGCTGCGGGGTCAGAGGGAACCGCGGATCGGTCTTTCGGGGACTGTCTTCCCCTCCATTCCCTGGGGACTCATCCCTTAATTGTCCCGGAGGGAAGGGCGGGTGCTCAGAGTCACTCCCTGGAACAGGATCTGGACACCCAGGAGGCGTCTTCCTGCTCTGGACCAGAGGGAGGGCGACCTTCTAGCGTCGGTCCCATTTTCCTCCCCTCCTTGTGGGAGCAGAGCGGGGACGTCTACAGGAGATGTGGGAGGCGCCCCGCGGCCGGGCCGGGACACGGCGGTGTGGAAATACCTCATGGAGTGGGAGCCTGGGGGCGGGGAGGGGCTGAGACCCGGCCGACCCTCCTCCCCGCGCGGCGCCCGGGTCCTGCGCCCCCGCCGGGCGGTCCCCTCGCTCCTCCCCGCAAACGCCGCTTCCCTCCCGACCCCGCACTCACCCGCCCAAGTCTCGGTCAGGGCCAGGGCCCCCGAGAGCAGCAGGAGGAGCGTTCGGGGCGCCGTGACCTCCATCCTCGGGGTCTGAGGAGACTCTGAGTCCGGGTAGGTCCGTGGGGACTTTACAACCTGGAACCGCGGCGACGCTGATTGGCTTCTCTGGAAACCTACACCCAATGGGAGTGAGAACTGGAGCCGCGTCAGCAGTATCCAGGAAGAAAGACCTGACACGGGTTGGGACAGGGAGAAGTGAAACTCCGGGGAGATGGGGAATCCCCAACTCTGAGCTTCCCCGTCCCCGACACCCTGAGAGCCACGCCGGGGGCCCTGCGATATTGCCCTGACCCCTTTCCTGCACCAAGCGCTCTTTGTCACCCTGTCTCCCTGAGTCCCTGCCCAGGAGCTGTCTGAGGAAACCAGGGACAGACCCCCAGGCTGGGCCCAGCCCCTCCCCCTTCACTTCCCGCCCCGGAATCCGTCTCCCTGAACTGGACTCCCTGCCTCCTACTCCTTTCCTCCCCCTGGACTCTTCTAGAATAAACTCACCCCAGGGAACTTGATGCCAGAGTGAGCTCGCCCTGGGACTGCAGGTGTAGAGATGGATGTTTTCTCTTTAAACCTGGAGAAATTG
>NW_012139892.1:13644-17350 GCF_000956105.1 Propithecus coquereli
AAGTTAAAATCTCACAAAATAGAAATAGCTACAAAAATCATGGAAAGAATGCCTGTTAATATTGTTAGGGCACAAAGTATTCAAAGAAACATAAGCAAGTTGCTCCCATTATAATCCAATCAAATTTTTCTTCAGAAACAAGTTAAAATCTCACAAAATAGAAATAGCTACAAAAATCATGGATGTAGAATGCTGACCTAAATTTCATAATTAATTAATAGCCTCTCCTTTTTTAAAAGTACACGATAATGAAAATTATATGGAATGATCAGGAATCTAAAGTGTAAAAGAAGTGAGTTTGGCCCCTCCATATATAAATGTGTCTAAACACGTTACAGTTAGACTCACAACGCTCCCAAGTTTTACTCTCCCAGACGATGTGTCTTGGACTCTGAGTTGTTGTATTTTAAAATTGTCTTTGTTCTACAGCCCTGAGTCTGTGTGCGAGAGTCGAGGACATCCCCTCATATAAAGGAGCACAATCTGTTACTGTCTATTTCAGCCAGGAGTTGTAGGACTTTAATCACTTCAAAGCTGCACGTGCTCAGTCAGAATGCCCCTCACCAGTGCTCGCGCCTTGCCTGTTTTCATGAATCATTCACATCTAAGCTGTGTGCGTATTTTGGGGGGACACTTGGTATTTTTACCCTGATTAACATTAGGAGCCAATTAGCGTTTAGGCAGCCTCACAAATGTATTAATTATGAGATAGAGGCTGCTGGAACAGCAAGAGCCAATCATGGAGCTACGCATGGGGAGTAAGTAGCGCCTGGGACCAAGGATCGGGAGCGGGTCCTTTGGAGACATTTGCCTGGTGAAGAAGCTGCCATCAAGCTCAAGTGTGAAAACAAAGCAGCATTGACAGCAAGTTCTACACTTTTTTAAATTAAAAGAGAAAAAGAAAAATTACTAAATACAAAGAATACCCAGCTAGGCTCTGTAGACATGTGTATTAAAATCTATAAAACACCGTGTTTAAATCTGACAATTCCGCTGCTTTAGAACTCTTTCCCTCTACTCCTGTTCCTCAGCTCCTGCTTCTCCAGTCCTTCCCTCTATCCCTCTCATCCCTCAGGCCACTTCTCCCCTTAGTCCTACTGCCTCTCACTCCTGACCTGTGGCACTAGCACTGTCCCCTCACCTGCTGCCCACAATGTCCTCCCCACAGTGGTCAGCAGTCCTGCTAATGTGAGTCAGGTCCTGTCATTTTTTCACTTAAAATGCTCCCATGGGTTGGTTTCACTCTTGCAAAGCCTCTGGAATGTAAGGCACATGGGCACAGGGGCTTTGGGCTGTTTGGGTTGAAGCTGTATCCCCAGTATGTAAAGACGAACCTGGTACAAAGTAGGCATTAAATTAATTTTTGTTGAATGAATAAATGAAATCTCATTGTCTTAAAATTTAATCTACTCACATAAAAATCATAAATGGAAAAATACTAAAAAAGTTAGGAAAAATTTTATTTCATGCAACTATTACATATCGGTTCATAAATTCATTCCAGTGGAAAAAATGTTATGTACTTGTCAGGCATGGTGTGGATGGGTTCTCTGTTCAGGGTTTCACAAACCTGTGTCTTCATCTTGAGATTGGGTCCTCCCCAAGCTTATATGGAGCCTGTGGGCAGAGTTCAGTTTCTGGCTGTTGTAGGGCTGAGGTCCTTGTTTCATTGCTGGCTGTTAGGGCGGGGGTGGGGGGGCTGTTCCTGATTCCTGGTGGCCCCAGCATTCCCCGCCACGTGGCCTCTCCACTTTCAAAGCCCACAGTGAAGAAATTTCCTCACATGTGTTCCTCTCACACTGTGAATCTCATGCTCAGGAAGAACCAGTCATTTAAGAGCTCATTTGTATTAGGACGGTCCAATCCAGGATAATCCTAAAGTCCTAAAGTCAACTGATTTGGGACCTCAGTTATATCTGCAAATCCCTTCGCAGCAGCACCTACATTAGTGGTGATTGAATAACTAGGGGAAGGTGAATAAGCTGGAGGTGGTTATTGGGGGACATCACAGAATCAGCCTAGCATGGCCTGGATCTTCCTTTTGTGTTCAGTTGGGTCACAGTTGGAAATAGAAGTTCAAGTAAATAGATGGTTGTGAGTGGTAGTAAAATACACCCTATTTAGCCATGGAAATTCTTCTTAGCTCCTAAAACCAAATGACATGTTTAATATCTTATAATTAATGTAGAGCAAATGAAAATTAAAGTGCAATAATTCATTCTCTCTTTGCAAATTCTATTACTTATCTACTGCTGTGTATGAAATTACCTAAAACTTAGCAGCTCAAAACAAGAAGTATTTATCATTTCCCACAGTTTCTGATGTCCAGAAATCCAGGAGAATTTTCCCTGAGTCCTCCTGGCTCAGGGCCTCTCACAGGGTTGCAATCCAGTTGTCAGCCAGGGCAGTGTCATCTGAGGGCTGGACTGGGGCTGGGGATTCCATGAAACGTGGCTCACTCATGTGGCTGCTGGAAGAGGCCTCAGCTGCTTGTTGGCTGATCCCAGGAGGCCTCAGTTCCTGCACATGGACCTTTGCACGGGGCTACATATGACACAGCAGCTGGCTTCCCCAGAGCTCGTGATCCCAGAGAGGGAGAACCAAGGTGGAATCCACAGTGAGTTTTATGTCCTACACCAGAGTCACAAACTATTACATCAGTGTTGCTCTGTCAGTCAGAAGTGAAGCATTAAGTCCAGGCCACACTCACAGGGAGGGAATTAAGCTGCACCTCTGGAAGGGAGAAGTATCAGTGACTTTGCATACATGTCAAAAGCAACATTAAAGTGATTGTTTCAGAATTTTGTAAATCAAATGCTTCTTTCCTCTGATTATTTTTCTTTAATGCTTTAAACTTCTCTTTTCCAAGTAGTGATTAAAAGTTTGAGACATCACAGAGCATTGGGTACTGCATAAGAAGTTGGAGACAGAGAAGGGAGATACAAGAATATCTCTAAGATTTTCATGCAAATGCCTTTAATAATAATGTTCTCTTCAATAAGTTGCTACAAAGTTTAGAACATGTAGCAGCTGGATCCAAGAGTTCCAAGGCTTCAGTGATGTAACAATAATGTCTTTAAAATAATAACTGTCTTTGTTTTTTTCCAAAGAAGATTGAGAGCTGGGCACAGTGGCTCACACTTCCAATTCCAGTGACTCAGGAGGCTATAGCTGGAGGATCACCTGAGGCCTGGAGTTTCACACCAGCCTGGGCAACACTCAAGTCCCTGTCTCTAAAAAGAAAAGGAAAGAAATAAAAGAAAGAAAAGAAGAAAGGAAGGAAGGAAGGAAGGGAGGGAGGGAGGGAGGAAGGAAGAAAATTTTCAAAATCAGTTTCTTAAGAATTCTCAAGATGCTGATTTTTTACTCAAACATCATCTTCAAATATATTTGTCTAATTGAATTCCTTTTCCCTTAGAAAAACGTGAGTCTCAAACCTCAGTCCCCACACCTAGCTCAACATCGTGACAATTTTGGTTTGATGCAAAGAGGAAAAAATGGTTAACTCCAATCTAGGCACTAGGTTATTTGAAAAGTAGCTATTCAGTAAGCATCCAATAGTACATTTAATATATTTCATGGTGCTTTTAACGAGATGTGGTTGAAGTGATTCGGACACCACATGATTCTCAAAAACACGGTGACCTTGTGCTTCTAAAGTTTTTTCCAAAGCAGCTCTATTGTGTTTTCCATTCATATTTTCTAT
>NW_012139892.1:17400-18790 GCF_000956105.1 Propithecus coquereli
AAGGAAGGAAGGAAGGGAGGGAGGGAGGGAGGAAGGAAGAAAATTTTCAAAATCAGTTTCTTAAGAATTCTCAAGATGCTGATTTTTTACTCAAAACATGGTCTTCAAAAATATTTGCCTAATTGAATTCCTTTTCCCTTAGAAAAATGTGAGTCTCAAACCTCGGTCCCACACCTAGCTCAACATTGTGACAATTTTGGTTTGATGCAAAGAGGAAAAAATGGTTAACTCCAATCTAGGCACTAGGTTATTTGAAAAGTAGCTATTCAGTAAGCATCCTATAGTACATTTAATATATTTCATGGTGTTTTTAATGAGATGTGGTTGAAGTGATTCGGACACCATATGATTCTCAAAATTACCAATGACCATGTGCTTCTAAAGTTTTTTCCAAAGCAGCTCTATTGTGTTTTCCATTCATATTTTCTATTCCATCCCTGGTGATTCTTTTTTTCACATCACTCCTGATGTTCTTTTACAATGTTTTCCCATTTAATTTATTTTGATCTACAATGCGCTTTTCCAATTCTGTAACAGCTTAATTCAGTTTTAAGTGTGGTAAAAGGTAACTAACACGTCAAATCCTTTGCGAGATGGAATTGCCTTGCTCATCAGATTGAACATTGGGTACCAGAGAATCCACAGAGGTGCCAGTGAGCCAAGGACCAAATGACCTATTTCTAGCCAGGGCTATTTTCATGGCATCCTGGTCCTCTCTGTCATATGGAGCATTACAATCAGCTGCTCCTTTGTTCCAACGTGAGTAGTTCTTGCAAAGGATCCTTGAAATTAATTTTGCTATTTTCTTTTCTCTTTCATTTAAAAAATTATTCTAAAGTGCATCCCAAGCTGCAGTTTGGAAAATTCCAGTGTGAGAAGTCACAATGAAGTAACTACTTGTGCATCCGCCACTGGCATAAGAAACAGAACCTATGAAGCCGCCATGGGCTGCTGCCTAATCCTGACTCCAGAGGGTCATCTGAGTCTTCATTTCTCTAAAGATTTTTACAATACTTGTCTATATCCCCAAAACAAATACTGGTTAGTTTTGCCTTTTTTTAAATTTCAGAATACTATGGGGGTACAAACGTTTCGGTTACATGCATTACTTTTGTACAGTTTTAGACAATGTTATAAGGGTGTGTATCTCCCAGTTAGCGTGCATTGTACCCCTTAGGTGCAAATTTACCCATCCCCTCCTCCCTCTCCCACCTTCTTGATTTCCATTGAATTTTACCATCATATATATACATGACTGTTGATCATTAGTTCCAATTTAAAAGAGAATAGATGTGGTCTTTGTTTTTCAATTTCTGTGATACTTCACTTAGGAGGATGGTCTCCAGTTCCATCCAGTTTGTTACAAAAGGTATTACTTCACCATTTTTTT
>NW_012139892.1:20170-24717 GCF_000956105.1 Propithecus coquereli
ACAGATTCAATGCAATCCCCATTAAAATACCAACATCATTGTTTGCAGTTCCAGAAAAAATAGCTTTGGCTGTTTTTAAACTTCCTGTACACTGAACTCATATTTCATGTATACTTCCGTGACACACCCTACATGGAAGAGAGTTATCCCTGATGTGGGAGGCTGTCATTCATTTTTTACTGCTGAAGTTTTACATTTTACAATTATACCACAGTTTGGCTAATTTCCTGTTGTTGATTCCAGTTCTTACCAGAAACACTGATGTACATGTCCCCTGTACACATACAGATACATAGGCAAGGAAATCCCCAGAGGATATGATCAGGAGGAGGATGGTGGGATTATATGGTGTAAGTATTTTAACCATACTGGATATGGCTAATTTTATTTGCAAAGTGCTTGTACCAATTTAACTTTTACCAGGAATGTGTCAGAGTTTAGGTTGCCCGTGTGTTCTCAAAACACTCAGGCGAAAGTGAGGCATGAAAAATTTAAAGACATTGTCTTGGCTTCAGAATTACCAGACATTTGTCCCTCAGACTCTATTAATAACTTCCTTTTCTTACTTTTATCTCACATACGATAGAATTATACTTTTATCCTATAGATCCAGATAATACTTCCTTTTAGCATAACCACATAGAGTAATTTTATATGTTAGGAATCTTCCAAAATAAACAAGAAAGAATGCAGGGAGAGAGGGAGCGACAGAAGGAAGAAGGGAGGGAAGGAAGGATAAAAGACAAACTAAAATAAAGAAAGAACAGAAGGAGAGGAATCAGAAACAGCAACTATAGCTCACGTTATCAAAATGCAAGGAAATAACAGACATGTAGATAATACGTATGGAGTAGTAGAAACTTAAGAGAGCTTTATTAGGTATCTCTTGCTATGTAACTAACTACCCCACAATTTAGTGACTTAAAACAACAAACATTTATTAATTCAAAGACATAATACAAACAGCAGCACAAACGTGCCAATGCAGTGGGAGATTTTGGATGAAGGGAAGGATTTTATAAGTTGTAATAAGTAAGAGGTGATGTGTGTACAGATGGAAATGACTTTGTTAGTCCGAGTCCTCCAAGAAGCAGATGACAAGGTGGGATTAAACTCAGCAGCATTTATGAGGGGATGCCTGTCAGAGGACGTGGGGAGGAGCCAGACGACCCTGGGGAAGCCACAGACCCAGGTGCAGGTCTGAGCCCATGTGATGGACAGAAGGAGAGAAGGTTTGTCGGACGCATCCTAGACCACAGGCAATCTAAGCGGAGTTGAGCAAGGCCATGGAAGGATCCTTGAGCCTCAGTTGGCCATCAGAGGCCCTGTCTCCCAGGAATGGGCCTGCCTCAGTGTCCCTGCTGTGACCCATCACTGCCTGGGGACAGCCCATGGGCAGCAGGGCCTCTGCACCAACGCTGCTGGGATTTCAGAGCACAGGAGCGGGGCCCCTGGTACATTCCCTGGGGGTATGACTCAAACCTTCCTTCCTGAGGAGTCTGGGCCATTGGAAATCAAACCCTCTCAGGCTGGGATGCTGGATAATTCCGTTCATACTTACAACGGGACAAGAGGAATCCTGAAGCCCCAAGTGGATCCCAGGGTTCCACACACACTCCTCCTGCCCCTCTGTGTGAAGCAGCCCTGCCTCCTCCTGGGGATCAGGGGCCCCCCCCCCCGCCCGGAAAAGAAGGGCGCCCCTCCTCACACCCGAGGCTCTCGGCACACACACTCCAAAACGCCCCGGGGGCAAACGGAAAGGGGACGTCAAAGACCCCCAATTAACCCACAAGCAAAAGGGCCCCCTCTAGGAAACCAGGACCCGCTACCCTGCAGAGCCAGAGCTGCAGAGATGGGAAGTGCAGATCCCCAATGGGTGAGTCTCAGTGATGGACATGGAGCACCACCCGCCTCCACCCCTTGGTTTCTGAGCCCACGTGTCCTTCCTACTGAGAACACAGCACCCTAGAGAGGTCTCTGGTTTGACAAATGCACTGTGTCCTGAAAGACGGCTCCCCAACCCTCAGAGTGTGCCCTCAAAGCTGGCACTGAGCTGTACCTTTACAAGGCCTGTGCAGGGTTCTGTGAGGCTGGCAGCCCCTGGGTGGTGCAGACTGTGACATGAGCAGTGGGTCCCATGGCCATGGGCCAGGCTGTACCTTCTGCCCTGTGCAGTGGGTCCCTGATATGGTTTGAATGTTTCTCCTTCCAAATTTAATGTAGATCCCCAGTGTTGGAAGTGAGGCCTGGTTGGAGGTGTTTGGGTCATGGTGGCATTTGTCTTATGAATGGCTTGGTGACCTCCCCGAGGTAATGAGTGAGTCCTCATTCTATTAGTTCATAGGAGAGCAGGTTGTTGAAAGGAGCCTGGCACCTCCTCCTGTCTCACTCTCCTCCTCTCTCATTCTCTTTTGCCAAGTGCCACGCCTGTTCCGCCTTTGCCTTCTGCCTTGGTTGGAAGCTCCCTGAATCCCTGACCAGAAGCAGATGCTGGCGCCATGCTTCTTGTGCAGTCTGCAGAGCCATGAGCCAAATAAACATTTATTCTTTATAAATTACCCAGCCTCAGCTATTTTCTCATACAGAAAATTGGCACCAAGGAGTGGGGCATTGCTGTAAAGTTCCCTGAAAATGTGGAAGCAGCTTTGGAACTGGGTAATGGGCAGAGGTTGGAAGAATTTGGAGGGCTCAGAAGAAGACAGGAAGACGAGGGAACGTTTGGAACTCCCTAGAGACTTCTTACGTGATTATGACCAAAATACAGACAGAAACATGGATGGCGAAGGCCAGGCTGATGAGTCTTAGATGGAAATGAGAATCTCATTGGGAACTTGAGCAAAGGTCACCCTTGTTACACCTGTTAACAGAAAAAACCCAGACACTGTAAAAATAATTTTAAGGAGTTGTATTCTGAATGGATCATGTGTGACCATAGCCTGGGGAGCCACACCCAAGGAGTCTTGAGCAAGCGGTCCTGAGGTGCTTGGGTTACAGTTTGGTTTTATACATTTTAGAGAGACAGGAATTGCAGGTAAAATCATATCAATATGTGGGAAGTGCACATTGGTTTGGTCTGAAAAAGCAGGACATCTCGAAACAGGGGCTTACAGGTTATAGGTGAGTTCAAAGATCCTTTGATTTGTAATTGGTTAAAGAAATAAAGCTTTGTCTAAAGATTTGCAATGTTTTGAGATAAGGAAGTCTGTTAATCAGAGACAAGCCATAATACACCCACTCCAGTGATCTGTTAAGCAAATTGATGGACTGCAGGTGATTTAACCTTTTGCCCCCATGGCCTTCCATCCTCTTAATATCTTAGTATCTTCTTGTCTGAAGTGTGTCTGACCTCGCTTCCCTTCATGGCTAGGAACTCAGTGTAAGGTTTGTCTGGGCTCTCCTCGACCAAGAGGTGGTCCATTCAATCAAGGGGGAGGGTTAGGATTTTATCTTAGTTCGCAGTTCTCTCCTTTTGGCCAAGATTTGCCAGAGGCCGCACCAGTGGCCCAAGTTTCATTCTGTCCCATGCTGTCAGGTTGAGTGGCTACCTGCCCCAAGTCTGTCCAGGCCCTCAGTGGGAGCCCTGTGGCCAAGGGACTTAGAGCCAAAAGGCTTACAGCCAACTAAAGGCTCTAGGCCAGACAGAAACGGGGGTGGGCAGGCACCCCTCAACCCTTTAAACCTTTTAAGCAACATGGGAGCAAAACCCAAAAGCAAAAGCAAGGTTACAAAGTTAACTTCTCTGTAAGTGTTGAGCTACTGTAATCTTGGGTTTACATGCAGACTTGTAGTAATTGCTATACAGAACGTAAGCATTTTGTTAGAACTATTTAAGTTCAGGAATTCAAACACCTTTGTTGTACTGCAATATTTTTTTCAATCTCTTTAGTAATTTATCCTAAATTGGCCAATATTCCCTTATTATATCTCTATTTCCATAAGCTTCATATGTAGAACAACTATATCAGAACCTTTTGCCCCCAGGTATTTTGATATCCTCTCAGTGATTCTCCCTTAAGTCTCTGGGAAGCAGGGATTCTGTATGGTCGGGGTGGATTGAAAGGGGCAACATAAGGGCCCAAGAGGCTAAGTTGCCAAATTTGCCAACTGTTTAGACATCATGTGCCTGTCCTTAATTTGGAGGGCTTGAAATCAGCCCTTCCAATCTCACATGCCCACCTCTGCCCTGATAGTCCCTGGGCCAGAGGGAGGATGTTTGTATAATTTCAGCCCCAGGGCACTGGCTATGGAGAACAGATTGGGCCCAGTGGGATTGAATAGTTTTCAAATTCTGGTGCTAATAGGTAAACTTTGTTACTTGCTCAATTTTTTGTCTTGACTCTGGAGAGCAAAACAAAGAATAAGTAATGTTTTAAGGAAAAAGGCCTAAAAAAAAGTTTTAGTCCTCTCTTAGTTTAGCCCCATGTAATTAACTCTTGTTCTATTTGAAGCTGGGTTAGCAATCCGCGTGAATACACCAGCTTTTTAATTAAACTCCTGGAAATTTTTGCCTAGTGCAAATGTATGATTTTTGAAGTTATCAGAAACCT
>NW_012139892.1:26706-27229 GCF_000956105.1 Propithecus coquereli
TTAGTAATTTACTGAGATTATCTATGAAAATTCAGACAAAGCTAGGTATCATTTCAAATTATTTTCCAGTTAACCATTTTTATAGTTTGTGAATATTAGATATATACCTAAGTAAGAACCTTAGAGTTCTTAGTGAACTCACATGAGTATTTTTGCTGATAACTCAGAAGATTCAGGTGTTTTCATTAAACCAACAATATTAAATTGGTCTTCTAAAAGAATCACAGAAACAGATCATTTTGGGGGGACTGGCATTAAGTTTTAAAACCTCTGTGTCCATCCCTGACACCTTAAAACACCCAGCAGAGGCAAACTCAGTAAACCAAGGCAAAAATGTACAATATGCTTGTTACAGCAGGGCTGACCTGGAATAGACAAAGACACACTCAGAGATTTGGCAAAAACAGGTTTTATGCTTCACGCTGGCTGGCAATTGGCCCAGAGGGGAATTTGGTCTCCCCAAATTCTGAGCACCAGACAAAGAGCACTGCAGTCTTTTATACACTCTGCTTAAGGAGGAGGG
>NW_012139892.1:27969-33977 GCF_000956105.1 Propithecus coquereli
GTTGGTTTTGGAGGGTTATTAGGGAATCTGCTACCTGTTGTATGTCTTCGCTTAGTTCTTGAGATAGCTTTTGGTACACATGTAGTGAAGTCCTTAATCCACCACGTCCAGCCCCTACCCCAGCTATGATGCCTCCTCCCACGAGGAGTGGCATGAGTAAATGAGCTGCTCGGTTTTCCCGGGCACTTGGGTGGGGGCTTAAAACCTTTTCTATTTGAGGAGTGGTGTATATAGTGATGTCTGGGGTAAGGAAAATCTGAGTGGAGGCCCCAATCCAGTTGACTGGGAGGCAAAGGTAAGCAGTGCTACCACAAAGGAAGAACATGCCCTCTCTCGGACAGTGCATACTGGAGTTGAGAGTTTGGTTGTTACTGCATAGACTGACTGGCAGAGTCCCTACAGGTTTATTTCCTTTTAGGTTGATGAGACAAGTGATGTCAGGTGTCTTAGCTAGATGGACATTATATGCCACTGGTCCAAGTAGGTGTGTCCTGCTGGGGTTGACAGTGGAACTGACAGGATGGTTCCAACCCGAGGGGACAGGGACTCCAAGGTATATACGTCTTTGGAGGGGCAAACAAATCCAACATTGGGTGTGACTGGGCAAAACGTTAAAGGTGGTGTTGAGAAACTTGGCTATCTGGGGAGTAATATCCAGGGGCCTCGAAATTGGCCTCACTATACTCGGGGGATCTGGAAGTTGTGAAGCAGTATCCTGGGGACTCGAAGCTGGCTTTACATATGCTCTGTACTTTCTATGTTTTGGGTTCCACTAAGGAGCCCAGGAACATATGTCCAGCAGATGCTGGCACCCTTTTCTGGCCTGTTATCTTTGTCTGGTCTGCACCCATCTCTTGTTGTAGTACCTGTTCAATATCTTCTACCCTGCCGAGTGCAGATTTGTGGGTCTATGTAGCAATCTCCCTTAAGACAGGTATAAGCCTGAAACTCTCTGGCTCTGTAACACGGGTAAAAATCATCATCTGACTCATCACATTTCCAGACTCCCCGGATACATCCTGGAGGGCAAAGGAGAGGGCTATTGATGACTGTATGTGGGAGACAGACAAGGATTAGAATGGGGAATAACATTGTAACCAGGACAGGAGCCCCACCACAGCCCAATAGAAGCTGACTAATAACAGTCTTTCCCCTGGCCCCCAGTCCTCTGGGGCCACTGAGTAAAATCCAATGCCAGTAGTAAGGTCAATAGTCCAAACAGGCCGATGGTGATGTAACAGGCTGGCTTGGTCATTCAGCTTGGGTGTCCTCTGGCGTGGTTGCTGGGCCGCTGCTACACCGGAGGTGGATTCTCAGTGGGTCCTCTGGGTCATGTTGCACTGTCCAGGTGTCCTGGTTCCCCTCAGGTGTGGCCTTCTTTATTCTCATGTGAGGAATCCAGGGTGCTATTCCTGCAACTTTAACAGCAGTGGGTGTGATTAAGACTACAGTGTGAGGGCCTGTCCAAGTGGGCTCTAGTGGTGTTTTCTTCCAGTCTTTAACCCAGACTGAGTTTTCAGGTTGGTGTGAGTGGACTGGGTGTCCCATTGCTATAGGAATCTTTTCTAGAATATTCTGATGAATCTGACTCAGGGTTTTGATAGGGAAATAAGCTGAGTGTGTAGGGTCTTTTCCCCTATCTGGGTGAGGTCTCCCTTAAGTTGCTTGATTATGGTAGGGGCCCTTCCATATAAGATTTCAAAGGGTGAATATCCTGTCGGCCCTGGAGTGCATCTGACTTTAAGCAATGCTAGACTAAGTAAATCTATCCAAGGTAACTCCCTGTCTCTTGACATAGCTTTGCAAGGGTGTTTTTAAGGGTCCGGTTCATACGCTCTACTTTGCCTGAGCTCTGTGGTCTGTATGCAGTATGGAGTTTCCACTTGACCCCCAATGCTTTAGTTAAAGTCTGTGTGATTTCCTTCATGAAGCTTGGTCCGTTGTCGCTGCCGATTGAGAGTGGCAAGCCATAATGGGGGATGATCTCCCTTAGAAGAATTTTTACTACCTCTTTAGCCGTTTCAGTTCGGGCGGGAATAGTCTCTGTCCATCCTGAGAAGGTGCATACCATTACTAACAGATATTTCATTCCCTTGCATTGTGTTACCTCGGTGAAATCGACCTCCGCATCTTCAAAGGGAGACGTTCCTGTATGTTGAATACCTGGAGCAGGCCTGGGTCGTGCGACTGCGTTATTCCTGGCACATGTCTGGCAATGAGCGCAAATGGTCGCAGCTAGAGAAGGGAGTCTGGGGATGTAATAGTGTCGGTAAAGTAGGGTGGTTAGGGCAGTCTTTCCCATGTGTGAGTGTAAATGATATTTGGAGGTGACTGAGTAGGCCAGATTTTCAGGTATGAAAATCCAACTGTCCGGTAGGTGCCACCACCCTGTCTTGGTCTTTTGGGCTTTTTCTCTTTCTGCCCAGGCCTCTTCCTCTGGGCTGTATTTAGGTTGTTCAGGCCACTCTGGTGCTAGGAGGATTTTACTGGCTTTCGATGTGCCTTATTCGAGGTTTTTCTGTCCTGCTACAGCTTTTGCTGTCTGATCAGCCAGATGGTTGCCCAGGGTGACTGGATCTGTTCCCTTTTGGTGGCCTCGGCAGTGTATTACAGCTATTTCTTTTGGTTTCCACACAACTTCTAAGAGTTGGGGAATTTCTTTCTTATTCTTTATTTCCTTACCTCCTGCTGTTAGCAGCCCTCTTTCTTGGTAAAGGGCTCCATGTACATGTAAGGTACTCCAGGCATATTTTGAGTCTGTGTATATGTTGGTTCTTTTTCCCTCTGCATATTTGAGTGCTTGTAACAGGGCCCATAATTCTGCCCTCTGAGCGGACCATCCTGCCAGCAAAGGTTCAGCTAAAACAGCTTTGTCTCTGGTTGTTACAGCATACCCCACCTTTCGTTGTCCATCTTGGACATAGCTGCTGCCATCTGTGAACAGCTCTAATTCTGGGTTCGGCAGGGCAGTGTCTCTCAGACCAGGTTGGCTAGCATAAACTTCCTCTGTTACCTCAAGGCAATCGTGGTCCAGGAGTCCAGGGTCGATGGGCAAGAGGATCACAGGATTTAGAGTCCGTATGGCTTCCAGGGTTATTTGTGGATTTTCACACAGTGGCCCTTGGTATTGGGCCAGTCGGCTGCTGGAGAGCCAGCGGTGCCCTAGATTGTTGATAAGCTGTATTACAGTGTGTGGGATATGAACTCGGGTGTGCCAGCCCAGGGTAAACTTGTCTGCTTCTTTGATTAAGAGAACAGTGGTTGCTACAGCCCTAAGACAGGAGGGCCATCCGGACGCTACTGTATCTAGCTGCTTAGACAGGTAAGCTACCAGCCTCTGCCATGGCCCAACAGGTTGAGTCAAAACCCTCATGGTCACATGGTCTCTCTCATTGACAAACAGGTTAAAGTCTTTAGTATGGTCTGGCAGTCCCAGGGCCGGGGCTCGATGGAGCTGGTCTCGTAAATCTCGGAAAGCTTCCTCCTGCTCCTCTCCCCACTCTAAATCTTGTGTCTCAGGTCCTTGCAGAGCCTCATAGAACGGTTTGGCTATTAGTGCAAACCCTTGTATCCAGATGCGACAGAACCAGATTGCTCCCAAGAATTCCCGCAGTTGTCACCGAGTGGTGGCCCTCCGGATTGAGCAGATTGCATGTTTTCTCTCATGTCCAAGTTCTCTACGTCCTTCAGTGATTGTAAATCCCAAATACTTGACAACTTGGTGGCAAATTTGTGCTTTCTTCCATGAAACCTTATATCCCCTCTCTGCCAGCAGCTGAAGTAAAGCTCGTGTGGCCTGCGAGCATTCATCCTTAGTGCGGCATGCTAGGAGGAGGTCATCTACGTACTGCAGAAGAGTGCAGTTGAGCTCTTTGCGAGGGTACGAGTCCAGATCTGCAGGCAGCGCTTCCCCAAAGATAGTTGGGGAATTGTTGAAACCTTGGGGTGATCTTGTCCAGGCGAGCTGCCGCCTCCTTCCAGTGCCGGGATCTTCCCACTTGAAGGTGAAAAGAGGCTGACTTGCCAGTGCCACACGGACACAAAAGAAGGCGTCTTTCAGGTCTAAACAAGTGAACCATTTGGCATCTTCAGGGATGAGCCCCAGGAGGGTGTAGGGATTTGGCACTACTGGCTGGAGGGTAATTGCAGCCTCATTTACTACCCGAAGGTCCTGGATGGGTCAGTAGGTCCCGTCAGGCTTTTTCACTGGGAGCAGGGGGCGTGTTCCAGGCTGACTGGCATTCCTTCAGAATGCCTTCCTGAAGGAGTTTGTTTAGGTGGGTTTGAATTCCCTCTCGGGCCTCTCTTGGGAGGGGATATTGCCTCTTCCTTATGGGCTGGGCTCCTGGCTTTAATTCTACTATTATTGGAGCTCGCTGGTGTGCCAGCCCAGGGGGATTGTCTTCTGCCCACACTGTTGGGAACTCTGCCCTAGTTTCGAAGGGGTTCTCCTCTCCCAGTCCCATTATGTACCCAAAGTTGTGTGGGTTTCGAGGCCCTGGCAGGCGGCCCTTTGCAACCCGATAGCATGTCCCCGTCCATCTGGCCCAGGGGTCAGAATAAATCCGCCATTCCATTTCTCTGGGAACTGAGACTGCCATTATCATGGACTTCAGGGCCGACAATGAGAGGTCAGCTGTTCCTTCGGGGCGGAAAGTGATTTGAGCTCCCAATTTATGTAAGAGGTCCTGCCCCATCAGGAGGATCGGACAGTCTGGTAGGTAGAGGAATTCATGCGTCACTTGGTGGCCTCCAAGCTGGCAGAAGTGGGACTGGCAGAAAGGTCTGACTACCTGGTCTCCGGTAGCCCCGACTATAGTTGCTTGTTGCCCTGTAAGGGGGGCAACTTGGGTCATCACCACTGAATATTCAGCCCTGGTGTCCACCATGAAAGTTATAGGTCGGCCCCCCACATCCATGGTGACCGTGGGCTCCCGGGGGCCAAGGTTGAGGGAGCCCGGTTGGTCCTATTCGGAGTTTATGCCTGCAAGGCCAATTAGGTCCTGGGCCTCTGGTTCCATCTGAAATCCCTGAAGAGGGCTTCATCTTGAGGGGGGGCCAGTCCTTCGGTGTGGGCACTCATTTTTCCAATGCCCTGTCTCTTTGCAGTACGCGCACTGGTCCCATCTTAGTGTCCCCTCCCTGCGGGGCCCCCTTTCAGGTTTTGTGCCAAGCCCTGGGGTCGACACAGGAGCCCTGAGTGCCGCTGCCAGGAGTGTGGCCTTATGTTTCATCTTTTTCTCACTTTCCCTCTGGGCCACACAATCTCGGTTCCTGTACACCTTTCGGGCTACCTCCATCAGTTGAATGATGTTCATCCCCACAAAACCTTCTAGCTTTTCCATCTTTCACTGTATGTCTGGACTTGCCTGGGCCACAAAGGCTTCATTTATCATCCACTGATTTTCTGGGGCCTCTGGGTCAAAGGGAGTGTAGATCCTGTAGGCCTCGCAGAGGCATGTGCAGAAGTCACTGGGGTTTCGTCGGCTTTCTGGGTAACCAGGGCCACTTTATTCATGTTGGTGGGTTTCTTTGCCCCTTCTCGGACCCCATGCAGAAGAGCCTCCCGGTACCTGAGGAGTGCACCTCGTCCCTCAGGGGTGTTGAAGTCCCATGTAGGCGCAACATCTGGGATGGCCCACTGTGCCCACGTCTCTGGATCAAGGACACCTGTTGGCGCGTTGTCTTGAACCCATTTCTGGGCCCCTGCAGTTATCCGGCGTGGCTACTTGGTGTTGAAAAGGGTTAGGAGAAGTTGCCGACAGTCCTCCCAAGTGGGTTGATGGGGCTGGCAGATACTCTCCAGGAAGTCTACCATGGCTTGTGGCTTTTTTTTTTTTGGAGACAGAGTCTCACTCTGTTGCCCTGGCTAGAGTGAGTGCTGTGGCGTTAGCCTAGCTCATAGCAATCTTAAACTCCTGGGATCAAGCGATCCTACTACCTCAGCCTCCTGAGTAGCTGGGACTACAGGCATGCACCACCATGCCCGGCTAATTTTTTCTGTATAT
>NW_012139892.1:34027-38519 GCF_000956105.1 Propithecus coquereli
TGGGCTCAAGCGATCCTACTGCCTCAGCCTCCTGAGTAGCTGGGACTACAGGCATGCACCACCATGCCCGGCTAATTTTTTCTGTATATATTTTTAGTTGTCCAGATAATTTCTTTCTATTTTTTAGTAGTCGCTCTTGCTCAGTCTGGTCTCGAACTCCTGAGCTCAAACAATCCGCCCGCCTCGCCCTCCCAGAGTGCTAGGATTACAGGCGTGAGCCACTGCGCCTGGCCTTTCTGAGTAAGAAAGAGTATGCTGCTTCCAATTTAAAAGATCTGTAGTTGAAAAGGGTTGATAATAGAGTACTGGTGGCCCCTGCTGGACAGTCCCATCATCGGCAACCCGGAGTTGATTTCGGACCTCACGGACCGGCCAGCAATTGGAGGGTTAAAGCTAGGTTCTGGGCCAAATGGAGACGGTGAGCTATCGGAGTCTCCTTGGCTGGGTCATCAGGCAACGGGGGCGGGGGCGGCGCGTCGGAGTGTGGCAGAATGTCCGGTGCCGACAGTGTGGGTCTGGAAGTTGGGTCACCAGGATTGTATGGAGGCAGCAGGGGGAGTTCATCTTCCGGGTGGCCCTTGGTGGATGGGTGTGGAGTTGGAGTCAGGAGACTTTCTTGGCTTCTGAGCAAAGAGGACCTTACTTTGACCCTTCTCTACACAGAACCAGACCCAAGGGGGCAAAATTTGGGCAATTCCTAGCCAGGAATCAATGTAGGGGAACTGATCTGGGTGTCCAGGGGTGCCTGTAACTTGTTTCCAGACTGCCTGGATAATAGAAGTGTCTAGGGTGCCCGACTCAGGCCACCCAATTCCAAAGGAAGGCCACTCTTCTTCGCAGAGCTTCTGGAAGCGATTTGGTGACATCTTAATTCCATAGTCACGTAAAAATCCCTTCCTAAAAGTTTTGTTCATACACCTAAGGACAGTTGGTTTGGATTCCTTCCCTCCCATTGTGTCCTACTGATCGGTGTCGCACAGGGAGGGATTTTACTGTCAGATGTTCACCTGGCTGCTCCCCTCGCGGGGATTTAGGCACATCTTGGTGAAGTTGCACCCGTATAAACCCCGGGCCTGGTCACTCTCCTTTCAGAGGGTGAGTCACCATTATGCCGCACGACGCTGCCACAGAACCGCAGGTTAGAACCCAATCAGACTCCGTAGCTTTTGGCCGTGGAGCCGTAGCACTCATGCTCACACACACACAGGTTATTACATTCCCTCCCCGCTTTGGGGAGGCTTAACCTTTCTTAGGAGGTGATCAAGCTCCTCTTCCCTCCTGAGATGCGCCAGGCTACCTCTGGACTGGGTCCTGGGACCTTATCAGGGTTCAGACGGCCGCTCCTGGTTTTCCTGGTTGCCTACACCTCGCTGGTGTCCGGGCAGGTCTGGAGAGTGTCTGTCGGAGGAATCCTTCCGAATGGAGAAGAAGTTGTCCCCAGCCGGGGTTTAGGTGCCTGGATTCCCCGCCGGTCGTCAGGGTCGGTCAGCCGACTTCCGTCCCAAACCAGTGGCCCCAACGGTCAGCACAATCGGGTTTCCCGGTCAGGGAACCAAAATGTTAAGGCAGGGCTGACTGGGAATAGACCGAGAAACACACACAGAGATTTGGCAAAAATAGGTTTTATGTGCCGGCTGGCAATTGGCCCAGAGGGGAATTTGGTCTCCCCAAATTCTGAGCACCAGACAAAGAGCACTGCAGTCGTTTATACACTCTGCTTAAGGAGGAGGGGCACGGCTACAACAGGGTTAACTTTAGTGAGGCAGGGTCCTAAGCTATTTTTACAGCCTGGTACACTAATTGCTACAGGTGATTTATGAGGGCAAGGTCGCAGGGGAGGAGGGGACCCAGGTAAGGATCACAAGGGAAAAAGCCCGGTAGTGAAATTTCTAAGAATTTTCCAATCTTCTACTTCATGCTGACAATTTTGAAGACATTTTAATTTTTACTTTACCAATGGCTTTAAAAAAACAGCTTATTTGCCAAAGAGTAGTAAGTTGACATGAACTTGAAAAACATTTAGACTTACTTACTTATGAGTGCTCCTTTGTTTATAAGCCAATTTAGTATCCTGTAGACACAGCATATTACATAATACATGCGCATACACAGAACACATCTAAACACATCCAGACAAACGCACACAAAGATCCGATAGCTTTTACCTCAGAGCTCGAGCCATGAGGCAGTGACACAAACTCACGGGTTTACAAAAGACACTTGGGTTCAAATTATTTCTGAGAAAACTGGACCCTGTCCACAAGGCTAAAATTCAGTGGCCCCAGTAGGTAATGTGATGAAGCTGTGAGCCAAAGTTCTGGGTAAAGCAGTTTTTGTGATGCTTTGATTTCAAAACCTCTTTTACCTTTTTTTTCTTGAGTTTCAAATGACTGTTCAGTGTTTATATTTAAACTAGAACTGGCCGAACTGTATAAGAAAAGATTTCCAGGTGACCTTGAATTGGTAATACCATAAACAGTGAGTCGTAGCTCAACACCAGCAGAGTGTAGCAGCAGGTTCAGAACAGGCAGGAAAGAAAACGGAGAGACAGGCAGAGAACTCAAGAGATTGAGTGTTTTAACTCTATAGCGGCAGGTTGACCGTTTGAGCTCTGAATTTTCCCTGATGTAATTTGCCTGTCACTCTAAACACGTGCACAAGTCTTGGCCACAGCACATAACCATCTGGAGTCCTAAACAACCTGGCATGCCCCTGAACCTTGCCATCCACGCAGACACTTGCAAGTAAGTAGAGGCACGATAAACCAACTGGGTGCCCACAGGGCTCATTTTCTTGCCTTTCCTCATTTCTAGGGGGTTTGTTTCCAACTGTTTCTTTTCCTACAAAAAGGATAGTTCATTTTTTCACCCAAATGTGCAGACTAACCCATTGAGATTAATTTTGCAAGGAAGAGACGATGGAATGAATCTCAAAATCACAATTAGGATCCCAAACTTCCTAGGAAAAGAACTGAGGACTGAATTCTGGCTTTTTTTTTTTTTTTGTCTCTTGCCCAAATTCCTTTTTCAGAGGCCTGGTGAGTCATGTCTACAAACAATTAAATATCATTAAATGGATTTTTTTTAATCCAGTACAATGTGACTTACTTTCCCACCTGATTCCAATACAGCATCACATGGCAGACAGAAGACCCCTTGTCTGAGCTCAGACATCCTAGCAGACCCCCTGTCTTCCTTCAAGCTTCCCTTTCTACTGACTCCAGTCTCTAGACAAACCTTAACCCTTTCAACCAGTTGCCAACAGAATCCCTAAAACCCACCTACAACTTATAAGTCCGCTCTTCCGGATGTCCCGCCTTTTGGGCTGAACCAACGTCTGCCTTCTGTGTATCGATTTATGGTTTCGCCTGGAATTTCTGTCTCTATGGATGTATAAAACCAAACTATAATCTGGCCTCCTTGGGTCCATTTTTTCAAGATCTCTTGAGACCATGTTCCCTAGACCCTGGTCTCACATATTCAGCCCAGGACAAAGCTCTTTAAATTATTTTACAGAGTTTGAGTTTTTCCCACTGACAGAACAGACAGTTCAGAAAAACCCAGGGATCGTCAGACAAGAGCAGGAGGCTGGGGCTCAGGAGGACTTGCCATTGTGTCCAAGAAATGGCTCAGAGTGGGGGTTCAAGGGTGGCCTGAGCCAGTCCCTGGTGCCAAGTTCGGGCTATTCCTTTGGGGAATCCTGAGTCTTCCCTGAGCCCCAACATTGGGCATCAGAATTGTTACAGGAAAAAACCCACACACTGTAAAATGATTTTAAAGAAATTTATTCTGAACTGAGCATGTGTGACGGTGGCCCAGGGAAACATGTTCAAGAAGTCTTGAGCAAGAGGTCCTGTCGTGGTTGGATCACAGGTCACTTTTATATCCGTTAGAGATGCAGGAATTGCATGCAAAATCACAGATCACCACGTGGAAGGTGCACATTGGTTAGGCCCAAAAGGTGGGTCATCTTCAAGCAGGGGCTTAGAGGTTATAGGTGGATTCAAAGATTCTTTGATTTGTATTTGGTTAAAGAAACACAGCTTTGTCTAAAGGCTTGCAATGTTATAAGTCAAGATAAGAAAGTCTGTTAATCAAATACAGGCCACAATATACTGCAAAAGAAAATAAAAATCTCAGAGGCCGGGCACGGTGGCTCACGCCTGTAATCCTAGCTCTCTGGAAGGCCAAGGCGGGAGGATCGTTTGAGCTCAGGAGTTTGAAACCAGCCTAAGCAAGAGCGAGACCCCGTCTCTACTAAAATTAGAAAGAAATTAATCGGACAACTAAAAATATATAGCCATGCAGAAGAAAGAATCTCAGAGCTTGAAGACAATGTCTTTGCGCTGAACAAATCAGATGAAGAAAAAGAACTCAGAAGCAAGAGACAAGACCAAAGCCTTCAAGATGTGTATGGCAGCACAATTCACTACTGCAAGAATGTGGAAACAACCCAAGTGCCCGTCAATCCATGAGTGGATTATCAAAATTTG
>NW_012139892.1:39204-64028 GCF_000956105.1 Propithecus coquereli
AATAAATAAATAAAAATCTCAGAATCCTCCCTGCCTAACTCCTTAAGTGAAAGAGAAGGTGAAGGCCTCAGGCACCTGGGAAGGACTCACCCCACAGATCATTCACTATGCAAAGTGCTTGCTGGCCTCCCATAAGCAAGCACATGCAAATTCTAACTGGAGGTCTGCAGGCTACTTCTACCCCTAGAACTAAAGTTTGTTCGATGCCACACTAATAATGAATGACAGGTTTGTCTTCGCAGGTGCAGACTAGAGACAAGACAGGATCAAACCTTCTGCCACCTACGCACGGACATCGTTGCTGCTCCCTCACTCCTTTTTCTCCTCTAACATTTGCCTTATCTGATGTAAAATGTGGATTTTCCTGGGTCTCACAAGAATGTAGCCATCCTGTCTCACTAACCCCCAACCCTGCTTTTTCTTTCTGTATGTCCATCCCCCCTTAATACTGATGCTCCCAAATTCCCTTCTGAGAAACAGCCACCGCTGTGTCTTTGGTTTGTGTTTTTCCCAGCTGTGTCCTCACATTTGGCTTCACAAACATCCATTACTGAGATTTTGGGCTCAGCCACATATCTGGGTTGTCAGTGCTGCTCTCGAGTGGGCTGGTAAGGAAACTGATGGCCTGCAGGCGCTCTGATGTCTGCTCTGTGTGGCCTCAGGTCCTGGGCATAGTTTAGCATCCTACTGTCTGAGACACGTCCAACCTCCCTTCCCTTCATGGCCAGGAACTCAGTTTTAAGGTTTTTCTGGGGTCCCCTTGGCCAATAGGAGGTCCGTTCAGTTAACAGGGTGCGGGGGGGGGGTGTTAGGATTTTATTTTACTTCATGCTCCTTAGCAAAGAACTTGGCTGCATTGTGTCAATGGGCTTGATTTTTGTGGAAGGATGAATTAAGGTGGTGACCTAGGGTAACTGGTGGAAGAAATTTCTAAGCAGCAAAGCACTGAAGAGGTCGCATGGCTGCCTCTAACAGCCTGTGACCAGACACGGGAGCAGAGGAATGACTTAATGTTACAACTTATAATTAAAAGGGAAGCAGAGCATAAAAATTTGGAAAATTCACCACCTGGCCATGTGACATAGAAGAAAAGAGCCTTTGCGGGAGAGGAATCAAGACAATGGGGAAAAGGCATTTCTGAAATCTTTGCAGCAGCCCCTCCCATCACACGCCCAAAGACCTAGGAGGACAGAATGGTGTCAGGGGCCAGGCCTGGGTGCCGCTGCTCTGCACCTGCTCAGAATGCTGCTCTCAAACTGTCTGTGACCTGACTGCCATCACGTGAGAACCTGCAGGGAAATCCACCCATCTTCAGGGAAATCCACCCAGCTGTTACCTGACTGCCACCACCTGAGAACCTGCAGGAATCCAGCCCAATCAGCGCATAGAACTGTAAGAGATAATAAAAAATTCTTAGTTACTATGTACCATGAATATCCTTTTCCATCTTCCCCTTTCAGCCTGTGTATGTCCTTAGATACAAAGTGAATTGCTTGCAGCCAGCATAGGGTTGGATTCTTTCTTTTTTTTCTATCTACTATGACAATCTCTGACTTCTGAGTGGAGTTTAAGGAAATTACTATCAAAAGTGTGGGTGGGTCTCATCCAGCCAGTTGAAGGCCTTAGGGCAAAAAGTAAGGTTTCCCAGAGAAGAATAAATTCTGCCTCAAGACTATAACATCAATCCCAGTTTGAGTTTCCAGACTGCCAGCATGCCCTACAAATTTTAGACTGAAGACTGCTAGTCTCCCATATAGGTTCCAGACATACCAGCTCCCACATTTGCGAGAGCCAATTCTTTAAAATCCATCATCTAAACCGTTGGTTCTGTTTCTCAGAAAAACCCTGACTGACACACCATCTGAATCCCAGGTTCATCTATGGACGTGGCTCAGAAATATTGTCTTATGATCCAAAGTCAAAAATATTGCCTGGAACGTCAGTAAGATGGTGGACCAGGAAGCTCCATGCCCTTGTTTTCTGATGGAATCATTGACAGGACACCTAGAGACTGATGAAAATAACTATATAGGAGCTCTGGAAAATAGATAAAGATTTGTAGCAGCCATGCAAACACACAATCAAGAAAAAGCCACATTTATAGAGGGAGGAAATTTCATGACATATTTCCTGTTCTCGCTTCACCCTCTGCATGGCATAGGGCAGTTGGGGATAAGGGATCCAATTCCCAGTTTCCTTCCTCAGGCCAGAAGGAACAGAGTGAAACTTATTTGTGACATTTTAACCTCTCTATGTGCTACTGAGAGATGGGCTTCTGTTTCACATGAGTAAAAGAGGCATAATTCAGATGTTAGGATGCAACATCTGTGGAAGGTAGTGGTGGGCGCTATGACAAATGGGAACTACAGGAGTAATGCAGACCTTCTGATGCCTGGGAGAAGGGATTACAGACAGGAAAACAATAGAACATTTAAGGCCCTGAGAATAAGCTGACATGAGCCTCTTTAGGAAATTAAGACATTTAAAAGCCATTGTGTACATGGGAGAAATTGGCAAAAAACAAAACAAAAAAACACCATACACACACACACACACACACACACAGACCTAAGTGGCACACATGTCCGGAAAATACCTGAGAACTTAAGCCTTCATCCTAAGCTGATCCTGAGATTCAGAACACATACTGCTAATTAGTGAATGTCTTTCCCGTCCATCTGCAAAGACCTAGAGAGATGGTAGCTTTTTGAATGCCCCATTTTCAAAAACATACCACAAGGCATACAAAGAAGTAGGAAAACAGAACATTCAAAGAAACAGAATAAATATGTAGAAATTTTCTCTGAAGAAATAGTGGCATCAAACTTACTAGACAAAGACTTAAGACAACTATCTTAAATATGCTCAAACAATTAAAGAAAAATATGAACAAATAATTAGAAAAAATCATAAAAATAATATATGAACAGAAGCAAAATATCAACAAAGATATAGAAATTATTTCAAAAAGAGCCAAATAGAAATTCTGAAGGTGAAAATTAGAACAACTGAATTGAAAAGTTCACTAGAGGAGCTAAACATCATACTCAAAAAGAAAGAAGAAAGACTCAGCAAACTTGAAGACAGGTCATCAGCTCAAAATTACAAAGTCTGAGGAACAAAAAGAAACAGAATAAAGAAAAATGAACAGAACCTAAGGGAGATATGGGACACCATCAAGCAACCCAACATACATATTATGAGTTTCTTAGGAGAAGAAGAGAGAGAGAAAGGTACAGAGAGAGTACTTGATGAAATAATGAAAACTTGCTGAAATTATGAGAAGACATGGATCTACAAATCCAAGAAGCACAAGGAACTCCAAGTCCAGTAAACTTAAAGGGACAGACACTAGGATGCATTATATTCAACCTGTTGAAAGCCAAAGACAAGGGAGAACTTGAGAGCAGAATTCCATTGGGTTTATATTCTATAAGATTTAAAAAACAAATATACAAAAAATAGTTATAAATCTATGTCAATAGGTATGCAATATATAAACATGTAATTTGTGACATGAATAACATAAAATGAGTGGTAGAGAGAGCTGTAAAGCAGAGTTTTCATATTTAATTGAAGTGAAGTTGGCTTCAATTCAACAAAGATTGTCATAACCATATTGTTATATGTATTACCCTGAGTAACCACAACAAAAATACCCATGGAATATACCTAAAAGGAAATGAGAAGGAAATGAAAACATGTTACTAGGAAAAGATCAACAGAACATAACTGAAGGCAGTAATGGGGAGATGAGGAGCAAAACAGCTATAAGACATGCAGACACAAACACCAAAATCACAGTAGTAAGTCCTTCTCTATCAGTGATTACCTGAAATGAATAGTTATTCAACTCCACAATCAGAAGTCAGAGATTGTCGCAAGGGATAGAAAAAAAAGAAAAAGTCCAACTCTACACTGGCTACAAGAGATTCACTTTGTATCTAAGGACATACACAGGTTGAAAGTGAAATGTGGAAAAGGATATTCTTGGTAAATAGTAACTAAGAGTTTTTTTATTATCTCTTATATTAATAGTTCTATGGATCAACTGGGCTCAGATGGGTGGATTTTCCTGCAGATTCTCACGTGATGGCAGTCAGGTCACAGCTGGGGCTGGAGTCATCTGAAGGTTCAGCTGTGCTGGGTGTCCAAGGCTTCCTGTCTCACGTCTGGCACCTCTAGGCTCCTCCTCATGGCTTCGCTCTCCAGCAGAGACAGTGGCCTGGAAGTTTTACATGGCCCGAGACTTCAGGAGGAAGGAACCAGGCACTGTTAGAACAGTTAATGGCTGTGCCCAGAACTGGCCCAAACTCCCTTCTGCTATGTTATGCTGGCTGAAGTAGATACCAGACCTGCTCAGGGTCAAAGGGTTGGAGAGACCCCACCTCTTGATGATGGAGTGGCAGATCACACTCAAGGAAAGCCAGCGGGACAGAAGATACTGTTGCAGCCATCTTTGGAAAATACGTGAGATCCAAAAGACCCCATCTGCCAAAAGGGAAGAGCATGATCGTGCCCCACCCCTCAAGTCTCAGTCCTGCGGTTATATTCGGTGGAATAACCACGTCTGAGGGGGTGGGTGTGGAGGCAAACCTCTAAATAAGTCCCCATCTGGAGCCACAGTTTCATTTTATTTGGATAATGCTGCATGTCCTGTCCAACAAAACAGCGGCTTGCAAATCTCCCCAGGGATCTCTCCAGTGGTGGTGATAACACAGGTCCCTCCCCCACGGGTCTGCTTGACAGATAAGTGGATCTGAGCCTTGGTTCCAATCACACAGAACTCCAAGGACTCAGCTGTATTCCTGCCCATAAAGGGTAAAAGCATGTGCTGTCTGTCACTTTCCTTTCTGTCACTCACCACAGGCTGGATGAGAACCTGCTCCACCTCGACTTCCTGATGGTGGCGGGGGAGACCCCACTCCTGCCTAAACCTCTGCCTCCCAGAGCTTAACCTGCTGCCAAAAAGCGTGGCACATTCTGAAGCCCAAACCCTACACCAGGAGCTCTCTCTCCTCACTCCCACCTCGGCAGGGACTGGATCCGGTGGGAAGGCCCAGAGCAATCCTTGCTCAAAATGTCCAGTGTCATGTCCCTTCCAGCTAAATAAACCTGGCAAATTCAGCAAAATATGGGTATTGGAAATGGTACAAAACTGATTAGCAGAAAAATGGCAACTATATCCTTTTTATTAACATCTACTTTTTCTCCTACAAATATAAAGAGAATAAACAACAGGAGAAGTCGTTGCTCCCCTGGGACAGAAGTTTCTTCCCAGCTAAAAAACCGGAACCAGAATCACTAGAATGAGCAGGACTGTGGAGAACTACACGGCTCTGGGTCTTGGCGCTCTGGAGTGGCTGGAATTAGGCAGGGCTCACCTTCTGGGCAAAACTAAACTTTGGCTAGCCTTTGTTGTGGTTGTTATTGCAAGACCAACATTTCAGAATACCAAGAGATGGAGTCCAGCCAAAGGGATGTAAGCTCTTCTGTCCTTTAGAAAATGGAGTGCCAAGAATGATCAAGACTGTTATGGGCTGAATTATGTCCCTCAAAATTTGTATGTTGCAGTCCTGACCCCCATTCCTCTGTATGTAATTGCATTTGGGGAGGTCTTTTTAAAGAAGGTATGAAGGTAAAACACGTCCATACAAGGAGGACAATGGATTAGGGCCCTTCTGGGTTAGGATCCAATACAATTGGTATCCTTAAAAGAAGAGAAGATTAAGACACAGACAGGGACAGAGGAAAGGCCATGTGAGGACACAGGGAGAAGATGGTGATCTACATGCCAAGGGGAGATCTCAGAAGAGATCAACCCTGTGGACACTTTGATATTGGACCTATTGCCTCCAGAATTGGGAGACAACAAATTTCTCTTGTTTAAGTCACCCAGTCTGCAGTCCTAGGAAATGAAAACAAAGATATTACCTTTTTAACCCTCCCCAGTATCTGAGCATGGGATTTTGTCAAGAGTATGAATTATCTGTGATTCCCAAGGATTGAGCGAATCAGTTGAATATCGACAAGGTTAGATGATAAAGTCCCATCTCGAAGCCTCTATGGGTCCCCTGGTCACCACACAAAAGTGGAGATGTTCTCATTCCTTTTCAGTTTCACTCAGAGCAAAACTTGCACATGCAACCCGATATACAATCACCTGTTATATTTTACTTACTTGAGATAGTGAGGGAGCAACTTTCCCCCTGATTTTATAGAAACATGGTGAACAATCATAATAAACCAAAGGTGCTTCTAGCCAGGGCTTGCAGGTATTGTGTGTTTTCCTCCTGCTTATTAAAGGCCGTGCTCCTAACAAGCCCTGCCTAGGAGTAAATGTCATCACTGTGATTTTTCTCTCCCCATTATCCGTTAGTCCTCACTGCACATCAGTAAGGTTGCTAGAACTGATGTGTTTGTCCGTGATGCATAGATGAATAAAAAAGGCTCCAGGAGTAGAGAGATTCCCCTGAGGTCACAGCAATTGAGTAGTGGAGCAGTGACAAGCACATGGCACCCTTGGTCCCTAGTGCAGTTCTCTGGGTGCCACAAGAGTTGCAGCCCATTTTTGCTCTTATATGTGCTTCTTTCCTTAACCAGAGAAGGAAAACTCATGTTGAGAACAAAGTACCAGAGCCCAAGCCCTTGCCTTACATTTGCTGGGCTGGGGGATGGAGAGAGGCCGCCCCTGATTCTCTTCATTCCAACTTCCATCGTCGGTCACTCAGGTGAGAGCAGGAAGATTCGTCTTCTGCACTTGAGGTATCAGGACAAAGATGACAGAGAGCCCCACAGCTACCGTGGAAGAGACAAGTGTCCCTCTCACTCCCTGAATCATATCCAAGTTTTCTAATTACATGTGCTTTTCTGCACACATAAGTATTTCTCCTCTCTTTGGGCACCAGTTTTCATGGTGCAAATATAGCAGCATGAGGAAGAAATTACTACTGAGTCTGGTGCTCTGACAGAAGCTCTGAGTTGAGACTTACTTTATACTTGCATGGCTCTGAGACAACACAGAGGTTTTCCTCACTCTATTCTGGCCCCAATTTGATCAAGGTCTATATGTTCCGGGACCTCTCCAGTTCCCCATCAGAAGTCATGAAGAATTAGCGCATGTGTTGGCTTGTGCCTGTAGTCCCAGCAACTTGGGAGGCTGAAACAGGAGGATGTTTGAGACCAGGAGTTTGAACCAGTTTGAGCAACATGGTGAGACTCATTTCAAAAAAAATTTGATAAAAGAAAGTTAGCTTGGTGTGCGGGTGTGGTTGCATCTGCTTGTAGTCCCAGGTACTCGAGAGGCTGAGGCAGGAGGATCCCTTGAGCCCAGAAGTCCGAGACTGCAGTGAGCTGTGATCACACCACTGCACTATATCCTGGGCCACAGAAGTAGGCCCTGTCTTTGAAAACAAAGCAAAACAAAACAAAAGTTACCCGGTAGTAGTTGTCATAATATCATTTGCTATGTCAGAAAAATATTAAATTCTGTGATTATACAGGCAGTAGGAAAAATTAAAAAAAAAAAAAAGAAAAAAGAAAGGACTAATAATGCTGTGTCCAGCTCCAGGGACCCTTGATGGCTGTGTGAGGCAGCACTTCTTAGGGGAGAGTCTTAGGGTCACCAAGACCTCATAGGTTTCATTACCACTGGGCCAAATAGCTCCAATCTCCTGGGCACGATGGACCCATGGACCTGGATTCACCTCCGACATTTAGTGTCTTTCGTTCTTGGGCCTCCACAACTGGTCTCTGGTTGAGATGGAGGGAAAGGACACAGGGATGCAAAAGCTCTGGCTGCGCAGTGACCTCCCCTCACTTCCACTCAGAGACAACATGTCCATTTTCAACATAAGTAAAACAATGCTGGGGGGTACCTTAGACAAAGTTCCATGGAAGGGTGAGTTCCACGGTGCCCTCTAGACCCCGTATCTACGTCTGTTGGTCTTTCTCTAGTATGAAATGTCCCAGAAACAGCAAGACTCTAAGTTTGGATTCTCAAACCATGAGTGTGAGAGTCTTAGCCCTTGTGAAATAAGCACTGAACTCTGGAGAAACACAGAAACCTTCTAAATATCAGGACATTTTAGCCCTGAATTTTGGAAGACCGCTTCTGGCCATGCAGGGAGGTGTCACTGCATCTTGTCCACCTTTGTGCTATATGTTGTATTTTCATTCATTTCAAAAAATTTTTAATTTCCATCTTAATCTTTTCATTGACCCAATAATTTTTCTGCCTGTCCCTCAGCCCCTCCCATCTTTCTACCTCCATCGGTCCCAGAGCAGGACAGAAACAGTCTGTGTCTCCTTTTGATATGATTTCTTTCATCAATGTTTTGTAGTTTTCCTTGTAGAGATCTTTCACTTCCTTGGTTGAATATATTCCAGGGTATTTTCTGTAGCCATTGTGAATGGAATTGCCTTCTTGATTTGGTTCTCAGACAGACTGTTATCCTTGTATAGAAAACTACTGATTTCTGTGTGTTGATTTTGTATCCTGAAACTTAACTGAATTCGCTTATCAAATCTAGGAGGGTTTTGAAGGAGTCTTTTGGGTTTTCTACGTATAAAATCATATTATCTGCAAACAGATAACTTGACATCCTCTTTTCCAATTTGTATGCGTTTTACTTTTTTCTCTTGTCTGATCATTCTGGTTAGGACTTTCAGTACTATGTGGACTAAGAATGGTGAAAGTGGGCATCCTGGTCTTGTTCCAGTTCTCACAGGGGATGATTTCAATGTTTTCTTATTAAGCATGTTGTTGCCCGTGGGTTTGTTGTATGTGGCCTTTACTGTTCTCAGGCATGTTCCTTCTCTGCCAAGTTTGTTGAGGGGTTTTATCATGAAGGGTGCTGAATTTTATCAAATGCTTTTTCTGCATCTATGGAGATGATCACATGGCTTTTGTTTTTAATTCTGTTTATGTGATGTATCACATTTACTGATTTGTGGATGTTGAACAATCCTTGCTTCCCTCATATAAACCCATTTGATCCCAGTGCATTATCTTTCTGATGTGCTGTTGGATTCAGTTTGCTAGTGTTTTGTTGAGGATTTTTGCATCTCCGTTATCACAGATATTTTCCTGTAGTTTTCTTTAGTTTTGTTTTGTCTTTGGTTTTGGTATCAGAGTGATACTGGCCTAGTAGAGTAATTTAGAGAGAATTTTTTCCTCCTTGATTTTTTGGAGCAGTGTCAGGAGGATTAGTATTAGCCCTCGTTTGCATGTTTGTAGAATTCAGCTGAGAATCCATCTGGTTTTGGGGCACTTTTTATTGTTCTTAGGAGATTTTCTATCACTGATCCAATCTCACTACTCATTATTGGTCTGTTTAGGAGTTCTACTTCTTCTTGTTTCAATCTTGGGAGGTTGCATTTTTCTAGGAATGCATCCATTTTCATTCAGTTTTCTAGTTTGTGAGAATATAGTTGTTTGTGATAGTCTCTGATGATATTTTGCATTTCTATGGTATCAGCTGTGATGTCTTTTTTTTCATTTCAGAATTTATTTATATCTTTTTTCTTCTGTTGTTCTTTAGTCTAGCTAGTGTTTTATCACTTTTGTTTATCTTTTTGAGAACCAACTTTCTCTTTTGTTGCTCTTTTGTATTTTTTTTGCTTTCTATTTAATGTAGTTCTGCTCTAATCTGTATTATTTCTTTTCTTACGCTAACTTTGGGTTTGGTTTGTTCTTGTTTTTCTAGTACCTTGAGGTGCAATGTCAGGTTGTTAATTTGTAATTTTTCTACTTTTTCAATGTATGCATTTAATGCCATAAATTTCATTCTTAGTGCTGCTTTTACTGTGTCACACAAGTATTGATACGTTGTATTTTCATTCATTTCAAAAAATTTTTAATTTCCATCTTAATCTTTTCATTGACCCAATAATTGTTCAGGAACATGTTGATTAATTTTCATATATTTATATAGTTTCCAAATATCATCTTGGTATTGACTTCTCAATTTACTCCACTTTGGTCTGAGAAGATACTTGATATGATTTTGATTTTTTAAAAATTGCTTAAAACCAATTTGGGGCCCGAAAAGGCAACCAACCTGAAAAAAGATACATGACCAGAAAAAAAAAAAGTATATACCAAAGGGATAGACTAAACTGTAAAGGAAACGTAGCTCCAGTCCATCTAAACTAAAAACACAACATAAATGTGACGTTGCTGAGTTGATGTCCTGACGAGATGACCGGTCCGGTGAGGCGAGTGGCAAGTCAACTCCACTACAACAGCACTCTATTGCTGTCTACCACTTTCTTTAGGTCTAGTAATAGTTGTTTTAAAAATCTCAGTGCTCTGATGTTAGGTCCATATATATGTAGGATTCTTATAACCTCTTGCTAAACTGATCCCTTTATCAGTATGTAATGATCTTCTTTGTCATTTTTTACTGTTTTTGATTTTAAGTCTATTTTATCTGACATAAGCATAGCCACTCCTGCTCGCTTTTGGTTTCCATTTGCATGGAATATCTTTTTCCATTCCTTTACTTTCAGTCTATGTGTCTTCATGGGTAAGATGAGTTTCTTGTAAGACGCATATAGGTGGATCATGTTTTTTTATTATTTTTATTTTCATTTTTTTTGTAGAGATGGGATCTCTCTATGTTGCCAAGGCTGGTCTCAAACTCTTGGACTCGAGTGATCCTCTTTCCTTGGCCTCCTAAAGTCCTGGGATTACAGGCTTGAGCCACTACACCCAGTCAAGATCATGTTTTTTTTTAATCCATTCTGGAAATCTGTTTATTTTAAGTGGAGCATTTAGTTCATTTACATTCAAAGTTATTATTGATATGTAAGTCTTTGCTTGTTTCACATTGTTAATTATTTTCTAGTTGTTTTACAAAGTCTTTGTTTCTTTTTCTCCTTTTGTCTTTGTGATTTGGTGACTACTGTTGTCTTGTCATTGTATTCCTTTCTCTTCCCACTTTGTGTGATTGTTTTATAAGACCTGTGAGTTTTATGCTTTCTTGTGTTTTTATGATGATGAATATCAACATTTTGTTTCCATGTTTAAGACCCCTTTAAGCATTTCTCGGTAGGCTAATCTAGCAGTTAAGAATTCCCTCAGCATTTGCTTGTCTGGGAAAGACTTTGTTTCTCCTTCATTTATAAAGCTTATTCTAGCAGGACATAAAATTCTTGGCTGATAGGTTTTTTTTCTTTCAGCACTTTGAAAATACCATCCCATTCTCTAACAACCTGTAAGGTTTCTGCTGAGAAGTCCACTGGTTAATCTGGTGGGATTTACATTATATGTGGCTAGATGCTTTTCTATTGCTAATTTTAAAATTCTCTCTTTCAATCTAACTTTAGTCATTCTGATTATAACATGCTGTAGTGAAGTCCTTTTTGCAGTGATTTGCTTGGGGATCTCTGGGCCTCCTGTATCTCTTCTAACTCTCTTGCTAGATTTGGGAAGTTTTCATTGATTATTTCCTTAAATAGCTTTTCTAAACTTTTGATCTCTCTTACCCTTCAGCAATATCAATAGCTCATAAGTTTGGTCATTTTATGTAATCTCAGACTACTCAAAGGCTTTGTTCATTCTTTCTTTTCTTTTTTTAAGACACAGTCTCACTCTGTCACCTTGGGTAGAATACAGTAGCTTCATCATAGCTCACTGCAGCCTCAAACTCCTGGGCTCAAGCGATCTTCTTGCCTCAGCCTCCTGAGTAGCTGGGATTACAGGTGTGTGCCGTGATGCCTGGTTAATTTTTCTATTTTTAGTCGAGATGGGGTCTTGCTCTTGCTTAGGCTGGTCTTGAACTCCTGACCTCCAGTGATCCTCCTGCCTTGGCCTCCCACAGTGCTAGCATTACAGGTATGAGCCACCACACCTGGCCTATTCATTCTTTCTTACTCTTTTTTTCTTCATTTTGTCTGACTGGATAATTTCAAAAGATCTGTCTTCAAATTATTCTTTCTTCTGTTTGTTCTAGTCTATTATGGAAGGTTTTGAATGTATTTTGTATTTCCTTCAGTGAATTTTTTAGTTTCAGAATTTGTTTTTTTTTTTTTATTTTTTATTTCAGCATATTACAGGGGTACAAATGTTTAGGTTAGGTATATTGCCCTTGTCCCTGCCTTCCCCTGAGTCAGAGCTTCAAGTGTGTCCATCCCCCAGATGGTGCGCATTGCACTCATTATGTATGTATATACCCATCCTCTCCTTGACCCCCCCATCTGCCCAACATCCAATGAATGTTATTCCTATATGTGCACTTAGGTGTTGATCAGTGAAACCAATTTGATGGTGAGTACATGTGGTGCTTATTTTTCCATTCTTGGGATACTTCACTTAGTAGAATGGGTTCCAGCTCTATCCAGGATAATACAAGAGGTGCTAGATCACCATTGTTTCTTATAGCTGAATAGTACTCCATGGTATACATATACCACATTTTATTAATCCACTCATGTATTGATGGACACTTGGGCTGTTTCCACATCTTTGCAATTGTGAATTGTGCTGCTATAAACATTCAAGTGCAGATGTCTTTTTTATAGGATGTCTTTTGTTCTTTTGGGTAGATGCTGAGTAATGGGATTGCTGGATCAAATGGTAGATATACTTGTATCTCTTTGAGGTATTTCCATATTGCTTATATTTTTTTAAGATATGTATCTTCTTGGCAAATTTCTCATTTATATCCTGAATTGATTTACTGATTTCTTTGTATTGGTTTTCAGATTTATTTTACATCTCATTGAGTCTCTTTTAAATCTATTGAAAAGAAGAAAATATTTTTTGAATTATTTATCTGGCATTTTGAGGAATTCCTTTTGAGGAATCTGTTGCTTGACAGTGGTGGCCTTTGGTGGTGTCACATTTCCTTGTTTTTTCATGTTTCCTGTGTCCTTCCACTGATAGATGTGTATCTCATGTAGCTCTCGCTTCTTGCAATTTTTTGAAACTGCTTTCTGTTAGGGTGCAAAGTCTGTGCGCAGGAGGAGAAAGAATTTTCAGACAATGATTAAAATATACAAAAGTAAAAGTTTATTTATTTTCCTGAGAAAGAAAGAAAACAAAAGAAATAGAGAATGAGAGAGAGAGAGAGAAAGAAAGAAAGAGAGATACGGAGAGAGAGAGAAAGAAAGAGGGAGAATGGCCATGACACACAGAGGGAAGACAGAAATGTCGGGCATTGAGGAAAGTTTCTTGTTCCTTTTAAAGGGTAGAAATGGCTTTTTTTTCTTCTCTGCCACAGGGGACTGGTAACAGAAGCGACTGTGAAGCTGCTGTGCCAGCTTTTTCTGTTTCTCATGTAATAGACTGACAGTGGAAATTAGTTTCTTCTTTCTTCTTGGTAGTGGTAGGCACCTGATACTGTCTTTTCTTGAGGAAGCAGGGGAGGTTTGCACTCCTCCTGTCCACTCAGGAACTTGTTCAAGGCTGAGAAAGGACTCAGAGATAACAAGTTAGGCCACAGTGTTTTTGTTTTTTTTTTTTTTTTTTTTGGCCACAGTGTTTTAATTAAACAAAGAGTACTTGTGTTGTGAATTTATTTCTCTTACTTTCTGTTTGATAGTTTATTAGTAAGAACACCTTTCACTTTCGTAGGGAAGATTTTTTCCTGAAGATGCAGATACCTTGCTGGTTGAGTAGGATGCTTTGGCCTTTATTCTGGGTGCCTGCAGTAGTGCGATGCCTATATGATTTCTTCAGCAGTACAAAGTCAATGGTGTCTGTGATACCATTGACTATACAGTTTTGCTGGGGACAAGGATGCCAGATGAGCCATCTTCAGGCCCCAGTGGTGTAGTGGTGGGCTTAGTTGCCCATTCTTAGGCCCCAGAGTGGCTTGCACTGGCACCAGTGTTAGGGGATCCTGGAAGGCCAGTTCTTGGGCTCACATGTGGCTGGCTCAAATACTCATAGTGGGGGCAGTGGGGCAGGTGTGTGGGAAGGTTCTCAGGCCCCTGGGCAGCTGGTGTGATGTGGGTGATGGCAGTTGCAGTGGTGGAGCAAGCCACTAGGACCCAAGCAGTCTGTGTTGGTGTTGCTGGTAGCTGTGATGGGTTGGATGGGCAAATCCCCTGGCCTGCTGGTAGCATGTATGGGTGGGTGTCAGCTGTGGTCTTATCAGTTGGTTGAGTTGGCTCAACTTCAGACCCTGGCAGGGGTGATCAGGTGCTAATGGTGATGAATTGGGAGATTTCTGGGACCCTAAGGTGTTGTCCTCAGGCTTCCTTGTAGTAGCTTTAGGCACTGGCTGTAACAGGCAGAGGTGGGGTATTCCCCAGGCCATCTTTGGAATGCTCAAGTGTGGGCTGTGATGGCTTCACTGTGGGCCCGTCACCAGGAAGTACAGGATCCCTCTCAGGTGGAGCATTGCGAGAAGGGAGTGCAGACTGCTCGTGCCCCAGTCTCACGGCTGGGAATTGTCCTAGGGTGGGCGGGAGTGCCTGGTCTCCTCTCTCTCTCTCCTTGGCTGGGCTGTGGCTGCAGCAGCAACATCCTGGGCTTAGCCCAAGGGCAGAATGCAGCCCAGTGTTACTCTCAAAATGGCACCAGCTGTGGGCCTGTGACCAGAGCAGGAGGGGTCCCTTTCAGGTGAGCTGTGTGGATAAGAACCTGAGGGGCGTATTGTCTGATATGCCTCAGTCTCCCTGAAGCTTGTAGCAAGGTGGTGGGTATTGTTCTAGGTGTGCACAGGACAGCCTGATTTCTCCACCCTCTTTGGCCAGGCCGCGGCTCTATTCACCTTTGCCCCTGTGATCTCTCTGTGTGTCACAATCTCCTTAAAATAACACCAGTCAGTTTGGATTGGGGCCCATCCTGATGGTCTCATTTTGACTTAATCACCACTTTAAAGGCCCCATCTTCAAATACAGTCACATTCTGAAGTAACTGGGGATTAGGGCTCAATATATAAATTTGGAGGAAACATTATTGTCCCATAAAGGCATGCTCTAGCTGCTTCTCCTACATTTCGATATGTTTTCATTTCATTCATTTCAAAGTATGTTCCGCTTTCCCCTTGTTACTTCTGTGACGTGTGGGATGTTTAGTAATGTGTTGTTTCATTTCCTGCTGTTTGTGGACTTTCCAGGTTTCCCTCTGTTGTTGACTTTTAATTCAATTTGTTGTGGTCAAGGAACACACTTTGTATAATTTTAATTCTTTTCTATTTCTTGAGACTTAGTTTATGTTTGAGCATAGTCTCTATCCTGGAGAATGCTCTCTATGTGCTTGAAAAGGATATTCTAATAGCGTTTGGTGGAAATTCTATAAATTCTGTTTAGACTGAGTTGACTGAGTGTTTTTTAGTCTTCTACAACTTTGCTTATTTTCCAATTAGTTGTTCTATTAATTACTTAGAGTGAGATATTAAAGCTCTATTAGTTGCATTTTTTATTTCTTTTTTACTTTTGTTAGTTTTTTCCTGTCGTTTGGGGCTTTGTTGTTAGGTACCTAAATGTTTACAATTGTTATATTGTCCTGACGAATTGACCATTTTTTACTCTAAAATATCTATCTTTATCTTTGGGACACTTTATAGAAGTATACTTTTTTCTGAATAGGATAACCACTTAAGCTCTCCTATATTTATGATTTTCATGGTATCTTTTTCCCATCTTTATATTTTCAATATATTTGTATCTTTGAATCTAAAAGGATTCTCTTATAGACAGCATAGGTTTGGATTCTATTTTCTTTATCCAGTCTGAAAAATCTCTGTCTTTTCAATACATTTACACTTAATGCAATTATTGATATGATTGAATTTACATCTGCCATTTGGCTATTTGTTTTCTAGATGGCTCATTTTTTTGTTTGCTTCTTTCTCTGCTCCTCCTTTACTTCTTTGGAGTGACATTAATATTTTCTTGTGTGTAATTTACATTGTTTCTTGGTTTTCAATGAATAAACACTTTTCAATCAAGACTGTACTCTTTGTTAGAGTTAGAGTTAACTCTGTTGTTAGAGTTCTTCAGTTATTGTTTTTGATAATTTTGCCAGTTTTACCATTGCTTTTTAGGGAATAAAATTTGCTAAGGTGCACAATCTCCACCGTGGAATTTCCAATCCCCAGAACAGAGTCTGAAGATAGATAATTTCCCTTCCCGGATCTGCAGGAGTCCAGCATTTAGATTTCTCAATTCCCTTCCACTGCACAGCACATTCTGCTTATTCTTTGGTTTTCTATTCCTGACTTAAGTGGGTGGTCATCAAAAACTTATTTTCTCAAATTTCTTCTGATCCTTCTGAGCCTTTCAGTATCACTGTTGTCATAGGTAAGCTGCGACCCCAGGTCTAATGGCAACATCATCCAGAGGTGCTGGGCCCTGCAATTTTACACAGTGCAGATCTCACTGACTTGGCTGCAGAATTGAGAAGACCAAGCCCAGGACAGTCGGCTTGTAGAGACTAGGCCTGCCAGTGACAGGACTCTCCAGAGTGGGCAGGTTTGGTGAGGAACAGTGGAGAGGAGCAGTGACACATGTGCCATGTGCAAGATGACGGGCTGCCCGACCCTATTATCCTAGATGGGAGATGAGACAGTGGACGTTTCTTCTTAGAATCAGTATAACACAGATGTTTGAGTACTCATGGCAGGGTCAGGGAATTATCCAGAATGCTCATGTCCTTCTTAGAAATACCTTCCCAACTTATCCTAATCACTGTGGGAATTATTAATGGTCTTGAGCTCCTTGCTGCTCCAATATTTGGAGCCGTGATGCGCAAGAAGATCTTAGCTATGGAAAGAGCATGGGAGTATGGGATTCTTCACTCTGACTTGTAGGGTCCCCCCCAAGTGGATGATCTGCCACAACTCCAGGCAGAAATGGAGACCACTGACATGCAACAAATCCTGGGATGGAAAGTGACAGGCAGACAGATAGGCACAGAGGCCACTGCCTATTTAGTTGGCATCTGTACAGTGTAGGAGAGATAATAGGTAGAGAGAACACTGCCAGGAATTGTGAGCTTGGAAACAGGAAGGCTCAGAAACTGCAGGCTGGACATGCAGGTAGGAGACTGCAAAGTCAACAGCCCCAGCTTCCTGTAGGTTCCAGTGTCCAGAGTAGGCCCTTATTTAACCAAAGAACACTAGCGCTAGGATTATCCATGGGCTGAACAAGTCTGCTCTTAACCCACGTGTTCCCTGCTCCTCTGTGAGATTGTGGCCAGCAGGACCAGACATGTCTGCACAGACACTGGGGGATATCCAGGGTTCCCTGCATCAGATCTTTGTGTCTTCGGATTCACTTTATAAAAATCTGTCCTTCTGTTTTAGCATTACCTTGTGGAGATTAAGTGTGGCCAAGCCCAATACTCAGCACGGACACAGTAACCTGTAGATGAGCATGTGTGTGCAGATGCCTCTCACATTGTGTGCACTGGGTGGTGTAATAGGCTCCTGCCCTAACGTGGATAGTAAGAGCGGGTAGCTGTGCTCATGCCAAGCACATGGGTGCCCCTACCTAGTAGGTACAGCAGGAGAGAGAGGCCCTGCTGCTGCCCAGACCTACAGGAGGGGACGCTCCAGTCTCTGCACGTGCCTTCTCTCCTACCATTCCCTGATGCAATCCACTGTCTGGATTCAACTTCTAGAACCTTCCCTGGGGAATAATATTAGCCTATTTTTCTAGAAATCAATGCTTCTCCCAGTATAACTATTTCTCTAAAGATGTTTTTTTCCCTGTTCATATGTTAAATAAAGAAATCAATTTCTAACTCAGGTGGCTACAGGATAGGTAGAAAGATAATTTCTATAACACCCCTTCAGAGTCAGAAAAAATAACATCCACCTTGATTCTTCCTCCCACCCCACTTTTCCCAGCCACACCAGTCTCCTCATGACCCCATCAACATCTGTACCTATCCTGCGCCCACCACCCACCACAGGGAAAGAAAGGGCCACGGGACTGAAGGACAAGACCCGGGAGGAGCCCAGTGCCCTGCCCTGACACACTGCGAGGCCTCCCCAGTGAGGCCTGGGGGGGTCACACCCACAGTCCTTCTCCCCTCAGGCCCCAGCCCCCCTCACCTGCAGAGGCGCCTGCGCACCAGGGGCCCTGCGCACTGCAGCTCCGCCCTCCACCTGCAGCCCACGGGCCTCCCTCCCCAGCGCTGAGCCCGCAGCTCCTAACTGGGCAGCCCAGCAGGAAGCCCGGGGACCCGCAGGCCCAGTGTGGAAACACGTGGCTGCCACCGGGTCTGCACCTGACCCGACCCCAGGGCCCCCTGTGCTCAAGGAGGCCCGGCCTCCCCGACCCTCTGCCCGGCCCAGGCTGGAGACCTGCACTGGGGCCACCCCGGCCTCTGCCCTCGCAGCCCCAGGGCACCTGCTTCTCCCTGTGCAGTAGGGGTCTCCCGAGACCCTCAGTCTGAGGCGGCCTCTGCCCACCCTCTGCAGCCCGGGATTCCACTGCCACGTCCCCCGTGTCCCACATGGACCGTCCTGGCCGTGGGGCTCCACATCCGAGTCCCCGTTTCGTTTAATACGCTTCATACCTCAGTACTGGAGGAACCCGAGTAAGATTTTCCAGCTGAAATTCTAGCGTCATTGCTGGACATGAGCATTTGCAGTCGGAATTATGAGAAATTAGCGCGGCGCGGTCACGGCCGCTTCCTGGCCGACGCCCCAGGGACCCGCGAGGCAGCCGCTCCTGGCCACGGGGAACAGCACTGACGTCCCTCTCAGGGAGACGCCGCAGGCGAGGGCAGGAGCAAGGACAGACCTGCACCGTCCCTGCTCTGGGTGCCACCTGGACGGACCCCTCGCTGCGGGGCAGGAAACGAACCGTCCCGTCTGCCCAGGCCTGAGGGGCCGCGGACGCTGCAGTTAGGTTCCCGGATGAGAAACCACCACCCCCCCGCCACTGCCGAGGTGGGGAAACGACAGAAAGACCCGAGAGTCCCGGGCACCGACCCTCTCACTGTCCCCTGCGTTGCCTCTGTCTTCGCAGAAACACAAAACTTCCTGTTTCTCTTCTCCTCTCCCCTCAAACACTCTGACCCTGGGGGAATCACTTGGCCCGCCCCTCACTCCAAATTCACGGGCAGAGACCACCTTGAGAAAGGGGGCTCGGAGGGGAGAGGGGAGGGGAGGACACAGAGCACAGATCAAATGCCCCAATAAACGTGGCCCCTGGGGACTGTGTCCCTGAGGAGCTGGACAAGGGGAACCTGGACGTGGGATAAACACAGTGATCACAGCTGTCCCGATATGGCTGGTCCCTGTCCCCACACACTCCAGGGCCACGTGCTTCCCTCCTCTTCCATGTTATCCGCAGGAAACTCCAGGAGGAGGCGGCCTGTGGTGGGAACGTGGTAAGAGCACAGGCCTCGAGGGACCCAGAGGATGCCACACTCCCGAGACAGTCCCCGAGGAGCCACAAGAGGAGCTGCAAAGCACACAGAGGATGCCCATGTGTGCTCAGACCCGTCTCGGTCACAAGGGGGCCTCCCAGGGGGCTGCACAGGCAGCGACCCCCAGTCCGGGCCTCTGGGGTCTTTTCCTTGTTGTCCTCATGACGGCTGGACAATCTGGGGCGAGGGACGCAGACAGGAAGGGCCTAGAGCTGTCACCTCTCCTTGGCCTTCTCTCGGGGTTCTAACCCTCCCCCAGGTCACAGACGTTGGCACTACTTGTCCCTCTGAGGCCGTGACAACCTAGGCCCTCACCATCAGCACATGACGCCCAGCACACCCCCTGGACATGCCCCAAGGGGGTGACCCAGAGAGACAGAGACCTGGGGCTGGGGACAAAGCAGGCACCATGGGCCTCTCTGCTGCCCACTCCCCACCCTGCAGCCAGAAGAAGCCACAGCTGCACACTGAAGGGCCTTGGCCGGCCCTGGCTTGGGGAGGACTAAGGGGTGTAGATGGAGACATGGCTCCTACTCCCCTCCCACATTTCCTGACTGCCATCTCCTGCTCCAGAAGGCTTGTCACGTACGCTCCTGTCTGTGCAGTGGGAGGTAGGAGGGGACCCTCCTGCCTGGACAGGGGCCCTCCCATCTCCAGCCCCTGCCCCCTTTCTCGCCTGGACTCCCTGCAGCTGATGTCCTGGTTGTCTTGTACCAAAGGACACAGAGAATAGCACTGATGACAGCAGCAGCAGCAGCAGCATACGGAAGGGCTGGCCATCGACACCGAGCACCAAGGCCTTCCCTGGGAAAAGGGCCTCATCACACACTGGACACCCAGAGCCTCAGCCTCCTCTGCTCCCCTCACCCTGGCCTGACCCCCCCCCCCAGGCACAACCCTGCACGGTCGCCCCAGGCTCACCAGAGGGCACAGCGTGAGTGCTGTGATTCCCGCTGTGTCCCACGTAGCAGGGAACCTCTGCTCCTCTTCTTGGGGACCCTGGTGGCCATCCAGGTCTGGTAGGTCCCATTCCCATAGGGCAGGACACCCCCAGACTGCTGGGTGTCCTGGCTCAAAGGTGCCCCATCCTAATGCCAGGCCAGAGAGACATTCTGGGCACAGAAGCCAGAAGCCAAGCCCATCAGGGTGATGTTCCCTCCAAGGCCTGGCTGCAGGTGACATTCACCCTGGGGGTCACTGGGGAAGGAAGGGCACAGCCAGTGAGGCCCAGGACCAAGCCCTGCTTCCCTCCAAGAGACACACAGGGAGCAGGGCGGGTCCTCCCACTGTCCGACCCTGGCTGAAGCCCTCACTGACCCAGGCCTTCTGCAGTCTGTCCTCACCCTGGGGCCCGACTCCTCGAGACTCGCAGGAGGATGGGGCTCGGGGTGGTGCCTCACACACTCAGCCCCCATGCTGATGCTGGGGAGGGGGTGTCAGGGTGGGCTCCCGGGGCATGGGCCAGGAGGGGACTCTCTGTGCCAGGCAGACGGGGAGGCAGATGGGGCAGCCCCGGCTCTGAGGGCCTCCCCTCCTGCCTAACACCCACCTCCCAGGTGCGGGTGTCTAGGGGAGGGCCCACAGCCTTCCCGGATCACAACACCAACACCAGACACTTCAGTCCCCAGCCCACCTCCTTTAGCCAGTGGCTCCAACAGGAGAGGAAAATCAGAATACAATATGCCAACAGAACGTGCAGCCACAGTACGGGGAGGGTCCCTGGACAGAGTTGGGGAGCGACTCCAGCAGACCTGGGGAGAGGAGAGGCCCTGCCCAGGGTCAGCACCTGCTCTCCTGAAGCCCCCCCTCCAGCTGCCAGATGTTGCCGTAGTGTCTGCACGCAGTCTGCCAGCACAGGCCAGAGTGTGTCATAGCTTGAGTGGCATCTTCCTCCCAGACCTTATGGATTTTCATAGCCAAGGTCTGAGCTCTTGAGGACTGGGGCACTGCCCACGCCCGAGTCTTCAGGTTTTGGGAGTGTACGCGCTCCCCACCGTAGTAGAAACGCCTGAAGCCGCTGGTGCTGTTGTCTTCGTGGATTCACATGCCCTCACCCCTGCAGCGAATGCCAGGCTGCCCCAGCCCGCCAGCAGTGACGCCTCCATTCGCCTCCCTGCCCCAGGGAGAAACTCGGCCAGAGGGACCATCTCTGGCCCTCCTCCTGTCCCCCTGTGCTGGCTAAGGACCAGCTCCCTCCGTGCTGAGCTGCACTGACCCTGTCCTCACCCCCACCCCAGCCAGAGTCAGTAGGAAGAGACAGGTCCCTGCTCTCTGCCCCAACTTTCCTGGAAACAGCCCCACTCCTGCCCCCTCCCACTCTCAGCTCCTTTCTGGCCCTTGACATGCGCCAGGGTCATCCTGAGACCCTTCCCGTTCCCTGCCAAGTCCTGGGTCTCTGTGTCCCAGGTGTCATCTCCCAGGACTGCCTGTTCCCCTGCCCCCAGGGCCCTGCCCTGCCTTTCTGCCTGTCACAGAGCAGGAAGAGCTCTGTGACATCTTCCAGATGTCCCTTGGCGAGAAACCCCGATGGCACAGATTTGTCCTGGGACACCACCGTGATGTTGTAATGAAGACTGTGGGGTCCTGGGGAAGAGGAAACCACAGATGAAACTTCTTCCTGGAAAAGCTTCATGTCAGTGTTTGTCAGACAGGTTCTGCTGTCCTGACCTTCCTGAGGACGCAGAAAATGCACCCGGGCAAAGGGACAAGGACGAGGATTTCAGTGCAAGGAAAACTGGAAAGGTGGAAGGATGGGGAGGGGACTGAGGAAGGGAAGAGGGAGAATGGGGACAGCAAACCTGTAGGCCAGCTGCCAGGGTGGGGCGGCCATAGTATGCCTGAGGACATGGCAGGAGGTCAGGGACAGGCTACCCTGCAGGGGGCAGGGAGGATCAGGTGGCCAGTGGTGGGAGGAAGGTCTTGCCAGAGGGCAGGAGGGGATGTGCAGGGACCCGGCTCAGAGGGACCCATGGCCTGAGCGGCTGTGGCACACAGGCAGGCTGGGGGGACACAGAGAGCGAGGGCTGCAGCCTCTGGGGAAGGCTCATCTCTGATGGGGGGAAGGGAGGGTGCGGCCCTGAGGCTGGAGGGGCAGGAAGGTTGTGGCCCCCAAGAAGCTTAGAGTGGGGTCAGCATCCCAGCGGGAAGCAACGGTGTGGGCTTGGGTCCAAAGTGGAGGAGTGGCGCGGCAAGGCCCCAGGAGGGCAGGTGGGTGGACCTGCTAGTGTCCTGTGCAGTGGGCAGGTGGCAGGGTCTCAGAGAGTCAGTGCGTCCTTTCAGCAAATGCTGCTGGGAAAACTGGATGTTCACATGCAAAAAAAAAGAAAAAAATGAACTTGGACTGTATGTACAAAAATTACCTCAATATGAATCAAACACCTAAACTCTACAACTAAAACTGAGAAACTCTTAGAGGAAAGCACTGGGGATAAACTTCATGACATAGGATTTGGTGACACATTCATGGATGTGACACCAAACCACAGACAACAAAGAAAAAATTGATAAATTAGACTCATCGAAATTGAAAACATCCGTGCATCAAAGGACACAATCAACTGAGTAAAAAAACAACCCCTGGGATGGAAGAAATTATTTCCTAATCATGTATCTGATAGGAGAATAATATCCAGAATACATAAAGAACTCCCACAACTCAGAAACAAGAGAACATCCAACCCATTCAAAAAAGGACCTGAATAGCCCATTCTCCCAAGAAAATACAAAATGGCCAATAAACACATGAAAGGGTACTCAGCGTCTGTAGTCACAGGGAAATGCACATCAACACCACAAGGAGATAGCACTCCACACCCTTAGGATGGCCATTATCAAACACACACACACACACACACACACACAAACACACACAGACACACACAGACACACAAATAATACGTTTGGAAGGAGGTAGAGAACCTGGAACCCTTGAGTACTGCTTTCGGAAATATAAAATGGCTCACCTGCTGTGAAAACAGTATGGTGGTTCCTTCAAAAACTGAAAAATAAATTACCATATGGTGCAGCAACGCTACATCTAGGTATATGCCCCCCCAAAATGAAAGCGGGAACATGAAGAGGTATTTGCACACCCACTTTCGTTGCACCAAAATGCAGAAGTCACCCAAGTGTCCATCGACTGATGAATGGGTGATCAATAGCAGTGTGTATGTACAATGAATATTATTCAGCGTTGAAAGGAATGAAATTCTGACACGTGCTACAACATGGATGAACCTTGAACACATTAAGATAAGTGAAATAAACTGGAAACAAAAAGACAAATATTATATGATTCCACTTATACCAGGCACCTGGAATGGTCAAATTCACAGAGACAGAAAGCAGAATGGGGTCACCAGGGGCCGGGGGAGGGAGGAATGGGGAGGTGCTATTTGGTGGGTACAGAGGTTCAGGCTGCACAGAAAACTGAATGTATTTAATGCCCCTGAACTGTACACTGAAAATGGTTAAAACAGTAAAATGCACTTTATGTATGTCTTACCACAATTAAACAACAAAAAAAGGAACTGGCACAGTGTATCCCAGAATGATACAGAATTAGAAAGGGTGGGATGCCAGCCAGAGGAGAGGAAACCAAGGCAGCCAGGCAGATCCACCGCCTGAGGAAGGGCTGCAGGGGGAGCAGAGCTGGAGGGGAGCAGCCACTCCCCAAAAGAGGGTCAGGGTTAGGAAACTGTCAGAGGAGGAAGGCGGTGCTGGGACAAGGCCCACAGGAGGGGAAGACCACAGCTGATCATGTGGCAAAACTAAGATTTTGGAGACGTGGTGTAGGGAGTGGGAGCCCACTGGGGTCAAGGAACCAAGAGAGAAGGATGAAGGTCAAGGAGCAGGTGGACCAAGAGCCTGTTTCGGGTCTGGGTCGGGAAGAGGAGATGGGTAGGGCAAGGATTGGGGGTGGGGTGAGCATGGGTCAGGGGCGACCTGGAAGAACATGGGTCAGGAGAGGACAAGAGAGGAGGGGGCTCTGGGTGAGGGCGGGTGGGTGGCTGTGAAAGGTGAGGACTGGGTGAGGGGCCCAGGCAGGAGGGCAAGGGCTGGGAGCAGGACCAGGTCCCTGGGTGGAGAGGTGCAGAGGGACCAGGGAGAGACAGTGCAGCACCTGTGGGCTGGAGGGTGGAGGCTCAGGAGAGTGAGGCCCAGGATGAAGGAGAGGGCAGGGGTGAGGCAAGGCAGGGCGCAGAGCAGGCACCTGTACTATGGCGGGGGTGGGGGGCGGGACTGCACTGTCCTGTGCCCTGCTTTAGGCCTAAGTGTCATCCTCACCAGGGCTCCCCTTGTGAGGGCTGGAGGGGAGTGGGATGGAGGGAAGACCCCTGGACAGAAAGCACCACCAGAAAGTCAGGGTCAGGGACAGGAGGGAGGGATGTCATAGGGGCAGCACTGGGTGAAGGCTCCTTGCAGGAAAGGCCCATAGGGAAGGAGGAGGGAGGGGGTGAGGGCAGAGGACACCCTAGAAATGGAT
>NW_012139892.1:66753-67100 GCF_000956105.1 Propithecus coquereli
AAAAAAAAAAAAAAAAAAAAAGAACAAAAGAAAACCTTCCCAATTAGATAGGGGTGATGGTGGCATGATCTTGTGACAATGCTAACAGCTACTGAATTGTACGCTTTAAAAGGATATTTATACGGTATAGGAATTATAGCTCAATAATAATGCCACCCAGGAAGCCTCCTACAGAGAGATGTACCCTATCTCCAACACATGTCTCTTAGGCTTTGGAACATCTAGCCAGTGGTACTCAAAGTTAGCCACTTTGTAAAACCACCTGGACAGTTTTTAATATTCACATGCCCAGGCCACAGCTGAAACCAATTGAATCAGTAAAGGTAGGTTGGACCTAGGCCTTAGTA
>NW_012139893.1:0-377 GCF_000956105.1 Propithecus coquereli
GAGAGCATGTAGTGGTTGTGGATGTGGGTGTGGAGAGAGGTGTCATTCATGAAGGACCTTGAAGGCTACTGGGGGGAGACAAAAAGTCATTGGAAGATTGGGAGCAGGGAGGTGATAAAAATTCATGTTTAAGAGAATCACTATGGCTGTTGTATTGAGAAAAGACTGTTTAGGACAAGGATTGGGAAATTAAGGAGCCAAATTATAAGCTTATTGTAATTAAAAAGGTTAGAGGTAGTGACACCCAGTGGATGTGGTGCCAAGTCATCCATTTTTAGTTATATTTCAAAGGTAGTATCAAGGGAACTTGCTGATGGATTAGATGAAAGTTGAAATAGAAAGCAAGGAGTCAAAAGTGACTTTAGATTTTTGACCTG
>NW_012139893.1:1827-3043 GCF_000956105.1 Propithecus coquereli
TAAAATGACAATAGAGACCTAACTAAAATCATTAAATGCAATAGAATTAAAAATTAGGTCTAAAGCTCTCCTCTTTGCCTACGATTCTGTACAGCATAAGTGGCAAGCTATGGTCTCTAGAGGAAAGAGAAAAGGCATGGTATAGATTATGGAGACAATGACTGCAGTTAAGGATCAAATTTCTGACATCAACTCTGGCAGGGAGATTGTGTAGCTTCAGCCTGTGCTAGGAATGATTGCGATCCAGCCAGAGTACCTCTTAACAATGATTCGTGTTGCAGTTTAGAATCATCTTGTTCCCCTCAATGCCCTGCTAATTGCTTATTTCATGTACTTTAAATTGAATTTTCAAATTCTCCTCTTTTTTGAATTCTCATTTGTTTAGATGTGATGCTTTTATAAAGACTATGAATTCAATAACCAATTTAATTTTTTTCCTGGTACAAAATTTGGAACTAACATTTTATAAGATGAATTCACCGTTCAGAAATAATCTAATATGTGGCCCTATTGTTGACATAAAAATTCAACATGTTTCCATGGAGGTCCAGTAGAAAGAGTGAGTTTATAAAGCAATTGATAATATTTCATATTGAAGTTATTTTATAAGGCATATACATTATCTCTCTTTCAATCACTATGACAACAAAAAATAAAATAACCCCCAACTAACCCTGTGCTAGGAGGGCAATAAATTTTTTTTAAAGCAAACACAATTTGATTTTCAAGTTGTTCTGATGTTTCATAACAGTTTGCTAATACTTATATTTTTTATGTGCTTCTTTGATCAGATACAAATTTTAGTAGGGAAATAAGCAAACATTCCTAAAAATAAATTATAAACAACTGTGTTTTAGAATACTAAAAGGATTTTTAAAACTTTCAATTCAGCAAAGTTAATATTCTCCCCTAATTGAAATAATGGAAAAACAAAAGTGTAGACACTTTCATGGTTTGGGGGAAATGGTCTTCACGCCCCCAAGGTCATGTTCCTTAGCAGCCATTGTTGAGATCTGCTTCCACTACAGTCCTGCATGGTAGGCACCATTTTGTCCTCCTCTGAAGGTTCATCGAGACATTGATTACTGTTAACATGTCTCAAGGTGAGTCTCTGTAAAAGATAACCAATAATCAGTGCAGCCTATTTCATGTTTAACTCACTAGCACATCAGATTTAATCTGTCCTTTGAAATCCTTTGTGATTTTTAAGCATAAT
>NW_012139894.1:0-937 GCF_000956105.1 Propithecus coquereli
GGACAAGTAGACAAAATGGAAAAAAACTTAAAAGCCAAACTCCTTTTATATGTTTATTAATGTGAAAATCTGAATAAAGTGAATACATTATTTTTCTCAGAAAGATCATTTTCACATGGCTGTGAGAACTAATAACAGAAGATTTTAAATCAATAAAAATGTACATGCATATTAATATAAGACTAATTTTTTTGCTTTGTAAAACTGAGCGGAAGGTGGGTGGAGGAATTATTATAGAATATTTAATTGTTAATGGGAAATTGTGTGGGTAGCTTGTTTTATTGCTAGGCAAATCTTAATGAATAAATGTCTGAGATTAATGGGTTTTTATAAAGGCTATAAGTAAAAATCATCTTTTATCTTACTTTTCATGTCATAAACTGTGAAGAACTGTCTAGGCTGCATGGTTATCCTTGGCCTTGGAGATATGAGTTACATAAGCTTATCTACTTGGAAAGTTGGTCAGACTGAACTCAAGCAAGTATGAGCAGGAAAACTCCTGTATTTTTCTCATCACCACGCTTTTAACCAGAATCTGTCAAATCTCCCTTGCCTGTCCTTAGGCAGCATGTCCAACAGATCTCATACCTTTCCTGTCTCATTTGGCTATAAAAATAGCCATTTCATTTCCAGTTGTTAAAATGTTCAGTCTAGTTTGAATTAAAATTTTGATCTCACATACGATTAAAAACGTTCCCTCTCTTATTAGCTTAGGCATGATCTGTGTCTAATTTAAAAACCACCTGTAAGCCAGATGGTGGGGAGGGGGTGGTCCAATTGCTCTACCTATTCTACCTTCTCTTCCCTTCCCACCTCCATCCTCTCTCCTTTAGGGTTGGGGCTGGGGTTGAGGGGGAAACATTAGAAAAAGAGGCATAAATGGTTCTTACTTCACTGGTGTTGTCTGTAGTTTTCTGTTGACATTATTTATTTTTAA
>NW_012139894.1:3852-4197 GCF_000956105.1 Propithecus coquereli
TAATATTTGCATTTTTATTTTTGAAAGTCTTTTATTAATCCCCTTTTCTAGTGTTTCTGAAATATCTACTTATCTATATATGTATCTACATTTTAGATTTTTAATTTCCTGTACCATTGGAATTCAAGTTCTAAGAAATTTTCTTGGATCAACTAGAATTGTAAGTATTATTTATGCCTCTGTTCAAAACAAATATATAACAAATTTTAATAGATAATTACTAAACACAAAAAATAAAACTATATTGGCCGCTAATCTTTTAATGACACTTTTTTCAATTAAATCATGTTGTTTTGTATTAATGTTACTTATTGCTAGAATGATGTAGGATTCAGTAGAAATTAC
>NW_012139895.1:0-2658 GCF_000956105.1 Propithecus coquereli
ATATCTCCCAGAGCCTTTGCTGAGGGCCTCTGTGTGACTTTCTAGAGTCTCAGGAATATGCCAAAGCTTTTCAAAGTGTCTGTGGCATCTCATTCTCAAATTTTCCTTTTATGAGTATTGTGGTCAGTCTCTTATCTGCCCTACCTGGTATCACTGATTCATGCAGCAGTGATGTCAAACACTTACCATTGATTATTTTTGACCAATGCCATGATGATGGGGCTGTATACACTCAGTGAGCCAGGAGTCTGGTCAAATACATAACCCCTGAGACCAGGGCATTTCCAGGGAGTTTGCCAGGCAGGTTATACTGAAATAACTCTCTGGAGATGGAATTTTAGGGGGGAGTTCCAACCCCATTCTGTCCCTTCTAGTGGCTGCTAGGCTGCTGATATTTACAGCAACTGGGGTTGGGAGGCTGTTGGGCTTTTTAAAAATACTGCAGAGCTGGGGAGAGGTGAATGGAAATAGAGTAAGTTAATATGCCATGAAGCTTACTGTTTTTAGCAAGATTCAGACATTTTTCTTGAACAAATGCTCCTTGGATTGTCTCAAGTTCTTGGTTAATTTGTAGGGTTCTAAAAAGTTGATTTTGACAATCTTTACCAGTGTTCTCTTTGATTTTATGGAGGAGTGGTGATTTTGGAAGTACCTACTCTGCCATCCTGGAAGTGTTTCCAGTCACTGACTTTTGAATATATTTCGTTCATTCTTTGCCAAGATTTCTTTTATGCAGTTTCCCTGGCTGGAATATTCACCCCTTACTATGACAACCAGTAACAACAAGGATAATAAACAACATTTCCTTAGCAATTCTCAGTTTGCAGAGAGCCTTTTAATTTTAAACAAAAACCATGAGATAGATGATACTGTCCTCGTCTTACAGATGAGGAAACTAGATGACTTGTCCAAGTTCTCACAACCAGTAAAGACTCACTCTTAAGACTTGAGTCAGGCCTCCTGCTTACCAAGCTCACACATATTCCTCCATATCCCACACCCTCATGTGTTCCACCCAGTGGCCAACCAGTTGTCACTGTCCTGAGAGTACAATATGCTCTTCCCTCATCTGGCCCCTAAATCACTGATGAAACCTCAGCCCTGTTTTCCTAGGCCTGTCATCCACGAAGGGTGGGCCTACCTTAGAACTCTTTTTTCATTAGCTCCACATTACTGCTAAAACATTGGAGGTAACTTAAAAGATCATGTTACAGATTTGAAATAACGGGAAAAGCAAGCATGTTAATTCAATAAGGATTAATTTAGCATCTGTCAAATGCCAAGCACAGTGCTTGGCACTGGTGATTCTATGATAAATATGGAGTGCCAGTCCCTGTGCTCGGTGAGATTACAGCAGGAGACAGGATTGGCCAAGGCCATAAACAGGCAAAGGCACCTTCAGGATCAGAATCCACCTGCCCAGTCTGGCCATGAATTTCTGTCGTGATCTTTAGGAGATGTTTATCTATTTTTGTTCTGCTTAGGCTGTGGTGCAGCAATGATATCAGCAATATCTGGCCATAGTTGGGAGTTTTAACAGGAGATAAAAGGTAGCAAAAGGAGGAAGGGCTGTGTCTATAGTCAATGCTTCTAAGTGCAGATTCTCAGGCACACTCACCCTCCTCCCGAGTGGTTGTCAGGAGACCACAAGCTACAGGAAGCAGAGATCTTCATGTAATACTCTACTAATTTTATAGAACACTTTTTGCTTCTTATTTACTTTATAAAACCTCACATAAATTATTTCAGAATCAAGTAATAAGAAAAACTTTGCTTATCTTGAGAAATGGATCGTTTCTCTCTTTCTGATAAGAAAGTCATGAAACAGCATGTCCCTTTTCACTTTGGTTACTAGGAAGCTTAGAGACAAATGTGAAGCTTAACTATAACAATTATAGTCAACGTAAGTTTAGATTCTTTCCTTCCTGGTCTTAACTATCTATATTTATATTTCCCATACTTTATTTCTATTGCTATACTGTCATAAATTTATGGCAAATATACTCTGTATACTCTGTATAAATCATTTTATTAAGATGTATGACAGAAAAATCATTCAGATAGTAATGTTTTGGGTTATTTTTTTTTTTTGCAATACTGAAAATAGCTAAAAGGAACAAGAGGTATTTTCCCTCCCCTGTGTAGAGAATTAATTATGTGTCTCCTTGCCTTAGGTTATTATGAATTCATCTGGCTAAAAGCAGAAGGTGCTGGACACTAAGAGGACAGACTCACTCAGCCTTGCAGGGGCAGTGGGAAAACTCAAAGAGGGAGGAGAATGATCCCTGAGGCTGAAAGAGGGCCTGGTTTCTGGAAGTACCATGAGTGGTGGAGGCTGGGGCTCTTCTCCTCACAGTGCTCTGGAACCATGGGGGGATCTCAGAAATGACCTGATGCTCCCAGCCTGAACTCTCAAACCCTCCCAACATGGCAGCAGGGGACCACTAGCCTGGGGACTACATGGGCTAGGAAGTGACCAGTGTAGGCCTCAAACCAAAGAGCTCTTTTCCGGGGCTTCAGAACTGGTGAGAACTCTGAGGCTTTTGTACAATCCTGGTGGGGAGGGGGAATGGGCTCTCAAAAGACACACTGAATTTCCTGCCAGCTCAGCAGGTGGAAGCTTGGCACTGGTTAAATTTGATTTAGAGAAATAAAGAA
>NW_012139895.1:3548-3958 GCF_000956105.1 Propithecus coquereli
GGCAGAGGGTCACAGAGGGACAGAATGCAGGAGATGTGAGAGAGTTCACAGGTGGGGAGAAGTGATGAGCTGCTGAGGTTTCAGGCCTGGGCGAAACCAGGAGTGCAGGAAGAAGAGGATTTCGGAGGAAAATCATGAGCTCCGGTGATAGCGCACTGAGCCGAAGGCCCCGGGGCCCCGCTGATGAGATGCTTAGCAGGGACCTCATGCACACAGACATATTATGTAAGTGTGCACTCAGTTTCACACATTATAACATGATCTTTCAAAACTGATAAATTAGTGGAGATCCATAGTCATCTAACAAAAAGATTTTTCACCTTACAAAAGCATTAATAATAGGGTACTTTAAATAGTTAGGTCCCCTGGTGAATATAAAATAGGCTTTAATATTTTTTTAAAAGGTGACT
>NW_012139896.1:0-772 GCF_000956105.1 Propithecus coquereli
AACTATGTTAAAAAATTATAAGAAATATTGGAAGAGAATGTCATATTCTATTTCCCATACTTTCCATATGTTATTAAAGAAGAATACAATGCTTGAAAATCAGATGATTTAAATTTAAACAAAATTGGGTTACAGACATGATTATACAGTTTCCACAAAGAGAAGTAATTTGGGTATGGAAGTTCTACAGATGACATAATGAAATGATCAAAATTTGTTCTTGTATTTTAATAGAATGCTGAAGTTTTGAAGTGAAAAAATGTGGTGCCTGTTTTAGTAACGTCCCTCAAGAAAGGGAGACAAAGCACCAAGCTTCTAAACATATCGCAACAAAATACTTCCACAACCAGCTGCCCAAATTTACAGAAGTAAGAAATAGTGGGTGTGCTACAGCCATAAAGAAACAGATTGTGAAGTCCTTTTTTTTCTTTTCCTCTCTCTCTCTCTCTTTCTTTCTCTCTGAAAAAGAACTGAGAAAAACAAGGAATCACAATCTTGGGGAAAAAGTCTTTGCAATATAGAAGTGCTAGATCCCATAAAAGTTTTCTCTCAGCCAGAGCGATGCTGCTAATAATTTATGAAGACCTTGAAGGGGCTACATTAATATCAGTAGTTACTCAGGAAACACCTGGGTCATGACTTCAGTTACCTTTTCATTCAAATGCTGAGACTATCCGTTAGGCTAGACAAGAAATACCATTTTCTTTGTCCAAGGAGTTTCCCACTGCCTTAGAAGCAGTGTAACCACAAGCGTGGTCTGTCTAGAAAGTCA
>NW_012139896.1:5722-6615 GCF_000956105.1 Propithecus coquereli
GGAGAAGAGCACTTTGTATTTATTGCATTTTTCTCTTTTTATTAATTTATGAGCTTAGTTCCTATTGAAAATGCAGAATGAAAAATATGACCCTTTGCGATTTTTCCTCCAGTGCTTAGAATTTAGCTTTGTTATAAAAACTGTACAAATATTAGACATATGTAGCTACAACCTGAGTTTGAAATTTTGAAGTCATTTTATTTATCAGTAAATGGAAATTTCAAAGTTGACAGCAATTTATTGAGAGTAAAAGAACATAATTAGGGACAGAAACATAAAATTCTTTTATTTTAAAGGAACAGTGATATAAATATCAATGAATGGCAACTTAAAAGGGGAAAAACAATATTTTCTTAGATAAGTATGAATCAACCAACAAGGACCATGATTTTTATCCAGTATAAACAGAAATGATGGTTGCCAGGGGCTGGGATAGAGAGGGAGAAGAAATGAGGAGATGTTGGTCAAAAGTTACACTGCTTCAGTTAGGATAAATAAGTTCTGGAGATTTATTGTACAGCTTGGTCACTGTAGTTAATAATAATGTATAACCGAAAATTTCTAAAAGAGCAGATCTTAAATATTCTCACCACAAAAAATAGCTATATAAGGTGATGGATATGTTAATTTTCTTGAGTTAATTATTTCACACTGTGTACGTACACCAAAACATCATGTTGTATACTGTAAATGTACAAAATTTTTACTTGTCAGTTATATCTTAGTAAAGCTGGGGAAAATAGGAATTACTAAATCTTAAAATAATCTCAAATGACAGCCAATTCAAGAAATAACAAATAGAAGGGAATGACTGAAGGAAGGGACGAAGGAAGGACCAAAAACAAAGGTGAAAAGATAGAGCGGGAGGAAACCCAAAAGAGGAAGGGAAAAAA
>NW_012139897.1:0-1349 GCF_000956105.1 Propithecus coquereli
GGGGTCTCGCTCTTGCTCAGGCTGGTTTCGAACTTCTGAGCTCAAACAATCCACCCGCCTCGGCCTCCCAGAGTGCTAGGATTACAGGCGTGAGCCACCGCGCCCGGCCTAGAATTTTTTTTTTGGACTCCGATTAGAGGATCCCCTCCCTCCTCATATGCTTGGGGCAGCACCACCTGGATGAGTACAGCTTGAAAAGTAAGGAAGAGTCAGAAAGCCTGAGGTTGGGGCTTCTTTATACTCAAGGCCTTTGTTTTTGCTGTTCCCTTCTTCTAGAATGTTCTTACCCCAGGTATCCAGAATGTTTTGTGCTTACTTTTTTCAAGTTTCTGCTCAAAGTTCACCTTATTGGAGTTACCTAGAGCAGCGGTCCCCAATCTTTTTGGCACCAGGGACCAGTTTCGTGGAAGACAGTTTTTCCACGGACGTGTGTGCGTGTGCAGGTGGAGCTCAGGTGGTGATGCCAGCGATGGGGAGTGGCAGTAAATATAGATGAAGCTTAGGTTCACTTGCCCTTGGCTCACTCACCTCCTGCTGTGTGCCGTCTTCCCTCCATGTAAAATAGCATTTCCTCTATCATTTTCCCTGCCTTTACCTTACTTTATTTTTTCATAGCATTTACTACCACCTGCCATATGTATATTTATTTGTTTACAATCTGTTTTCTTCCATGAAATTATAAACTCTTTGAGGGCACAGATTTTAATCTGTTTTATTGATTCACTTCTGGTCCTTAGTGTCTCTTATTTTACTATGTCAGAATATAGTACACACTCAATAAATATTTGTTGAATAAATGACCCAGTTTCTTTAGAAAAGATATTTTTAGGCTGGGCATGGTGGTTCATGCCTGTAATCCCAGCACTTTGGAAAATGAGGTGGGAGGATTGCTTGAGACTGGGAATTTGAGACTGGCCTGAACAACATAGTGACACCAATCTATTAAAAAAACATAAAAATTGGTCGGGTGTGCTCATGCATGTCTGTAGTACCAGCTATTCAGGAGGCTGAGGAAGAGGATTGCTTGAGCCCAGGAGTTCATGATCCTGTCATATATATTTTGAGGATGTGCGTATGTATTTTGTATATGGTTATTTGAGTATAGAAAAAGGCATGGAAGAGTACATAGAAGGTTGTTAATAATTGAGGCAGATGAGATAAGGAAAAACAAATATATATATTTTTAAGAGGTTGCCCAGGGTGGAGTGCAGTGGCGCAATCATAGCTTACTGCAACGTTGAACTCCTGGGCTCAAGTGGTCCTCCTGTCTCAGCCTCCCAAGTGGCTGGGACTACAGGTGTACCACCACGCCTGGCTAATTAAAAATGATTTTTTTTTTTTTTTTTTTT
>NW_012139897.1:5674-6576 GCF_000956105.1 Propithecus coquereli
TGGTTTGTAGTTCATTTTGTTGCTATTAAATATGAATTGTTCTTTGTATGAAGCTAATTTACTTTGAGTTCAGTTCATAGTTTGGTCTCTTGAGTGCTAATATAATCAATTGAACTAGCTAGCTAAGTGAGGATTCTGTGATTGATTGATTCTGAAGATAGAAAATTTTTGGAATGAAATGAAAGGTATAATTTAAAATTTCTTTATAGCCTACTTTGCTAGATCTCAGTAAAATAAAAATATAATGCATATATTTCTTTTTGGGCACTGATCAGGCTGTTTGAATTAGCCCATACCATTTGCATGTCCTGGTATTTTCTGTATTTTCATCTTCAGGTAAGTTTAATCCTTGATAACATTTTAGTAGGAAAGAAAAAATGGTTGACTCAAAAAAGTTATTTTATATCTAACACGGCACTTCATTAACTTTTTTTTGCTTTTGTGTTTTTTTACCTTCTGAAAACACAGGTTATCAGAACTGAGTTACATAAAAGATTCATTTTGGATTTATGTTCTAAGTAATGAAGTCCCTACAAAGTTTATTAGATTATTAGATTTTTTTTTTTTTACCTTTGTATAGCCGCCAACTATCGTATGCAGCATCTGCAAAAAGGATGGCCATTCAAAAAATGATTGCCCAGAGGATTTCAGGAAAATTGATCTAAAACCTCTACCACCAATGACAAACAGATTTCGAGAAATACTTGATTTAGTATGTAAAAGATGTTTTGGTAAGTCTTTTATTAGTACAACTACTGGGACTAGAGTCTTTCTTTGATATTGAATATTATTTATTTATTTATTTTCTAATTTAAAAGCAGGTTGCTTACATTGTGTTTTGGTAGAGGTTTTTGAATAGTTTGGAGACATTTCTTTATATTAATAGTTTTATTATTTTATTA
>NW_012139898.1:0-1015 GCF_000956105.1 Propithecus coquereli
AGCTAGAATTCCTTGTGATCATTGTCATTTTTAAACAGTTCCAAAAATGTTTCATTAGATACATTTGACAACACAGGTGTAAAATTGATTTTTTTATTTTTTTCTCAGTGGTTCCTTAAAAATTTATAATGACCTAAATAACTTGTTGCCTAGCTATCACTTTTTATTATTTTTTTCCGAATGGACTTCTCTTAACAGATCTGAGAGGACTCTCATATTTTCTCTTATGTCAATCATGGTTCCAATTATATACTCAATTTGCATAGATCAAAAAAGTTGAGATCTTGATAGAAAGCAAAGGGCAGGTGCATTTGCAAGAGTTTTCCATCAATCATATTGTTATAGTTAGTGTCTTTACCAGGAAATGTGGACCTGTTTATGGATTAAAGTGACTAATCTGAGAATTATCCAAATTCTAAGCAATTGTACTTTGGGCAAGGAGTTTTCATTTATCTGAGTGGTCAAAACTCTCTTGTATGACCATTGACTGGTATAATTGGTATAATTGGTATATATGGTATAATTGGTCAAAACTCTCTTGTATGACCATTGATTGGTATAAGTATAATTATATATTTAAACATTTTATGAGAGGAGTAAGGATGTACTCCATGTCATTCTTATAGCTGTTAAATGCTCAGAAAGGAGTACATCTCATTTTCCATTATCGTCCAGTAGTAAATGTAGCATATGGAGTTGCTGATTATATAGGTGATAAAAAATGGATTGAAATTCTCTTCCTTTTGATAGTCATAATATTGGCAGAAACATTCATCATGAGGCTAAAAATACTGAGAAGTTCTTATTGAGAGATATTATAGTAGGATAATGATAGTAACAATGCATCTAGAGCCACAGCCAGATCTCTTAATGTATTTTCACAAATATTTCACTAATTGAAGGAATTTGTATTTATGACATAATTAGTAGATAGATGGGATGTTTATTTTGTGAGAAATTTACTTTTAAGTATACAAAGTTTTGTCTTTATTTTCTTAAATGTTTAATTTTATAT
>NW_012139898.1:12410-12714 GCF_000956105.1 Propithecus coquereli
ACTAGTTTTTCAAATATGAAGAAAGTTACTTATTTTCTTTGCACAATACTGAATGTTAATGTCTATTTGCTGATAGTGACAAGGTTTTTTTCATGGTCTTAATTGTACTTGCTCATATTGAAAGTGATTAACTTTTTTTGGCCATTTTTATTTTATTTTGCTTTGTTTCACCTGAAAAAAGGAAGTCTTTACTTTTCCTTTACAAAATTATTTACAGCATAGATTCTATTTTAGAAGTAGAGGAAGATATTTCCCCTATTTTTTGAATCCCTATAATAGCAAAATAGTACAGAATCCATTCATT
>NW_012139899.1:0-267 GCF_000956105.1 Propithecus coquereli
TTCACAATTACATAGATAAGTGACACATTCCACCTCAAAGACTTTTTTTCTGGAATCACATGGGGTATATTAAAAATTGTAGTTTTTTACAATCTATGCCTATTTACTTTGTGTGTGTGTGTGCGTGTGTGTGTGTGTGGATGTATGTGTTTGAGAATGCCAGTATGTACTTTGTTCTAATATGGAAAAAATGGACTAAAACTATCAACATAATGATCAAAACCAATCATGTGATGGGCATCTTTCATGAGAAGCCTAATTAAGTAA
>NW_012139899.1:1932-3355 GCF_000956105.1 Propithecus coquereli
TACTTTTAAGTAAACTTTTCCAAGTTTCTTTAATACAAAATTTCTCTCCCAGTAGAAAATAATTTCCAAGTGGGCAATCAATGCCTTTGTCTTACCTCCTTTGAATGCCTAGAACAAGTCTGTAAATCATAGGTCTTTATAAATATAGAGAGAGTAGTTGAATTAATCTTGATTTATCAAGTTTAACTATGCTGATGCAAATAGCAGACCTTATATAATTTTTCTTGTTTTTCAGCTTTCGTAAGGTATAATTCACATAATTTTATATAGTTAAGTTGTACAATTTGATGTTTTTATGTAAATATACATTGTGGAATAATTACCAATCAATCTCCTTAACATACTAATTACTGTACATAGTTATCATTTTCTTTTCCTTTCTTGTTCTTTTTCTTTTCTTTTTTTTAATGGTTAGAACACTTAAGTGAATTCACTAAATTCACTATCAGTGAATTTTAGGTATATAATACAATGTTACTAAGTATATAGTAGATTTCTTCAACTCATTCATCTTGCATGACTGAAACTTTGTATCATTTTATCAACACTTCCTCATTTCTCCCTCCCTCTAACCTTTGGCAATCACCATACTACTCTCTGTTTCTAGGAATTTGACTATTTTAGATTATATACATAAGTGAAATCATGCAGTATTTATCCTCCATGTATGAACCTGGAGGATATTATAATATTTTTCTGTCCCATTCTCTTATCATTCTACAATCTTGAAAACTAATCATTCCATCCTCACTCATGGCCCATCTGCAGAATAATGATTCACAAATGTGTATATCCTTCAGATTCGTACATGTTGTTACAAATGGAAGGAATTTCTTCTTTTTAAATGCTGGATAATGTTACATTTTATATTACATATGTATTTATACACACACATACCCCCCTCATTTTTTATCCATTCATCTACTGATGGACATTTAAATTATTTTCATATACTGATTATTATTAATGATGTTGTGCTGAACATGGGAGGACAGAAATCTCTTTAAGATATTGATTTCTTTTTCTCTCATTATGTACCCAAAAGTGGGATTGCTGGATCATATGGTAGTTCTATTTTTAGTTATTTGAGGAACCTCCATACTGTTTTCCATAATGGCTATACCAATTTACATTGCTATCAACAGTGTAGAAAGGTTTCCTTTTCTCCACAACCTTGCTAATGCTTGTTATCTTTTGTCTTCTTGATAATAGACATGCTAATAGGTATGAGGAAATATCTTATTGTGGTTTTGATTTCTATTTCCCTGATGATTAGTGATGGTGAGCACCTATCTGTACTCCTGTTAACCATTCGTATGTCTTCTTATGAGAAATTTCTACTCAGGTCCTTTGCCTATTTTTAAAGAAGGTTTTTGATTTTTTGTTATTGAGTTGTATGAATTCCTTACATATATGATCTACA
>NW_012139900.1:0-759 GCF_000956105.1 Propithecus coquereli
TTATTGAATCTCCCGAATCCTCATCACCTCAGCACATGATTTCGTAGACATGGTGTGTTTGATCTTCTTCAAACACTGAGTGTCAGGTAGGAAACATTCTCCTTTCCCCAAGGTCAGGTATGGTAGGAACACAGGAAATATGGAAAGTTTTTACCTGTCCACTGAGAAATGAGTTGAATGTGAAATAATCCTAACTATATTACATAAGACATTGTGGTTTTACAAAATTTTATAATTGCTATTATTACTGTGATTAATGAATTGATGATGTGATGTTTTCAAGGCATTATTAGCATAAAATTCTTGTTTGGATGGCCATATTTGCTGCACAGTGAGAATGACAGAATGCCAGCAGTGAAGACATCAGTGCGGACCAAATTAACTCAGAAGTTCTTTATGTATGAGGAGAAATTTGGGCAGAGCCTTGATGCTGGGCAAGCAAGGAGGTAGGATTGAGGAAGAAACACAAGCTGAAAAAACACAGGAAAGTCAGAAAGACGAGGAATGATAGAGAGGGGGATGACAGAACTTGTTGAATTGTTTATTGAAAGACTTGGTTACAGATACTCTGTATTTATTTTTTTTTGAATATTTGAGTTTGCTTGAATCTTTTACCTCCGTGCATTACTTCTTGTAAGACAGACGTGAGAGATGGCCAGCACACAGGTGCGCCCTCTGCTACCCCAGACAAGAGGCATCAGGACAGAGGTGAGCACTGGGAAGCAGTACAATTTCTTTTTTGTTTCTACTTGAAGAACA
>NW_012139900.1:2484-3413 GCF_000956105.1 Propithecus coquereli
ATGTGTGTAAAGCCCTTCACTGTCTCAAGCTTTTGCCTATAGATATCTTGGCATGTGGCTGACCCTTTTTCAGAAATTTGCATCTCCAGTATGCCCCAAACCATAAAAGCCTGAGAAAGGCATGTATTGTTCATCTTGTATTGTTCATCTTGATTTCAATTCTCCTATTTTTTCATCCAAAGGGAGAAAAGCAAGTTATTTGGAAAAGCATTTTGGTCTAATTTGAAGAATCTTGGGATCTACAAAGATATATATTCTAATAATCTGTATGAAATTGGATGAGTCTTTTAAATTAGGCATGGTTTTCTTTAAACAAATTTAAATTAATGAGGCAAATAAATCCTATTTTGCCTTCTTCAAAACGTGTTATGAAGGTACACCGAGACGCTACAGTTTAAAAATTATTGAACATAAAAATGTGAATATTTACTCATATCAGCAAGACTCACTGGGGGCTTCTCAACCAATAGGAGGCTTTTCTCTATGTCATTTATGGCCTAGGGAAGTTTTAATTCCTTGTTAGAAAATAACATCTCTGCTATCAAGTTACTCAAACCTAAAAAGCTTTAGATACTTGCTTTAAAACTGATTTTGAGGTCTACAACCTGAAATAATTGAAATGAAACTAAACTATACCTTGTTCATTCTAATATATTATTAAAGCAGGTGCCTGAAGTGGCACATACTCTTTTAGAGTGTTTTGTATAAGGAGTCTCAACTAGGCAATGCAATTATGAAACTCAAAATATGAATTTGGTCATGAACTTTGCTATTTATTCAGACAAAAGTCTCTTCCTCTAGTTACTTCAATAAGACGAGATGCTACGTCTGTGTGTGAACCTGGAGTTACTAATAAGGCCTTCTGTGACATAAAGTCGTTTATAAATGTTTAATGCCAACTGTGAAATGTATTATACCTCATTAACATT
>NW_012139901.1:0-370 GCF_000956105.1 Propithecus coquereli
ATCTTTTATATCTTACCTTTGGTAGATATAAAAGAAATGACAAAGCCGAGTTACATATTTCTGTGTAGATAGTGTCTAGTTTAGTTTTGGTTAGTACTTAGATATTTATTGATGTTTTGACAGTTTATTAATTGTCAAAAGTCTAGTTTAATAACTGTGGACAGCATGAGGAAGGAACTTGAAGCACAAATTTTGGTGCAAGCAAAAACAACTCATCCATGAAAAGGTAGATTCCCTTTGACAATATTAGTAATTAATGCACATCTAAAAAAAATCTTAATGAACATTTCTATATTTTAGGGCACAGTTGGTAGTAAAGGTGAATTTGGTGCTCCTGGAATTCCTGGGGAAAAGGTAAGTTGATTTGCTA
>NW_012139901.1:1600-2763 GCF_000956105.1 Propithecus coquereli
AAGGTGGAGTCTTTTCCTTTTTTTAAAACACATGCAGAATCATTGAAGTGCTTGGACTATAAAATAGATGGTTGGACTTAATCATGGGATGTAAAGCAAGATTCATACAAATTTACATGATAAAATTTGGGAAAGCAGGATAAAACTTCCCTGGAATGCTTTAAAGCAGAATTTATTAAGATTGACATAAAACACCATTAATTTTAACACTCAGAAGTGCCATCTCTTAGATCCTTATTTGGGAAAAAACAGTTGTAAATTGCTACTGATTGGCTGTGGAACAGGCTCTCAACTCCTGAAAAGGTGATGTCAACAGACAGGATACAATGCAAGCACTAGATGAAGTAATCAGCAAAATCGATCCTGTCGAAAGTTGATCAAATCAATTGCAATCAAAGGCCATGAAATAAGAAAGCAATAGTCTAGAAAGTTAAGTATGCAAGCCAAGAAATTCTCTAGAAAAAAAATAGAGTTTCTTAGAAAGAGAGGGCATTTGAGGCAATGTGAAGGAACTGGAACAAGACATAGTGTTGCAGAGAAAAACACCATTCAGAATTAAAGGTTTTGCTTCTTTTCCTAGAAGTCCACTTTTGTAGGAAGAATATTATGTAGTGATTCATCCTACACTCCATTTAAAGTAAAACTTCAATGAATATAAAGGGATATACTGATAATCTAGTTGGATCAAGTTGTTCTGAGAACTGAAACCCTAAGCCCCTGGGGCCCATTTGGCCAAAATGTTGACTGAGTTTTGCAAAATCAGTTAATGAGCGTCTGTGTCTGTGTGAAGACACTGTCTCCAGAGGACTTAAGAATCTAATGTGATAAAGAAGCAGCTGTATTTATGGTGTTCTGAAACCATGGCAAAACTGTCCTGGCAAATATTCTCTCATGTTTCCTCAAGCAGTTTTCTTCTGGGTCTAATTTACTTGAGTTGCTCTTAAAGAATCTTACAGATGATTAGAGAATTCATGCAACTTCCAGTGGTTCTAAATATGGCATCAGATAACACTTAGCTCTTGGTTCCCAGATTCATGCACCTTCAGAGACCCTACTTCGTAGTTAATATCCTCCCAATATCTACAGAAACACTGAGTCCTCAACCATAGTCTCGTCCCACAGCCTTAAGTCACTGGTAGTGCCAGCTCTGCTTCTAACTTGTC
>NW_012139902.1:0-718 GCF_000956105.1 Propithecus coquereli
TTAATCCCTTGTGAGATGAGTAGTTTGCAAACATTTTCTCCCATTCTGTGGGTTGTCTACTTACTTTATTGATTGTTTCCTTTGCTGTGTTGTGCAGAGCTTTTTAATTCAATTAAGTCCTGTTTATTTATTTTCATTGTTGTCTAATTTGCCTTTGGGATCTCAGTCATAAATTCTTTGCCTAGTCAAGGATTGCCAGTACTATATTGAATAAGAATGGTTAAAGTGGGCATCCTTGTCTTATTTCAGTTCTTAGGGGAAATGCTTTCACATTTTCCCCATTGAGTATGATGTTGGCTGTGGGTCTGTCTTTATTATTCTGAGGTATGTTCCTTCTATGCCTAGTTTTTTGAAGATTTTTATCATGAAGGGATACTAAATTTTATGGAATGCTTTTTCTGCATGTACAGAAATGATTATGTCGCTTTTGTCCTTGATTATGTTTATGTGATATGTCATATTTATTGATTGTTGTATGTTAAACCATCCTTGCATCCCTGGTCAAAACCCACTTGATCATGATATATTGTCTTTTTGATGTGCTGCTGAATTTGGTTTGCTAGTATTTTGTTGATGATTTTTGCATCTATGTTTATCAGGGATATTGGTCTATAGTTTTCTTTTTTTGTTGGGTCCTTGTCTGGTTTTCATATCAGAGTGATAGTGGCCTCATAGAATGAGTAAGGATGAATTCCCTCCTCCTCGATTTTTCGGGACA
>NW_012139902.1:2639-3024 GCF_000956105.1 Propithecus coquereli
CATTTGCTTGTCTGGGAAAGACTTTATTTCTCCTTCATTTACAAGGCTTTATCTGGCAGAATATAAAATTATTGGCTGACAGGTTTTATTTCTTTCGGCACTTTATAAATGCCATACCATTTTCTTCTGGCCTGGAAGGTTTCTGCTGAGAAGTCTTCTGTTAGCCTGATGAGCTTTCCTTTGTAGGTTGCTAAACAGTTTTTTCTTGCTATTTTTAAAATTCTCTTTTACACTTTGACTTTAGACATTCTGAATATAATATGCCACGATGAAGTCCATTTTTCAATGTATTTGCGTGGGACTCACTGGGCCTCCTTTATCTGGATCTCTAACTTTCTTTCTAAACTTGGGAATTTTCATTGAATATTTCCTTAAATTGGTTTTC
>NW_012139903.1:0-1095 GCF_000956105.1 Propithecus coquereli
ATTTACAAAGTATTTTATATATATGTCCTTATCTGATACAGATAACCCTGAGATGTAGTAATTTTACGTTCGTTTTACAGATAAGCAGATTTCCCACAGAGCGCATGCGCAAGTAAATTTCACCAGCGCCCCTGTGCTTCTCCCCGCACAGCGCATTCCCTCCCAAGGAGGATGGGAGCCACCTGGCCCAGGCAGGTATTCATGAGCACCTGCCTCAGAGGGAAAAACAGCTTCACAACAAGAGCTCCTGTTTCTACCAGGGCCCAAGTTCACAGGGGCAGCATATTCAAAACGGTGGCATTAAAACTTGACTTTTCCACCTTGGAATAGTTTCTCTCTTCGTGCTTTTAAACTCCCTCCTTCAAAGCAGAGATTATCATTGGCTAATTGTACTTTGTACACACCCATTTCAACAGGTGACTTTTCTGAAATGCAAATGAGTACAATGAAAGGAAAAGAAAATTCTGGCTGCTGAGAGCACATTGAGACTATTGTCTCGCATAAATATCTATAAAAAGTATTGAACTGTACATAAAAAATGTAAATACAAATTTATGGCTGGTCAAGATGTTGAAAAAGCCTCAGAGACAAAAATAAGTTGCAAATATTTAATTTGGTCATACAAACGGGACTGTTGTTCATATCAGGTACCTATAAAAGCATTCATAGACCTCCAGTAAACTTTATTTGGTTTTAACTCTAAACCCTGCTCTAAGTAGGTTTTTTCATAGCTGATTCTTCTTATAATTACATTGTTAAACTAGCATTTATAGTATTTATTTTGGCTAACATTTACTGAGATCTTATCACTGTGTAAGTACTTTGCTTGATATGTAATTTAACCTTCTACTCCAAAGATCTATGCAAATGTAGGTACCTGACATGGCATAGTCTTCCTCACATGCACTGGGAATTACTTTGTCATACACGACTATTTTAAGCAGGATTCTATATGCTGTCGTGAATTCTCAACAACTTTTGTCTCTTAAACTTCCATAAATCTCTCAGAGAGAGAGAGAAGAGGGAGGAAAGAAGAAAAAACCCTTGTGATTATCTCCTGTTTTATACCATCAAATGTTTCTTACACCTATAGCA
>NW_012139903.1:5256-6572 GCF_000956105.1 Propithecus coquereli
TTATAACATTTATCACCAAAATGCTCTCTAGATGTATCAAAGCCATTTTTACTCCCACCAACGGAGTATGGGAGAGCCTTTTCACCCACCTGTTCATCATAAACTATTATAATTTTTTAAATGTTTCAATATGTATTTTTATCTGTTATAATAATTGTTGATTTGTGTGAGATCATGCATTTTAAACATGTTTATCGGCTTCTTTTATTCCTTTTTGGTGAATTGTTTGTAACCTCTCTAAGCATTTTTCAGAAAGCCGTATCTGTTGAAAATTTATATTCATTTTGTGAGTTCATTATTAATCCTAATCAGATGTTGTATTTCTCTACTCCAACACATCAAAGTACTAGTCTGGGGATTACCATCCTGTCCTTGAGGAGCTTGGAGTGCAGCGGGAGATGCAGACGCGCGCCAAAATGTACCAGACAAAATGAAAAGTATTTTATCAGACGCTAGTAAAATTTTGTATGGGAATATACCAAAGAAGTCATTAATTCTCCCTAGAGGGTCAGAAGAGACTTCAGAAAGGAGACTACATCTGAGCTGGACTTTAAGGGGAAAGGAAAGCTTTCCAGGTCGACAAGCAGGGAAAACATCTGGAGCCGAGAGAAAACCATGATCAGACACCTGAAGCCACGGAAGTGAACGGCATGTCTAGGAAACCGCGAAGATTCTGCTGTGGCTGGAATCGGAGACACACACCTGGTTCAAGACACACACACACACACACACGCACGCATCCACAGAAATACTTATTTATCTATCTTTCTATTTTACGTACTCAAACTTTTTTCTAGCCACATATAAATGTTCAGACTCTCATATTCTACGTCACTTATCAAAAACTATATAAGAAGGATAAATGGGAAGGAGATATTCTTCTTTTTAATTTCTAGTGATGAAAACACTTTAACTGATTTTCCTTTTCACTTCTCAGCCCGAGGCTTCTACGTGGAGATCATTCTTTAAGACTGCTTTTAATAATGATCTCGTCAATCCTTCGCCGATTTTGGAAGTGTTTGCAGAGAACCTGTTACTGGCTGAAAAGTGGCCCCTTCCCAAACGCGTAGCGAAACTCAGCGCCCAGGGTGGCGGGATTGGGAGGCGGGGCCTCGAAGACGTAAAAACGTCACGAGGACCCCGCCCTCGCCGACAAATTAATCCCTTCCCGGACTAACGGGCTCGCGGACTCGCGGCTTATCACGCAGCGACGCTGTGGCTGCGTAGGAGCAGCGAGTCCGGGCTGGCACGCTCCACCTCCTGCCGGGGCCATGCCCGGAACCACCCTGGATTCTGGAAAGTTCCCCCAGCAAGAC
>NW_012139903.1:8722-11493 GCF_000956105.1 Propithecus coquereli
CCACAGAAGTATACGCTCTCAGGCTTGCAGGCACCTGATGCTCTTCTTACCCCACCTAAAGCTGCAACAGGGCTCAAGTAACCCTTGGGAGTGACAAGTCATTTCCCAAAGATTGGGGAGCTGGTATACCCCATTTGGGGTTTAGAGCCCAACACAAAGGTATTGGAATACCTTGATAATCAACTCCTCCATGCAAAGTACAACAACAAAAGAGAGGGTGACAGAGCCCTACAGAGCATTCCACCCAAATAAAGCCAAATAGACATTTTTCTCATCAGCTCATGGAACTTTTTCCAAAATTGATCCCATAGTAGGCCACAAGTCAGACCTCAACAAATTCAAAAAAAATAGAAATAATACCCTGTATCTTCTCAGATCATAGTGGTATAAAATTAGAGTTCAATTCCAACAGAAATACTCACCACTTCACAAAATCATGGAAATTAATTTATTGTTGAATGTCTATTGAGTAAAGGAAGAAATACAGAAAGAAATCAAAACATTCTTCGAACTTAATGATAATGGGGACACAAGTTATCAAAATCTGTGGGACTCAGCAAAAGCGTTCCTGAGAGGAAAACTAATAGCATTAAATGCTCACATCCAAAAAACAGAAAGCTCAAATACCAACATCTAACAAACAGTCTCAAGGAATTGGAAAAGGAGGAGCAAATCAACTCCAAACCTAACAGAAGAAAAGAAATAACTAAAATCAAAGCAGAACTAAATGAAATTGAGAATAAAAGAACTGTACGGAAGATCAACAAAACCAAAAGCTGATTTTTCCAAAAGATGAACAAAATTGACAGCCCTCTTGCCAAACTGACAAGAGCTCGAAAGGAAGGGACTCTAATAAACTCAATTAGAAATGAAAAAGGAGAGGTCACAACAGACACCACAGAAATACAAAGTATTATCTTTGAATACTATAAAAACCTATATGCCCAAAAACTACATAATGTGGAGCAAATGGACAAATTCCTGGAAATATACAACCTCCCTAAGTTCACCCAGGAGGAAATAGAATTCCTGAACAGACCAATATCAAGCACAGAAATTGGAGCAGTAATTAAAAACCTTCCAAAAGGAAAAGTCCCAGACCAGATGGCTACACTTCCGAGTTCTATCAAAGAAGAACTCATACCTATACTACAGAAATTATTCCACAACACTGAGGAAGATGGTATCCTCCCTAACTCATTCTACGAAGCCAACATCACCTTGATACCAAAACCAGGAAAGGACACAACAAAAAAAGAAAACTACAGACCAATATCCCTTACAAATATTGATGCAAAAATCCTCAACAAAATTTTAGGAAATTGAATCCAACAGCACATCAAAAAATAATAATTCACCATGACCAGGTGGGCTTTATACCAGACATGCAAGGCTGGTTCAACATACACAAATCTATAAATGCAATTCACCTCATAAATAAAAGCAAGAACAAAGGCCATATGATTCTTTCAACTGATGCAGAAAAAGCATTCAACAAAATCCAGCACACCTTTATGATAAAAACTCTTAGCAAAATAGGCATAAACGGGCCATACCTTAAAATTATCAAAATCATATATGATAAACCCACAGCCAATATCATTCTGAATGGGGAAAAATTAAAACCATTCCCACTTAGATCTGGAACCAGACAAAGATGCCCACTATCCCCACTTCTATGCAACATAGTGCTGGAAGTCCTTGCTAGAGCAATTAGACAAGAGAGGGGAATTAAAGGCATCCAAATGGGGGCAGAAGAGATCAAACTCTCAATCTTTGCTGATGATATGATAGAATATCTAGAAAACCCCAAGTACTCAACCAAGAGACTCCTGGAATTGATAAATGAATTCAGTAAAGTCTCAGGATACAAAATTAATACACACAAATCAGAGGCATTCTCATACACCAATAATGGTCAAGCTGAAACTCAATCACAAATGCAGTACCTTTTACAATAGCCTCAAAGAAAATCAAATATCTAAGTATACATTTAACGGAAGTGGTGAGAGACATATACAGGGAGAACTATCAAACATTAAGAAAAGAAATTGTGGAAGATGTAAACAGATGGAAAAATCTACCTTGCTCATGGATTGGTAGAATCAACATTGTTAAAATGTCCATACTACCTAAAGTGATCTACAGAATTAATACAATCCCCATCAAAGTACCAGCATCATTCTTTACAGATTCGGAAAAAATAATTCTATGCTTTGTATGGAACCAGAGAAGACTTTGTATGGTCAAAGCAATTTTAAGCAAAAAGAACAAACTGGGAGATATCAGTCTTCCAGATTTCAAGCTGCACTCCAAGGCTATAGTAACTAAAACAGGATGGTACTGGCACAAGAATAGAGACATAGAACTTTGGAATAGGACTGAGAATCCAGAGGTGAAACCATCTGCATATTGTCATCTAATCTTTGACAAAGCAGACAAAAATATACACTGGGGAAAAGAATCCCTTTTCAATAAATGATGCTGGGAAAACTGTATAGCATTGAAACTAGATCCCCACCTCTGACCTCTTACAAAAATCAATTCACGATGGATAACAGACTTAAACCTAAAGAATGAAACCTTAAGAATCCTAGAAGGAAATATAGGGAAGACTCTTTCAGGCATTGGCATAGGCAAAGAATTTATGAAGAAGACCTCCAAAGCAATCACGGCAGCTACAAAAATAAATAAATGGGGGCTGATCAAATTAAAAAGCTTTTGTACAGCCAAAGAAACTATCATTAAAGCGAATAGACAACCTACAGAAT
>NW_012139903.1:11543-13118 GCF_000956105.1 Propithecus coquereli
GCGTAGGAGCAGCGAGTCCGGGCTGGCACGCTCCACCTCCTGCCGGGGCCATGCCCGGAACCACCCTGGATTCTGGAAAGTTCCCCCAGCAAGACAGCCTCGCCAGACTGGGTCCCTGACCTTGCACTGCTCCGCCTCCATAACTACAAAAAACAGTTTTTTCTTTATAAATTATCCGGACAGGTATTCTGTCAGAAGCAACAGAATAGGGACTAAGGCTCCCACCTTGTTTTAGCAACCTGTTTTAAAGTTCAGAGAATCCTTTGAAATTAATTGTTTTTAACAAACGTGTGAGATTCTTTCCGAACGTCCCGCCCGCAGCCGCTTACCTCACTTTTCCCGCGGGCGGGCAAGCCCTGCCCTCGGAGGGCGGAGCGACCAGAGAAGCCGCCTTCTGGGCAGAGCTGCCTCAGGGCGTCCGGGGAGCTTGTACCCCGCCCCCCCGACCGCTTCTACCTCACGCTGACGGAACTCTGCCCTCGGAGGGGCGGAGAGATGAAAGAAGCTGCTTTCCCGGCTGAGTTGCCCCATGGCTTTTTCGGAGGAGCTTGTCTCCCCGCCCAGCTGCTTCTACCTCAGGCTGACCAGGCTCCGCCCTCCGAGGGGCGGAGTAACCAGAGATGCTGCTTCCTTGGCTGAGACCCGGGTGGGGGCAGGGCTTCCCCACCGGCCACTTGCACTTCATGCCGACCTGACTGACCCCGCCCTCGGAGGGGCGGAGAAACCAGAGAAGCCGCTTTTGGGCGGAGTTGCCCTGCAGCTTGGGAGGAGCTTGTCCCCCGCCCCCCCACCTCCCCACCCGCCCAACTGCTTCTGCCTCCCGCTGACCAAACTCCGCCCTCCGAGGGGCGGAGTAACCAGAGAAGCCGCTTCCTTGGCTGAGACCCGGGTGGGGGCAGGGCTTCCCCACCCCACCCGGCCACTTGCACTTCACGCCGACCTGACTGACCCCGCCCTCGGAGGGGCGGAGTAACCAGAGAAGCTTCTTTCCTCACAGCATCTCTCCACCAGTCCTGTGGCTTTACTTTCCCCAGGGCAGGGCAGTCCCCGCCCCTGGAGGAGGGGAGACACCATAGAAGAGGTTTTCTGGGCTGGAACATGTGGTGTCTCAGGCAACACCCCTTCCCCAGCCTGGCAGGGCAGGCTACGCCCCTGGAGGCAGGGAGAAAGGAGAAAAGTTGCTTTCTCTGTGTGACTGGGGCGAATCTGTGGGACCTTGGACCTAAGCAAAAGGGGACAGACTGTTTAATGGGACCAGGGGGTTCGTCCTGATCATCTGATAGGAACATAACATAAGAGCTCACGCTTGGCTCCCAGGCCGCTGCGAGCTCTGAGGCTTGCGGTCGGGGAAGGAAAATCTTGGCCAGAGTCCTCAGCAGTTGCACCAACTGACTCCCCCCACCAGGAGCTGCCTCACAAGTGTGGCGAAAGAGCCCCGAATAACATACTAGCAGCTCTCCTCTAGCAGCATATCAACCAACCACAGAAGTATACGCTCTCAGGCTTGCAGGCACCTGATGCTCTTCTTACCCCACCTAAAGCTGCAACAGGGCTCAAGTAACCCTTGGGAGTGAC
>NW_012139903.1:16403-16703 GCF_000956105.1 Propithecus coquereli
CAGTGGGGCAAGGTCTGGTGAATATGGTGGATGACAGAGAGTTTCCAAGTCCAGCTGCTGTAGTTTGAGCAGCATTGCTTGTGCGACTTGTGGTCAAGTATTGTCTTGCAAGAGGATCGGCCTGTCTCTTTTGACCAATCTGAGCTGTGGAATCGCTAGCATCATTTCATCCAATTGGTTGCAATAGACATCCGCTGTAATCGACTGCTTACAGATTTTATGAAGCTGTAGTGGATAATACCAGCGCTGGACCGCCAAACAGACACCGTTAGGGTTTTTTGATGAATATTTGGTTTTGGA
>NW_012139903.1:17978-18920 GCF_000956105.1 Propithecus coquereli
AGGCTTAAAAACAGGTAGAAAGAATACTGACAAAGCAAAGTATCAAAGAGGAAAAATGAATATAGTAGAAATTAAATACTAAAGTTGCAAAGGCAGGAGGAAGGAAGTCACCATCAGCTAGATAAGGGGGATGAGTGTGAGTCATGGGTACACAATTCTCTGGCAGCACACCCAGAGTAAAACTGCAGTGCTGAAGAAAAGGTTCTTAATACATCAGTGCAGCAAGAGACTTTTCACCCATTTTAGAACAAACTTAAAATTCTGGCATTATTGATTGCTAATCAACATTATATGTATTTGATGCTCCTGTTCAATAAAGAGGTTAAAAATTCTACCCACTGTGTGTAATTAAAGCAATGCAAGCCATGATGAGAAGACAAGAAAAAAGTCTTTATACACACACACACATACACACAATTTGCAAATCGGGTGCAGCAAATCAGAGTATTTTCATAATAATTGTCTCTAGGGCTCTAATGCTGTGGTCTGTTTCTTCTTAGTGAAAGTTAAATTTTGTTTTTATTTTTATTTTGACTTTAGAGTAGAAGGAAAAGCGTTAAGGGTGTGGAGAAGGGTTGGTCTCCTCGCCGCATTCCAAGCACGAGCCACGCAGATTTGACAAGATGCGACTTCTTACTTAGCAGGTGGGAAAGTGTGGTAAACCGGCCACTTAACAGGCTTTTAATTCTTGCTTTTCTTTTTTTTTTTCTTTTCCTGTAGCCTTCCCAAATGACTTTGAGCAGAAATTTCCCAGCCATTCAACTTTTTTCTTTTCTGAATATATGTTGCTTCTTCGATGGTATGGTGATATATTTCACCATTAGTTTTAATGACTGGGTTTTTTTTGTTTGTTTTTGTTTACAATGGTATTCTTACTTCACATTAGGTTATATCATTGTTTTTAAACTGTCACAGTGAAATATTCATTGAGTGACCACAAAT
>NW_012139903.1:18970-19326 GCF_000956105.1 Propithecus coquereli
AAATATTTTAATGGGAATATTTTGATGTTATACATGAGTCTGAATTGCTTTGTGGCTGTATCCCTTAAAGTCATGAGAAGCTCTGACCCTTTTCTGTCAAAATGCTCTGCCGTTCCTAGGGTGTTAGCTTCATTCACATGGTCCAAAGTGACTGACCACTAGGCCCACATCCCTACCAAGGAAGGCGTAAAGAAGAGAGGGACAACATCCCCATCTCCTTAAACCTAGAATGTGCACACATCATGTCTGTTTACATCCCACTGGCCAGAATAGTCACACTGTCAACTCAGTCCACATGGGAGGCTGGAAATGTAATCCTCACTATAATTACAGAAGACCACGGTATTTGGCACTCA
>NW_012139903.1:22190-23491 GCF_000956105.1 Propithecus coquereli
TATTCATCTTATAAAAAATTTAATTTAACATGCCTCTCCCTTTCCTGTTTTTACCCAAAAGTAGGATTATTGTAAAAACACCCCATGCTGTTATTTCTGGCCAGCATAAAGCCAGGAAGCTCGTCCAGTCTTACGAGACTGCCTAATCACACGAGCTTGCCAGTCTTTATTTAAACTGTGAGGGTGGGAAGGACGCAAACCAAGCAATGGCACATTTTTCAACTATTATTTCAGAATAATTCCATTATGAGAATAACTCACTCATTACAGAGAATGATAAAGTCAGTTGTAGTACGTGGGAACAGAGGCTATTTTCTATCAAGTCATTCATTTAATTCTCCATTTATTTGAATGCTCTTTCTTAATCAGCATAATTTCTCGACTTTTCAATTTTCCACAATAATTTTCCAGAAAACAGAATTTTCCTCTCAAGATTCATAAATCTAACCTCAATACACGCAAATTTAACTTTCTTATTACTATTAATTTTAATTTGAAATTAGAGAGAAGGACTATATGTCAAGAATCTCAAAACTTGTTTTTTTTTTTCCCTGAGATTCTTCCACTACCAATAGAATTCAGCTACAAGAGTAAAAATCTTTCTTGCTTAATAACATGAAAAAGAGCTCTATTCTGAAGTATTTCACTTTGTTGCATACTACATTTGAACCATAATGGAGGGAGGTAGTTGTTGTTTTCATATGTTACCTTCTTTGATGTTTACTACTTTCATGCATGATGTATATAAATTTTCTTCCTAATAATGAAACCAAATCAGTAGAAATGCTGAAGTGAACAGAAAATGCCACACATTTTAAAACAAGCCCACTAAGAATCAATGCCCCACTTGACTATATGGATTTGAATTATTGGATATTTAGAGCTGTTTTTATTTTTAATACTGAATATTTATAGGCTGATCATTTTTAGCTCTTATGCCTACATTTTTCTGCAGACACTGAAAGAAAGAAAATTTTCAAGTAGGAACCACTTTATATAATAATAGATTATGCCTAATTTGTGAAAAGGAAGCAAGACGGATCTAGTGCTCTGAACTGTTGACATAGCTGATCTATAATTGCTTTGTATTAATATCTTTTTCCTTCATGACTATCTCTTCCCTGCTATGACAGAGAGAAGACATCAGCTAGTAACAATGGTTATTAACATTTTTCAGAAAATGTTGATAACCTGAAAGCTAGCTGGTGTCCCGTCATGGAATATTTACTTTTGTTTTCCTCTTGGATGTAGTCTTTCAGATTTTCCACGGTGATTCCTTAGAACCACGAAAGGTCAAAAGT
>NW_012139903.1:32996-33950 GCF_000956105.1 Propithecus coquereli
TAATAATTGCATGCAGATTTGCAGTCCAGTAACTTCTATCTGCCATTCTTGGTCCATGTGATTCAGGGAGGATTTGAACCCAGCACCCTGGCTCCAGAAACGGACCTGTAACCCAGGCCTGTGTAACAAGAATATTCTATCTCCTAGCCATGGTGGTTGGTTCGTGGATAAGCATGTGGCCATGCCTGTGCATCAGAATTAATCCCAAAATTTCTGTTAACTATGTGGAAAAGTAATAAAACTTTCTAATCAGATTGTCAAACTTAAGATGGTATAAGCCTAGAAATTTTAAACTTCTTGCAGCCACCACACAGAGGGAACCACGCATGCAGCCAAAGAGAAGATTAATGGGGGGGAGGGGGTGGTTTTTAAACGGGGATGAAGGAAGAAAGAAAAGACAGCCAGTTGATTATGTAGTCTGAGCTCCAGAATTTACTCCTATCTGAATCTATCCTTGTATTTTTCAACTCAAGGAGTTGATCAATTACCATTTATGACGATGAGATTCTGAATTGGTCTACTATCACTTGCAACTGAATAAGGCCTTTGAAAACAAGCGCCGAACAGAAAAGGAAAACAAAATAGCCCTGACAATTAGGTCGATGGACAGTGTCTACTTGTTCTGACAGATACTTGTGTCTTCTGGATCCAATCACACAGATAACCATAAGGTATAACTTGGTAGATTGATGAGAACATTAGTCAATACGAATTTTATAAGCCACATAAAGTTTGTGTGGATTATTTCGATTTTTCTTAAGAATGTGAAAAACTTGTCTACATTTTTATTTTATAATCATATCACTTTTGAGCTAGAGAACTCTTAAAACTGTAGACTCAGTCGAGGGAAAGCACACAGGCATCGATACAAGGATCTGTGGGTCTGGGCAACAGCACGTCATATCCACGTTTTGTTTGTAAGAAGCCAAGTGATGGCATTTTCTCTACATTTGC
>NW_012139904.1:0-677 GCF_000956105.1 Propithecus coquereli
TTTCTATTGGGGTCATTAGTGTTATGAATTTAGTACATAAATTAGAAGAGTAAGAACTCATTGCTTATTAAGGTTGTTGCAAATATTTTCCTCACTTGTTAATTTTATTGTGTTTTTTGTTTATAACAGTAAGGCAGTTTGTATCTATTGATTTTTTTCTCTCTGCTTTTATTCTTTAGAAGTCTTTTACCATACTTATCAGACTTTCAAAGAAAGTACAGAAATAAGCATCTTAATGTGATTTTTTAAAAAAATTATGATTTCTAATTTTTTACCATACCAATCTCCAGGAACGCCAGAATTGACTTTGTACTCATTTACAGGTTAATGATAATATAATACAAATCATTATCATGTTGCTATAACCAATTGCTAGAATACTGAAGTTCACTTTCAACATGTACAGCCCAAAGTATCACTTTGCACATTTGCATTGAGAGAATAAAAAAGATCACCTTGTAAAATGATTGTAAAAATAATGAGTAAAACATTCTTTTTGTCTTTGTGATGATATAACATTTTCTGCTGGTTTTGATGATACTTCTTTCTTTTATAACCCTGTTGGTCTCCTGACTTCTGATCAGTGAGTTTATGTATCACAGCAACACTGGGCCAGGTTTTGTATTATGCTTGTTTTCCTCACGTGATCTTTCTAACCTATCTTGTTTGGTCTGTGA
>NW_012139904.1:3234-3918 GCF_000956105.1 Propithecus coquereli
TATATATGTTTAAAGGTACCATAATTTATGAAGTTTCAAAATGCAACTTGCCGAGTTTTAAAAGAGAAAAAAAATTGCTTTAAAGTATAGGTATGGAAAGGTAAGGACTAAATGGAAAACAGACTAGTTAAATGTGTTTGGATCAGTTTATTTATGGTATCATTTATAGGCTACCTTAATGGTCTATTCTGTTGAAGATTTTCATTCATTTCCTAGTTTATAAAATAATGATTTTTACTATGAATATACTTCCTTTAGAGACAAATAACTGACTTCTACAACTAAGATGAACACATGTCCAGAGAAAATAATTCATAAAACGTATTTGTTTAAGTAATATTTATCTACACTAGGCCTTTAAAATTATGTGTCAGAATCTCTGGCTATTAAGTAGTCTAACGGTGCCTACTGAATCAGACAGTTACGCTTCCTCTCTCCCGTGCTTTGTTCCAATAATGAAGAAAAGGCATCAGTGTCATCTATTGTGCTAAAAAATAAAAGGAATCGGGGGGCAAGGGCAACATATGTAACCTAAACATCTGTACCCCCATAATATGCTGAAATAAAAGAAAAAAAAAAAAGAATCAAATGAAAACTCACAATCTTAATGTTCTTCTATTTAAAATAGTAAAAGTAAATATGTATAGATAGTATCCTTATTCACGAATCCTTGACAGAGAAGCT
>NW_012139905.1:0-386 GCF_000956105.1 Propithecus coquereli
TCAAATGATCCAATGAAGACACCTCTGTCAACACCTCCTCACAGTAAAGCTAGCACTCTTACCTCAGTTTACCCCACATAGAGGCATGACATGTGACAGGACCTGTGGTGGGGTGAGAGAAGAACTAATGACAATTCATCTACTAAGTATAATAAAGCTAAGGGTTTTTTTTAGCGTGGAAAATAAGTATGAAGAGAAGTTCTACTATTTTTATTGCACCCCAGTGAATTGTTTTGTGCGCCACTTTGGAGACCACTGCAGGAGGGAATTGGAATTATAATAACTATTCTGAGACATCCGAGCCATGTTCCTTTCAAAGAACCAAGGAACCACGGTAGTAAGGTTTTCTCTAATTAATATTTAAAATACCATTTTTATGCTTTTCC
>NW_012139905.1:8926-10716 GCF_000956105.1 Propithecus coquereli
CACAACAACCCTAAGGAGTAGGTCCTCGTTCCCATCTTACAGATGAAAAACAGGTTTAGTAGCTTGCCCAGACTTTGAACCTTAGGTGCTCTGGCGCCAGCTGCGCCTTCACAGGATTAAACCAGGGCAGGGATATGGAGATTGGTGTGGAGAGAAAATGATGCAGAGAAGGACGGGCGCGGGTATTTCCATGGAATCATCAGCAGCATGGAACGGCTGAAGCACGGAGTTCAGAGAGGGGTAGGAAGGGAGGCTGGAGGAGACAGGTAGGCTCACCCCGGCTTCATGTTCCTCCGGGTGGTAGAGGAGCCCTGGTGCCGAGAAGCGGAAAAGGTGACATCATCTCTTAAGTTCCCAAGTTCTTTGTTTTCAGTGAAATAGTAATTTTTTCCCCCAAAATTTTTGTTTTAGAACTTGAAAAAATACAGATTAATTCTTATGTTATAGATCAGAAAGCAAAATTTCAGTGTGATAAAGTGATTTGCCCAAAGTCGCTAGTTAGAGAGCAGATTCTAGCTAGAACCCTGGTGACTTTTCTTACTCCTGCTGTCTTTTCACTCTACCATATGACTATCTTATTATAATAAATGTAATGCTTAACACTGATTCTTAAAACAATGTTTATCACTTGCTAAAAATGAAACAACATTTTCCACTCCCAGTCTGTCCCTTCGTAGCACAGGTAATGACAGAGTAACATTCCTAAAGTATGTTTCTATATACATCACTTCTTTATTTCTACATAATTGTACGATATTCAATAATGATCAATAAAAAATGACAAGTTCTCATATCGAAAGTCTAATTTTTATCTTTATTATACACATTCAGCAGAATCACTTAGGAGACCATAAAATAAACAAGAAGAATGTATTTTCTTTCCCACCAAGTTGATATTGTATATTTTTTGAATTACAGCATTTTTTCACTAATTTGGTTTTATCAGAAAGTACAAAGAGTGCTTCAGAAAATAGGAAAACAGAGAGTCAATAGGCTCACTAATCTATCACTCCATATTTTCCTTCTGATAACATTCATCTATCAACTGAGTTGCCATTCGACTCTGGCTGAGGGTTACTATTCATCTTATCTCTACAAATTTCCTTCACAAAAAGGGAGTCCATTTGCTTTACAGATACAACCTAGTTTTGAATGGAAATAGGAAAGGAATGTATTAGGTTCTTACATAATATCTACAAATGTTGACAACAAGGAGACCGGAAGAAAATGAATCAGTATACATTTAAACATCTTAAGAATGATTTTATAAAGTCACTTCTATTTAAAATCTTCCTTTGCAAGTGTCACATCCTCCCATGGTAGATCTTTTCCACAAATGGAGATTCGAGAAGTCAAGGACGTCGCGCGTTAGCAACCTGTGCTGCTCCGCGGCAGGTGCAAGCCTTGATGGCATCGGAAGGCCCTGCTGTCCTGGAAGCCGTGGCTGACTCCCCAAGACATCTCTGAGCTCTGACACCTAAGGCTGAAGGCCCACATTGGTCTGTCTGCCTTGTATCCCCCACTGTGTCCGAAAGCAGAGCTCCGGACTTAACTGTCCCAACACAAAGTGCAGGAACCACGGCTCTCGGTCAGCCTCCAAGGTTTCCCACGAGCCTGTGCGTGAGTTTTGGGTAATCTACCCCAGTAGAAGTTCCTGAACATTTTTGTGCTCCCTCAAGAGGTATCATGATAACGGACCTCTTCTCAATTCCCGTTCACTGTCCACTGCAGGCTCTTCTCAAGGGTTGTCACTCACTAATGCAAACCTGAGAGAGGTAGCCATTAACAAA
>NW_012139906.1:0-304 GCF_000956105.1 Propithecus coquereli
CTTACAGCAACTTCTAAACAGCTCTCTTACAGAATGCAATCAAGCCTAAATAGCTGCAGTAAACCTTGTTTTTTTATCTCGTTAGTTCCCAAAATGTATCTCCTCAATTTGCTCCCCAAGTTGTTCATGACAGCAGTTGCTTTTGATTCTTTGGCTTCTTTCTATATAATAATACACACATTAGGATATCTAGATAACAGACAACAGAATATGACATTATTTCCACAAATGAAAAAAGGGAAGGTCACCTGAAAGAGAAGAAAATTAAGGTGTGATACGTGCCTTTCCATTCAAGGCCCACAAT
>NW_012139906.1:12704-14433 GCF_000956105.1 Propithecus coquereli
GACAGAGTCTCACTCTGTTGCCCAGGCTAGAGTGCTGTGGCGTCAACCTAGCTCACAGCAACCTCAAACTCCTGGGCTCAAGCGATCCTTCTGACTCAGCCTCCCAAGTAGCTGGGACTACAGGCACAAGCCACCATGCCCGGCTAATTTTTTCTATACATTTTTAGTTGTCCAGCTAATTTCTTTCTATATTTTTAGTAAAGACGGGGTCTCACTCTTGCTCAGGCTGGTCTTGAACTCCTGAACTCAAACGATCCACCTGCCTCGGCCTCGCAGAGTTACAGGGGTGAGCTGTAATCTCCCAGGATTACAGGAGTGAGCTACCACACCCAGCCTGCTTTCTTATCGTTCGTATGTTCAGTGGAATAGCACTTTTAATTTCATTCAAGAACTTTTCCTTTGCATCTACAGCTTAGCTAACTGTCTGGTGCAAGAGACCTAGCTTTTGGCCTATCTCAGCTTTCAACATGCCTTCCTCACTAAACTTAGTCATTTCTACCTTTTGATTTAAAGTGAGAGATGAGGGACTCTTTCTTTCACTTGAACACTTAGAGGCCGTTGTAGGGTTATTAAACTGGCCTAATTTCAATATTGTTGTGTCTCAGGGAACAAGGAGGCTGGAGGAGAGGGAGAGAGACAGGGAACAGCTAATTGGTGGATCCATCAGAAAACACACACACACACACACACACACACACACACACTGGCCAGGCACAGTGGCTCACACCTGTAATCCCAGCACTTTGGGAGGCCGAAGCAGGAGGATCGCTGGAGCCCAGGAGTTCAAGGCTGCAGTGAGCTATGTTCACGCCACCGCACTTCAGGCTGGGCGACAGAGCGAGACCCAGTCTCTAAAAAAAAAGAACACACACACATTTATTGACTGAGTTTGCCATTTATATGGGTGAGGTTCACGGTGCTCCAAAATAACAGTAACATCACTGATGTTAAGTGATAGTAAGATCACCAATCACAGATCACCACAATAGAAATAATAATTGTGACAAAATGTGAAATACTGCAAGAATTACTGAAATGTGACAGAGACACAAAGTGAGCACATACTGTTGGAAAAATGGTGCCTATAGATTTGCTTGTACAGGGCTGCCACAAACCTTCGATTTGTAAAAAACAGGCCGTGAGCGGTGGCTCACGCTTGTAATCCTAGCACTCTGGGAGGCCGAGGCGGGCGGATTGTTTGAACTCAGGAGTTCAAGACCAGCCTGAGCAAGAGTGAGACCCCGTCTCTACTAAAAAATAGAAAGAAATTAGCTGGACAACTAAAAATATATATATAGAAAAAATTAGTCGGGCATGGTGGCGCATGCCTGTAGTCCCAGCTACTCGGGAAGCTGAGGCAGAAGGCTCGCTTGAACCCAGGAGTTTGAGGTTGCTGTGAGCTAGGCTAACGCCACAGCACTCACTCTAGCCCGGGCAACAGAGTGAGACTCTGTCTCACAAAAAAAAAAATCTGAAGGTGGTTGTAGCCACCTTCAACAATTATTTTAGCTAGATCTTCTGCATAACTTGCTTAACCTTCTACATCAGCACTTGCTGCCTCATCTAGCAGTTTTATGTTATGGAGATGCTTCTTTCCTTAAACTTCATGAACCAACTTATGCTAGCTTCAGACTTTTCTTCAGTAGCTCTGTCACTTCTCTCAACCTTCACACAATTGAAGAGAGTTAGAGCCTAGCTCTGGAGTAGGCTTTTTTTTTTTTTTTTTTTT
>NW_012139907.1:0-732 GCF_000956105.1 Propithecus coquereli
TTTTTTTTTTTTTTTTTTGAGACAGAGTCTCACTCTCTTGCCCGGGCTAGAGTGCCGTGGCTTCAGCCTAGCTCACAGCAACCTCAAACTCTTGGGTTCAGGCGATTCTCCTGCTTCAGCCTCCTAAGTAGCTGGGACTACAGGCATGCACCACCATGCCCAGCTAATTTTTTCTACATATATATTTTTAGTTGTCCAGATAATTTCTATTTTTAGTAGAGACGGGGTCTCGTTCTTGCTCAGGCTGGTCTCAAACTCCTGACCTTGAGCGATCCACCCACCTTGGCCTCCCAGAGTGCTAGGATTACAGGTGTGAGCCACCTGCGCCCAGCCCCCACTGTTTCTTGATTCATCAACTTTGGACACTGTCTACTGACTTCCAATATCGGAACACGAAAATTTAGCTCCCTTACTGGCCTGTCCCCAACTTTCCCTTCTCCATGCTCACAATGTATGTGTACAACAATATTTGTTAAATCAATGATCTGTATAATTAGTCTTCATTTCTGGGCCATGTGAACATTTCCTTTCTCAAATAACTTTTTGGAGCCTCGAGTTTCACTTGATTAGTTTTCTATGTCCTGATTGGTATTAGGTCATTAAATATGAAATGTCCGATTTCGAATCAAAAGTTTAGTTTAGGCTGGGCGCGGTGGCTCACGCCTGTAATCCTAGCTCTCTGGGAGGCCGAGGCGGGCGGATTGTTTGAGCTCAGGAGTTCGAAACCAGCCT
>NW_012139907.1:12687-14356 GCF_000956105.1 Propithecus coquereli
TTTTTAGAGATGGGGTCTCACTGTATTGCCCAGGCATGAACTCCTGGCCTCGAGCGATCCTCCCCCTCAGCCTCCCCAGTAGCTGGGACTGTGGGCGGCACTGCACCCCACTCCCATCACCCATCTCACATCGCCTCTGCCTCATCCAGCGCCCAGCTGGTTGTGGTCCCTGGCCTCGAAAGGTGACCTAAACCTTCCTTCCTAATTGGTCTCTCTCATTAATGTTCCTGCCTAAATTGGGTTGTTGTAACTTCCATTCCAAATATGCTAATCAGGACAAATCACCCTCTTTTTTGCTGTTGGTCCCGTGGTATAAAGGACCCATTGTGGCCAGATGGCTGTCCCAGCTTCCAGTTTAGTCCAGCTATTATTGTGTCCCTGGTGGGACCATCCTCCTCTGTGAACTCATCGTTGCAGGGATGGGAAATAAACATGTTGCTAGTGGTCACTCTCACTGGGGATAACAGAGAAGAGCTACTCCCGTTGCTATCCTTGGACACCGGCTCTCACGGATCCGGCTGTGGGAGAAGCAGCACCACGCGCTAGGTGCTGACTCAGAGAGCACAGCCCATCCCGGAGGACCCTGCCCCAGCCCTGCGAGGTATTGCACCCCTGCTGGTGCCCAACTGTGTCTTCAAAAGGCCACTGCACCAGTCTATAAAGCCAGCTATTTCAGGGTGATGGAGATCAGTGAATCCCGTGAGACCAGTGAATTCCACGAGCCCAGTGCACACTTAATTTGCTGCAAAATGAGTCCCCTGGTCAGAAGCAGGGCTGTGTGGAATGCCATGACAGGAGGTAGGGCATTCTGTAAGTCCGTGGCAGTTTGGCAGAAAAGCAAATCCATGTTGAGAATAAGGGTCTGTGGCAATGAGAACAAAGCGCTGCCCCTTCTGTGATGGAAGTGGTCACTGTCATCCACCTGGTGTCTGTTTGGTCTCCCTGGGAATGGTGTCATGTAGGGGCTCAGCGGACTGGGCTGATGTTCTGTGGAAGAGAGAGCCAGCAGGGTCCCCGTGGTCTAGATTATGAAAGAGGGCTGGAGAGTTGATATAACCCTGACGTGGGCTAGTGAAGGTATATTACCTGCCCTGCCAACTAGAAGTAAATAGCTTCTGACAAGAGAAAAGGTACCAGATGTGCTGACTAGCTCCAGCAAAGAAACCACATCTGGAACGGTAGCTGCGATCAGAATCACCACCCGACTGAGTTTACGACAACCTGCTGCCACTCACCAGTATCCGTCTGTCTCGGTGAGTGAATGGGTTGTGGTAGTAACCACCGCTCCTGCGTCGTGTGGATCCAATCTCTGCAATCCCGCCGGGGTGTGGGGAATCTGCTTTGCTTCCGGTTTACTATCCTGGTAGGGGGCCTGCAGGTGGCCTTTCCTGCCGTAATAGCCCTCACCCCACAGGTCAGGGAACTGCCAGTTGCTGAGTCTGATAGTTCCAACCTGAGCTGTTGTGTTCAAGGACTCAGTGACTGGACCTGAGCAAAACTCTCCTAATTACCTGATCTGCCGTATTATGAAAACATGGCACATACTCTTTGACATTTCTCCCATTAAGACGTAGGGGTCTATGTCCCCTTCTCTTGAATCTGGGTGAGTTTATGACTGCTGTGACCAATAGAGTGTAACAAAAATAATGCCACGTGGTTTCTGAGGCCA
>NW_012139908.1:0-1128 GCF_000956105.1 Propithecus coquereli
TCTACTTTTTTATAAGGAACTCATTCTTAGTCAGAAGCCAAATTTACATGCCCTTTCGTATATGTTCTCAGAGGTTCTACGTTATTCCACCAAACTTGTTGGTGACTGATTCCAATAATAAAATTAGGCTTTTTGATGCTAGAAATTAACATCTTACACAGATTGAAACAAAATAGAAGAAATAAGGAATTGTATTTTAATTGATTTATATCAAGAAACCTGAATCAAATGGTTAAATAATTGCTAAAATACATCCACCTACCACTAATCTATGTTAGAAGTATTGTCCTCCATATATTCTTTAGTTTTCCAAAAATTCCACAGTTTTACTAAGTTAATTGGACTTGGTTTCTGTCACCTATAATAAAAGAAGAAACAATACTTTTATAACTAATCCAAGAATATTTTTACAACTTTCAAATAGAATCATAAAAGACAGATGGAGAAACCCTAAAACAAATAGTGGGCAAACACAAGGTAGATGAAGTTTTCTCAAAACTCCTACCAAGATATGATTTATATTTATGCTATATTGAATTAAAGAAATGAGCTCTCACTCTGGGATAGGATAGGGGGAATAATATTTTGGGGAAGATAATATTTTAAGGATGCTGCACTTTTAATTTTTATACAGGTGGCAAGCACTGCATAGAGACAGGAATATAAGACTATTTGACAAAAAAAAAACAGATGCTATGTTAATATAGATGAAGAATTTATCAAATTTCTTTGTAATAACTATGATTAAACTATTCAAGAAGCTAGGAAAATAAATGGAGAAAGATAAAAAATGGAGAATATCATTGGACAACTTGAATCTGAAAATTTAATCAAATGAAAATTCTAGACCTAAACAATACAGTAAATAATATTACTAAAATTACTAAAATCAAACTATATGCAGGAGAAGATTGGACTGTCATAATAAAAGACATATCAATATAAGTGACATATCTGAAAATCTGGGAAAAATGCAAACACATAAAATAGATTAAGAGTAATGTGGAGAGCTGGACATGCTGGTTCACGCCTGTAGTCCTAGCTGTTTGGGAGGCTGAGGTGGGAGGATTGCTTGATCCTTGGAGCTTGAGGCTGCAACAAGTTACAATCCCACTACCACTTCACTCT
>NW_012139908.1:2960-4470 GCF_000956105.1 Propithecus coquereli
AATGACTCTTCAGAATTCATTAAACTAACAAGTCCATAATGATTGACAGACAGTGTTGACTACTGAATACAGCATTCTTTGTACTACTGTTTCATTTGTTCTCCTGTTTTGTTCTCACATCTTTGCCTCAGAGGAAGTTGTATTTCAATATGTCTGTCTTTTGAAGAGGACAAACAATATTTTTACGACATATGTTCTTTCTCCACAAAGAAAAAGTTTAGAGCAGAAACACTAGCAACATTGTCAATATTTTATTAAATATTTGTATTTTTCCCTTTGATTATAGGTTCAGCATTTAGAACCTATAATCAGAGTCAAATGATGAATTGGCTGTGACGTATTTGGTCCACAAATGTCAGTAAGGATGTGTTGGGGGATACATTTCCATGTTATTAATTGTGCACTGATTTAGCTTTGGTAGCTGATATTTCAGTTAGCAGGGAAAGAATAGATCAACTCAGTTCTAACAGACACAATTTCATTTCCTTCAACATTGGGATAAGACTCATTAATGTTAATAAAAACCCTTTTGTTCACCTCATGAAAGTTTCTAGTTTCTGTCATATTTTGAATTCATTTAGATTTGTGATCTTAGGCTCCCTACCTCTGATAATTCATACAAGAACATCTTTCTTACCAGTATCTTTGTTTCATCATTAATGAATAACATCGAATCTGAGAAACATGCATTTACTGTGTGTGCGAACATCTATTTGAAAATCTCATCTTTTAAAGCCAAAGGTGGAATATTTTTGCACATCTCAGTCCTCCAGAGGCTCTGTTTTATGTCTCCAGTATGCTGGCAAGGGAACATTCTGCCAAGCAAACTTAATTTCCTTTCTTCCAAAGTAACTCTAAACGTTTGCATTATTCTTTTCACATTTTCATACTGAGTCACTCCAGAGAAAAGGGTTAAGGACACTGCTCAATGTTATGCCTTATTGCAAAAACTTTTTACTATAATGTTTATACTGTTGAAATAATTGTTGTAATATAACTGCATTTAGAGTAGCATAATGATCATAATTCATATTGTCTACATTCAAATCTTAGCTTTGCCGCTTAGAGATGTGTGACCTTGGGCGAGTTAATGAATCCTTCTGTGTCTTAGTATTCTCATCCATAATGCAGATGTTAATTGCATTATCTCTGTTGTGGGGATGAGATGTGTTAATAGATATGAAGAGGTACAAAGCTTAGAAGACTCTCTGGCACATATTTAGAGTTAAAGAAATAGTAGCCATTTTTATTATGGTTGTTGATACTGCTGCTCTTGTTTTATTTGGGCACTAAATATCCACATACCATGTGCTGATAAGAGGAAATCCTTAAAAGTTTGTAGAAAACCATTTGAGTCATCTATAGAAAATATTCATCATTTTAACACAGAGATGAAGCAAATCTTTGCATATGTTTCTTTTCCACTCTACTTACAAATTTTCCAGTGGTAATATAACTCCCATCTTTTCTCTACATATTCCTTTATGCAACCTAAATGTGCACCAGAAAG
>NW_012139909.1:0-658 GCF_000956105.1 Propithecus coquereli
TGGCTGAAATGTTGCAATACTATTGATAAGCTACCACTAATTTTGGCAAAATAAGAGCAAAGTACCTATGAAGATTATGTAGACTCCCCTCCCCTTTCCTCCCCTGGTAAGATGACCCTTAAAACATACCACCCAGATGATTATCAGTCTTTGTATTGAAGGTTTATTTCAAATAATAGTAATGATATACTTTATTAGGTGATTTATGTTATTTAGGCCCAAAGCTTTGATTTAATTCCTTTCTTTTAGCTTATATTTAAGATATTTAGGCTGTTAGGAAAATATTTGTCCTTTTTTTTTTTATTGAGCTGAATTCTTTTGGGGGATCATTATTATTATTAATTGTGAGGTACTATTTTACATTTTTTAATTAAAAAATCTAAAAATTTTTATTTTTTCATTGACATAAAAAATTATATATTTATGGTGTACAACATGATGTTTTAAAATATGTGTACATGTGGAATGGTTAAATCAAGCTAATTAACATATGCATTACCAGTACTATTTTACTTTTATTCAATACTTCTTAACACTAAAAAGCCACTGAAAAATTAGTAACGGTGAGAAAGAAGGTATAAAATATCCATGTCTGTGAAACAGTAGCATACTTTCTACTTTTGACAGGTCATTCTTGAAAATTAGGAATGCTTAATAA
>NW_012139909.1:3133-4007 GCF_000956105.1 Propithecus coquereli
TGTTTGGGCCAAACAAATAATTTCTTCCAGAGGTTATTAGTTTGCGACCTCTTGTAAGAAAGATCTAAGGATTTTATCTACCTTCTCTTTTGAGCCTTTAAAAAAGTTAAAATAGCTCTATTGGTTATTTAACTTTGCTTTTTGTTTCTTTTTGCACATTCAAAATAGGAACTGACGACATCTCAGAAGAATGGTGGGAATCTTCTTCGGATGATGTATGAGAAACCTGAACGGTGGTCTTTTACCTTCCAGTCATATGCCTGTCTCAGTCGAATACGAGCTCAGCTCGCCTTTCTCGATGGCAAGCTCAAAGATGCAGAGAAACCTGTATTATTTTTTGAACGATCTGTGTATAGTGACAGGTATGTATAAATGGCTTGTACTTGGCTGTTTGAAATCTTGGCTTAGAACTGGATTTTTTTCCCCCTGTTTCCTGGGATCAAAGTAATATGAGAGGCTGAGTTGGAGATTAGAGATGGAAAATGACATTTAAATCCCTCAGCAGTCTGGTGTTTATGACATTGGGAAGTTCTAGCGTTTATAATCTCTAGCTTCCATGGAAACTGTAGGGAATATGGTAGCCATCTCATTCAAATTTGCAGAGAAGTTTTCTTTTCCCCTCCAACCTTTTTAATATTTTCATCTGCTCTAGTTAAATCTGGATCTATATCCTAAACTCTCACCTGGAGCAAGGACATAAAAGTCTCTAAGGGGGCCTTAGAATTGCCCTGTTTATCCTAGGATTCCTTTGACCTCTGAAGTTAGCTTAGAACAGAGATTCTCAAAACTTTCTGATCTCAGGACTCCTTTCCATTCTTAATAATTATTGAGGAGTACAAAGAGCTGTGTGTTATTGATATTTATGTTATTATGA
>NW_012139910.1:0-1004 GCF_000956105.1 Propithecus coquereli
AATAAACAAGTGGAACTCCATCAAACTAAAAAGCTTCTTCACAGCAAAGGAACAAAATAAACAGAGTAAAAAGACAACCCAAGGAATTTGAGAAAATATTTGTAGACCACATATCTGATAAGGGGTTAATATTCAAATTATATAAAAATCTCTTTACAAATAACCCACTTGAAAATATTCAAAGGACCTAAATAAATATTTTTCCAAAGAAGACATACAAATGGCAAAAAGGTGTGTGAAAAGGAGTACAACATCACTAATCATCAGGGAAATGCAAATCAAAGCTGCAATGAGATAATGAGATATTACCTCACACCTGTTAGGATAGCTATTATCAAAAAGACAAGATAACAAGTGTTGGCAAGGGTATGCAGAGAAGGGAACCCTTGTACAGTGTTGGTGGGAATGTAAATTGGTAACAGCCATTATGCAGAATAATACGGAATTCCCTCAAAAAATTAATAATGGAACTACCATATGATCCAGCAATATCATTTCTGGATATATATTTAAAGGAAATAAAATCAGTATTTCAAAGAGATATCTATGCCTCCATGTTCATTGCAGTATTACTTACAATAGACAAGGTACGGAAACAAGCTAAGTGTCCATCAACAGATGAATGGATAAAGAAAATGTGGTATATGCACAACGGAATATTATTCAGTCTTAAAAAGAAGAGGCAATCTTGCCACTTGCAACAAACTTGGAGGACATTATGCTAATTGAAGTAAGTCAGGGACAGAAAGAAAAATATTGTATGATTTAATTTACATGTGGAATCTAAACAAGTCCAACTCATAGAAGCAGAGAGTAGAAAAGTGGTTGCCAGGGACTGGGAGGGTGGGGGAAATGGAGAGATATTTGTCAAAGGGTATAAACTTTCAGTTATAAGATGAACAAGTCCTAGGATCTAATGCATAGTATGGTGGTGATGGATGTGTTAATATATTTGATTGTGATAATTATTATACAATGTATATGTATAGCAAATCATGTTGTAC
>NW_012139910.1:15299-16185 GCF_000956105.1 Propithecus coquereli
CCGGCCAGTGATCTCCTCTGGCCTCATTTGTGTTCTGCCCTGAAACTGGGTGACAAGCGATTATAAAGTACTTCTCCTCCAAAGTCTCTAATTAAAAATAAGATCATGCTGTTATTCTGATAATACCTGAATACAGCTGACAGTAGAAACACTCAGAAAGCGAGCATTTATTCTATAAATTGGACACGAAATCTTCTATAATATAAAGTGAATTTGTGCATCCTGTGGCAGGGTTCACGTAGATGATTTCTAAGGCTCTATTTTTATTGATGTAGATTTCTTCCATACCTTTGCATATGTTATTTCTTCTACCTGAAATGCTCTCCCTCCAGTCCACATGCAGCCTCCTTGCACAACCCCAGGGGGCATAATTCACTTAGAAGAAAACGTGTGTAACGAGCCCAGTAATTTATGCCCCATAATGGTACTATAGCTGACTGGCACATCAATGAAGCATGACATAGTGCCCTGGGCATGAGCTAATGGCTTAAGAAAACTTTGTCTGGGCTCCCAGAGGACTCTGTTTCTACCTTGCTGAGAACACTACCATGCCTTATTGTCACTTGCTCATTTACATGTTTATGCTGCCACCAGACTGCATACCACACGTGAAGGAGAAGTGTATTGTTTATTTTTGTATCCCAGCACCAAGGACAATGCTTGGCTCAGAGTTAGCTCTCAATAGTCACATGTGGGATTTCTAGTCAAGGGTCTTTAAGGCTTCACAGGGTAGAGAAAAGCACAACTGGAGTCAGACAGACTTTGACTAGCATTCTTGCTCTTTAACTTGCTAGCTGTGTGACCTTGGCAAACCATTTATACTTTCTCAGGCTCTGTTTTCTTTTCTGCAAAACAAGACTAGTAACCTCACAGTTTTCTTAAACAA
>NW_012139911.1:0-1016 GCF_000956105.1 Propithecus coquereli
TGTCTCAAAAAAAAAAAAAAAATGTATGTGAGGTAACACATACGTAAATTAGGTTGACTGAGGTGTTCCACAATGTATACAAATTCCAAAATATCATGTCACACACAATTAATATATACAATTTTTGTCTATTTTTAAAAAAGTAGATTTTTAAAAGCTAGTCAATCATTATAACCATGACTTTTTTCCACAACTTTTATTTTAAAGTCCTTTATAACTGAGGTCCCCAACACCTGGGCGCAGACTGGTCTGTGGCCTGCTAGGAGCCAGGCTGCACAGCAGGAGGTGGCCGGGAGGGTAAGCAAACGCAGCTTTATCTGTATTTACGGCCTCTCCCCGTTGCTTACGTCACTGCCTGAGCACCGCCTCCTGTCAGATCAGCAGCCGCATTATATTCTCACAGGAGCGCGAACACTACTATCAACTGCGCATGCGAGGGATCTAGGTTGCGTGCTCCTTAAGAGAATCTGTTACTGCCTGATGATCTGAGGTGGAGCTGAGGTGGTGATGCTAGTGCTGGGGAGCGGCTGCAAATACAGATTATCATTAGCAGAGAGGTTTGACTGCACAATAAATGTAATGCGCTTGAATCATCCTGAAACCATCCTCCCTCTTCCTCATCCCGCCCTGGTCTGTGGAAAAATTGTCTTCCATGAAACCAGTCCCTGGTGCCAAAAAGGCTGGGGACCGCTGCTTTAGAAAACAAAGTCAATCTACCCTTCCTCCTTCTATTTACCCTCTCTTGGTTGTCCTAACCACATACGATGCCCTTGTTGCCAGTTCACTAGCTCCATCCTCTATACTTGCTTATAATATCAGCCTTGACTTACTCATCCTAACTACTTTGCCTTTCCTGCCTTTTTAAGCTACCTCACCTTTTTTTTTTATTGATCTGCTCTGTTTCTTGGCCACTCTCTGTCCTTGCTCCCTCCAGTGAATTGAAAAATGTCTAAAAATAGTCTTAAAATCCTTTATTCTATATGTTTTATAGTTATAATAAAATTTTTCAAGAATTT
>NW_012139911.1:12671-12998 GCF_000956105.1 Propithecus coquereli
TTCAGTAGGCATGACTTCCTGATTTTAAAGGGAGTGTTTCCAATATATTCCTATTTGGGGTCATATTTGTTACAATTTTATTTGGTTTCGTTTAGTAGATATACTTTTTCTTATCAGATTAAGGAAGTCCTCTTCTAATTCTAGTTTACTAAAAGTTTCTAAAAATCACAAATGGATAATGAATTTTATCAAATGTCTTTTGTGCATTTATTGAGACCATCGTATGGTTTTGCACCCTCTAACATGTCAATGTAGTGAGTAATCCACCTTAGCATTTTTAAATGAACCTAATAATTTCAGGGTACAGTACAATGCTGGATTTAGTTT
>NW_012139912.1:0-553 GCF_000956105.1 Propithecus coquereli
TTTTTTTTTTCCCTTTAAGATGCCTATAATGGGATAGGAAAAAAAAAGAAAGAAAATCACCACATTGAAAAAGTAGGACTTGTAATCGACCTATTGACAGCCTGTAAAAAATTTATAATAGCCACAAAGTCAATAAAATATCAATTAAAAACAAACCATACCCTGAACTAAAAATGGTGCAAACATTTTTGCCTTAAAAAATGTAGAGATGCATCCATGTAACAAAAACCACTTGTATCCCCTAAATATTTTTAAATAAAAAGAAATAAAAGAATTGGGGAAAAAAAAACAGAAGTTAGAGATTCCTTTTCCTTATTTTCTCCAGTGATGTTATACTTAGTCCAGAAATGTAAGAGTTTTGACACAAGTAATATTGGAATACTGTATTTCTGACCTTTCTTCACCAGTATTTCTATTCTATTTCTCTCAGATCTTCTATAGGTATCTATTTTTATTACTTTCAAATTTATCCATCTGGTGATTATTTTTGAAAATGTAGAAAACATGCATATATAATTAATTTATTCCCCTTTGTTATGTAAGTATAGCATTT
>NW_012139912.1:2248-7872 GCF_000956105.1 Propithecus coquereli
GTTTTAAAGTTTTTCTTATTTAGTTTTTGTACAAATTTTTCAAGATGGTGCACAATTATTTTTGTTCCTTTTTGTCGTTATTACTTTAGAAAACAGTTTTCTCTGATATATCTTCTGATTGATTATTCATTGCATTGATTTCTATATCTTTATTTTCTATTATTTTACCATAGTCTTATTTTTTATAGTAGTTTTTCCACTGATTCTCTTGGGGTATTTTTAGATATAAAGTCATGTCATCTAAAGAATTTCTTGCAGTGTTTATTCTTCCACTAACTGCATTCTTTTATGTAATTTCATTGGCTATTAGCTCACCACTATGTTAAATAGTAATGATAATAATGGCTTCTTTGTCTTGTTTCAGACTTTGAAGAAATGTCTCTTATATTTTCTCAATGTATGAGTTTTTCAATATGTTAATCAGCCTTCTTTGTAGTTATGCTTCATAAAAAACAACCCAAATATTAGAGTGGCCTTCACAATAAACATTTATTTTTCCTTCTCAAATCAAGAGATTTTTCCTTCTCAAAAACTGTGGCTTTGCCTGACTTCAATAGTCTTAGTTGGTCTTAACTCCAAGCTATAGGTTAAGTTGAGGTCTCCTTCATGTGTCTTCTCATGCCAGGATGCAAGTTAAAGGAACAGTCACTATTTGGAACATACATTTAACTTGTGAAATAAATGTCAGGTTTGGACTTCATGACACTTCTTTTACTACTCTGTAACATATAAGTAACATTTAGATAAGCAGATTTTTAAATTTTATTATTTTAATTGACTAATAATGATACATATTCATAGGCTACATGGTGATGTTTCAATACATGTAATGTATAGTGATCGGATCAGGATAATTAATGTATCCATTATCTCAAATATTTATCATTTATTTGCATTGGAAACGTTCATTATCATCTTTCTAACTATTTTAAATTCTATAATATATTATTGTTAACTATAGTCATCCAACAGTGGTACATAACAATAGAATTTATTCTTCCTATCTAGTTGTAATTTTATATCTTTTAAAAAATCTCTCCCTTTCCCTCTTTTTCCCCTACTCTTCCCAGCCTCTAGTTTCCTTGGTTCCACTTTTTACTTCTATGAGATCAACATAGATCTCATAGAGAGTGGACACAAAAATTTACTCATAAAATGTGTAAATATTCCTGTGTTGTTAAAATCATACATAAATAAATCTTAACTATGTAAAGAAAAAATCTGCTTAGGAGTAAAAGACTATTTTTAAGGATCTGTTTGTTATGAAGGGAAGCCTAAAGTAACTAACAGATGTGACATTAATATTCTTAACATACAAGGAACTCCTTCAAATTTTGTGACCTATTAAACCTACTTTATTAACTAAAAAATATGACTTGAACAAAAATTGACAAAACACTATTTTATGAAATTATGTTCAACCTTATTAGAAGAAAACTCAGTTTACTTAAACATTGAGATACAATTTAGCCTATTAAAATAAAATAAAGATAGATACTATGTACTGACAGATGACTTAAAAATTTGACATTACATTCCTGCAAAATATTTTGGTAATATACATCAAAATATTTAAATGGTCATAATTTTGAGCCAATAATTCTACTTATAAAAATCCATTTTAAGCATTATATTCAGTAATGCGGATATAGATATTTTTATAAGAGTGCAACATATAATACTGCTTAAAATAAAAAATGCTTTTGTGTCTCTGGAAAAGCTTGTTACTAGAAGCGCACAACTCCTTCCAAGATTTCCATAGACATGCCTTTATAAAAAGAGGGGAAAAAAAGAGGAAAACCCGTATCAGTGATGAAAATAGGAAAGGAATCATCACTCTTTTACAACTTACAAATTTGTTAACTAGTTAATGTGCAGGCAAAAAAGGCTTCTTGTATGAAAACAAGCAGGGAGGACACTTGGTAGCATCATGATTACGGCAAATTTGAAGTAGGGAATGCTTGTTCTTGGGAACAGAGGAATAAGGAGTTTAAATTTGTGTATTACAGAGCTCTCAAAACAAAAAACAAAATAGATGGATTAGAGAAATGATCAAATAAATACAAGAACAAAACATTTTTGGCCTGGAAGAAGTTCTTGAACTTCTTTCTAAAGAAATCTTAACTAAGGAAAAGACACCTAAATGTAGACAAAATCTGGTAATAAAAAGGACAGAGGAAAAACAAAATGAAATTCTATAAATACCCTTTGAATCAAAATCAGATTTTTGGAAAACATCTAGAAAACCCCAAGATTCTTTGAAGAGACTACTGGAATTCATAAATAAATTCATCAAAGTCTCAGATTACAAAATCAGTGTGCACAAATCAGTAGCATTCATATATGCATACAAAAATCAAGCTGAAAACCAAATAAAAGACCCAATATCTTTCACAAGAACAACAGAGAAAATAAAATACTTAGGAACATATTTAACTAAGAAGTGAAAGACTTCTACAGGGAGAGCCACAAAACATTTAGGAAAAAAATATCAGAGGACGTAAACAGATGGAAAAACATACCATACTCGTGAATTGGCAGAATCAACATTGTTAAAATGTCTATACTACCCAAACCCATCTACAGATTCAATGCAATCTTTATCAAAATACCAACATTACTTTTCGCAGATCTAGAAAAAATAATTCTAAGCTTCATATGGAAACAGAGAAGAACCCATATAGCCAGAAGACCTTAAGCAAAAAGAACAAATTGGGAGGCATCAATTTACCAGACTTCAAGCTACAATACAAGGCTATAGTAACCAAAACATCATGGTACCGGCACAAGAACATTGATGTAGGCCAATGAATCAGAACAGAGAATCCATATACAAAACCATCCTCATATTGCCATCTACCAACAAACATGAAAAAATGCTCAACATCTTAATCATCAGGGAAATGCAAATCAAAACCACAATGAGATATCACTTAACTCCAAGGAGAATGGCTTTTATCAAAAGTCCCAAAGCAACAAATGCAGGCGTGGATGGGGAGAGATAGAACACTCATACATTGTTGGTGGGACTGCCAACTAGTACAACCTCTGTGGAAAGTAGTATGGAGATAACTCAAAGAACTGAAAGTAGAACTACCGTTTGATCCAGCAATCCCCCTACTGCATATTTACCCAAAGGAAAAAAAGACATTCTATAAAAAAACACCTGCATTTGAATGTTTATATTAATAGCCGCACAATTCACAATTGCAAAGGTGTGGAAACAACTCAAGTGCCCATCAATGCATGAGTGGATCACTAAAATGTGGTTATATTATACCATGCAGTACTGCTTACTCATAAAAAAAATGGTGAACAAATACCTCTTGTATTAACGTGAATGGAACTGGAGACCATTCTTCTAAGTGAAGTATCACAAGGATGGAAAAACAAACACCGCATGTACTCACCATTAAATTGGAACTAATGGATCAACTTATGTGAACATATGGGAATAGAACTCACTGGAAATCAAGCAGTTAGGAAGGGGAGGGAATTGGAGGGGATGGGTAAATTCATACTTAACAGGTAGAATGCACATTATCTGGGGGATGGACACACTTATAACTTTGAGTGAAACTGCATAACTGCAATTTATGTAATCAAAACATTTGTACCCTTGTAATATTCTGAAATTAAAAAAAAATTGCTCAAAGATAAATTCCTATTGACTGAGAGATAAAGAACATGAAGAACGGAAGAATAGGAGATTGTGATTTGAAAAGGATTTAAGCTGAACAATAGAGGCAAATAATTCAGTCTAAAAATTAATTCCTATGTTAGAAACAGGATACAGATTGAAAATTACTCTTGATAAAAATGTAAGTAATTTAAAAATATTAGTAATATAATTTAGTTCTCTGATTACATCAACAGAGACTTCATATACATAGAAAGAAGATTTAGTCCTGTCAGTTATGAAAATAAATGGATCTAGATGGTAACGACCTGGTAGTCAATTTATTGGACAAAATAACGTTGTAGGAATGAAATTATAAAAATAGGCTTTTTTTTCATACTCTTGGTCCTGAACATCATCCATGTCATAGATTTTTAGCCATTCTCATATATTGACCAAAAGCCTACTTTTTCTAATTTATAAAGTCCAGTTTGATCTGAAGCAACAGCTGACTTTTTCTTTCTTTTCAAATCTTCTTTTCTGCTTCCCTCACTGATGCCTGACAAACCTGGCAAGCGAAAGGGGGATGAGTTCCAAGTTTTGCTTCCTCATCTCAATCTAGGCCAGTCTTGTCCTGGGAATCTCTCACCTGCAGCACCCTGACACAGGCAGGGGTTTCTCCAGTAATCCATCCTGATCCTTCCTCTGCCCTACCCTTCAGGTGGTCCTCACCACCTATACTCAATCAAAAGAGGTTGTCTTTACCAATGGGCTGACTCTCACCTAGACACCTTCTTTAAACATATTCCACGGAAAAACACATAGCGTCCTTACCCGCAAACTCTGAATGTCAGTCTGTTTCCAGCATACCTCACTCACCTCTGCTGTGCGATGACCTTCCAATCAGCCTCTGGCTTTTGGGCATTTTCAGGATTGGAAAAGGTTCCAGTTGTTGTGCCTTTTCAGTGCCAGGATACTTGTCAGTCTTTCTGGCGTGCTCTTAGAAGCTTGCTGTCTTGGCTGGGAGGGAGTGCCAGGTTTGTGTCTATGGGGATGGAGGAGGAAACCAGCAGAGAGAGTGGATTAACCAGTTGGCAGACACAGTTTTGGACATCTCCTTTGCATGTCCTGCATAAAATTTCAATTGCCTAGAATGACAGGATTCTTTGCCCTGGTTGTTCCCAGATTTGAGAGCAAAATTCATGGGAGCAGTCTTATTTTAACATTCTGTTACATATTTAACTCACTCTACAAACTGAAAGCACTCTATAATCTAGATCCTGCATACCTTCTATCCTCACTCCCACTTGCTCCACACACTCCAGCTACAGTGGCTTTCTTTCAACTCCTAGATCTAATATACATGTCCTTTCACTTCCTAGAGCCCTATTCTCTTAAATATCTGCATGACTGCATCTTCATTTGGAAATTAGCAAATGCTACCTATTCAGAAAATCCTTCCTTGTCCACTAATCTAGACTATCTCATACCCTTTTTATCTCATTCAATTGCTTTATTGACCTCATAGCACTCACAAATATCTAAAACATAGTCTACCTCTCTCCACTTGTAGGTATATTTCAGAGAAGCGGGAATATTGGCTATATTGGATGCCACTATATCCCCAGGAATTAGAAAAACTGCCTGCCCCAGGCTGTGTAACAATACATAGTTACTGAACAGAATAAATAAATACAAAATAGAGCAAATAATATCTAGGAGATCAAAATGGTATATTCTCTATAGGAGAAGCAAGCAATAAAGAAATGAAATAAAGTAGTAAAAAAAAATCAAAATATAGAGAAAATTATAGCAGGCAAGTACAAACTTAAGTGCAAATGCTTAAAAATTAAAAGTTGCCAATTTACACTGAATAAATATATCAATAAAAATGACAAGGCAAATCCATACATACCTCTCATTACCTTTTAGTGAAAAACATCAGAGCATCAAAGATGATATTGTTAGGCAGATAGTTAGGATCTCCAACTTTCTAAGGACAAGC
>NW_012139913.1:0-754 GCF_000956105.1 Propithecus coquereli
CATTTGTAAAATTTAAGAATATGCTGTCGCTAAACAAGGAGTAAACCACAGAGGCAGTGGAATTGAGGAAAAAGTAGAACCAACCAAGGAAGCAATGAAGGGGAGTCCTGTGATGACTGCTTGGCTAAAACCATCAAAACAGAGCTACCAAATTTGAGCATGACAATACAGGACTCCGTGAAGAAGGCCTGTGTTAAAAGAATGCATATATACAATAAGAGAATTTATTAGAATACTTGTAGGAGTATTTCACAAAAAGGAATTGAGGAGATGATGGAGGTGAATAATGCAAAAAATGCAAAGCCAATATGAAATTGTATGAAAAAAATATTGTATATAAAAAAGGAAATACAATCATAGCAAATAATTTGAACATCTATACAATAAAAGTAATGTAAAATTGGAACTTCAAGTTTTATAATTAAGTGAGAAGCAAAGCAGAAATGATTCAATAAAGCTAATGGGAGAGAATGGAGCTATTTTTGAGCTTGGGAGTTTAAAAATGTATATGACAGGAATTTGTAAGTGGTCTTAAGGAAGAGTCTTAGTTTGAGCTTCCATAACAAAATACCACAGACTGGATGATTTAAACAGTTATTTCTCACTGACAAGTCCAAGATCAAGGTGATATCAGATTCAGTGCTGGTGAGGACAATTCTTCCTGGTTTGCGGATGGCTGCCTTCTTGCTGTATTCTCATACGGGGGAGTGAGAACGTTCTTGTGTCTTTTTCTCTTTTTATAAGGGCATTAGTC
>NW_012139913.1:6226-6793 GCF_000956105.1 Propithecus coquereli
TATTTTTGTTCTGTAGACGGAATCAAGGCCTAGGGCATGAGTAATCAGAATTGACAAACTGATTTTATTAAAAAGGCTAATTGTAAGAGCATACTCCTGAAATTCAGAAGAAAATTGCCTATCTAAATTATGGTTAAGTTCTTAGATAAGCTTACAAATGCCTATTTTGTGATTCTCTTCATATTATTAGTTGAAAGAGTCATGAAATGTGACTTGAATTTCTGATTTTCCACTTACTGTGTGACTTTGCATGACTCAGTTGCTCTTTGTAAGTTGCATTATTTTTATTCCTATGATGATCAAATATGAAAATAGTCTATATACTGGAAAAGGTCCTATAAATTATTAATATATTAGTTTTCCAGGGCTGCTCTAAAAATGTACCACAAACTGAGTGGATTCAGCAAAATAAACTAATTGTCTCATAGTGCTGGAGGTTAAAAGTCCAAAAATCAAGATATCAACAGGGCCATGCACTCTGAAATGCATAGGGAACGCATTCTTGTTCTCCCTAGCTTTTGGTGTTTTTCTGACAATCGTTGGCCTTCCCTTTTCCTGTAGGTGCAT
>NW_012139914.1:0-45862 GCF_000956105.1 Propithecus coquereli
CATGATGTCACCCTGGTGGGGCACAGCCACGGGGCATCTCCTCCCTTCCTTCTTGACCAGCCAAGACAGTCCAGAGGGAGAGGCAGGGCCTCCCTGCCCCGGGTCGGTGCAGCTCCCGGGAGCAGCGCCTGCCTCGTCAGCTCTCACGGGGAGCGGGAACTTCTGGAGACAGAGGGCCTGATTTTTGTCTTATTCTAGGAGATTCTATGCCTTTTCTTTTTTATCAGTAGACTACACAGTGAAGAGTGTGTACCAATTACATTGGCAAGAAGCCTCGCACTCTTCTTTCTTTGGTCTTTTATTTTTATAATTTTTCCCCTCTTGATTATACATAATATATGCCTATTTTAGAAATTTTGGAAACTACAGAAAAGTCCAAAGAATAATGTTACCATCCAGAAATAAAGATCACTGAAGTCTGGTGTATTTCCTTTGCTGGTACCTTTGTTTACAAATTCTTTAATAACCTCTAAGAGGCCAGCGTCTGCCCAGATGAAGGAACAGGAGTCTTCGTCCTGACAGGCTGAAAGCCCCAAGCGACGCTGAGAAGACTTGGCCTTGGGCAACCACACGCCTGGACGAGAAGCTCTCTTGTGAACCAAATTCCAGCCCTGCCAGTTCCTCGCTGGATGGCCCTGAGCAAGTTATTATCCTCGTCAGGAAACGGCTGCCCAGCCCCTGCTACAGGGCTGTTGTGAGGCACTGCTAGCAGCTGGCTGTGACTTTTACAAGCATCCTGGTCTGAAATCAGCAGGGTTTAAACACAGGCTTTCTGACAGCTCACGGCCCCGCTGCCGGGAACATCTGATGTGTCTGGAACAAAGGGAAGAGATCTGGATCCACAGCCCAGTGATGTGGGTTTGTGCCATGGTGTAGCCTCATCCTTCACGGGATCTTGGGCAAGTCACTTAACCTCTCCGTCCCTGAGGCCTATAATCTTTCCGAGGCTCAGTCTGTAAAGCAGGAATAGCAAGTACTCCAAAGCCTTTGCACAGGATTCTGTATGGGAAAGAACTCTGGGAACCATAAAATGCTTCCTTTTAGGGAGATGCTAACATGGCTGTATCCCCACATTTCTCACCTCCGTCCCCATCAGAAGATGCTCGGCGAGTCTGACCTGTCACTTGGCCACACCGTTCAGTGATATGGATGACGGTGGCCTCAGAGGGCTGTGCCCGGACACACCAGAGTCATGCACTTGGCAAGCAGACAGCACGGGCAAGAGAGGGTTAACTAGGAGAGGACTCCTGGCTTGAAACAAGCTGAGGCCAAAGAGGGACCCTGGATCGGCCTCCCACCATTGGCAAGCCCTAAGTCATTAAAACTCCTCAGGTTTCTTTTCCCTTCTTCTAACAACCATAAACACCTTCCTGCAGGCTCTGTCTGCAGGGATCAAACACCTGCGTGAAACCGAAGGAAAAGTATCTGTCAGCACCCAGGTTTCCCACCGCAAAGACAGCCCACTAGGAAGCCGGAGTGTTTTGTTTTCAAGTCTGGCACCGCACAGACCAAGCGGAAGACTTTCTTGCCCCTCTCCTTTATCCTCCCGGTTGGCAAAGGGAATTTCTGGGCGTGACGGAAGAGAGAAGACAGCAAGGCGGGTGCCCTTCCCGAGCGCCGAGGCCCAGGCCCAGGCCAGGGAGTCGCTGACCCTGACCGCAAGCCCAGCGAGAGGCGCCTGGGAAATGTTCTGAATTCCAGTCCCAGCTGGAGAGAAGAGAATCCCACAGCTCCGGGGGCGAGGCCCTTCTAGCCCACCCCCTTCCCGAAGCATCGCCCCCACCTACACCAGGCCACCGGCCGCTTACTGAGGCCACCTAGAAGGTAGAAAGCTGCAGGCAGTGTCCTTCTGGCGATGCGGGCGGCCTGGGACCAGCAGAGTTGCACAATGGCCTCTTCGTCCAACCCTGAGTTGGTGTCAGGGCAACAGAGATTGGATCTTAGCCTGGAGGAGTCAGGTGGCCCAAAGCCACCTAGTGCAGAGGCCACAGCCCTGCCTGCCACAGCCAGATGATGACACAGTCTCTAAATCCACTCGGGGCAAAGGTCAGGCCTCCTCAGCTGGAGGATTTCCACCTCCCTGTATCCCCAGCGCATTAGCCTGAAGGAAAATCCAACCTGCTTGCAGGTCCCTGGGGGGCGAAAGGTACAATTGTCATTTCCTTGAAAGCTGAGGGGTAGAGCTGACCCCCGAGAGAGCTGTTAGGATCCTTCCTTGCCTTAGAAATGAGCTAAGATCAGGCAGTCACTCTCTGCCTGGTAGCTGGTCTTGAGAGGGCTAGGGGCACACGATGGACGGAGCTGTCAGACTCATTGCCTGCAGGCGACGGAGGGGCACTGACAGCCACCTGCCTGGCTGTCTCATGGCTCCTGGCAGAGTCGCTGGATGGTTAGGGCCTGCCATCCCCTGAGGTCAAGCCCCCATGGCGTTGGGTGCTTGGCTTCACATAGGGAAAACATCCACACGACTGACTGAGTTACAGATTTCCAATCCGTTTCCTTGTCCGTAAGAAGCAAAGACAACATTAGCACTAGAGGCTAACAGATCAGCGTCGAGGGCCTGCCCAGGTGTCCCAGGTGTCGAGAAATCTTGACTCCAGCCTTAAAACACAGCAAAGATCATGCAAACCACTTTCAAGGGGTTAAAAAATGAGATCATTTTTGAAAACACCTTCAATGAGTTAACAGATGACAAACGAGGAATGGCATTAAGTTCAACATTTTGACTGAGACTTAAGAATGTGTTTGTTGTCCAAATGCTGAACTGTCTGTTTTCAATCCCAACAGTTCACAAGTCGCCTTTGTTACCGTCTGATCCCTGCGGCAGGCGGAAGCGCACGTCCAGTCTGCCTGCTGGTCTGCATGTGGGCCGCTCTGGGCCTCAGAGACGCAATCTTCTGAATGAGCGAAGTGGTCCTTGGACAACCCGGTTTGGGACGCTGCGAGTTTATTCACTGAGGCCCACTCGCCGACGGAGCCACGCGGTAGTTATAGCAGAGACAGGGCTCACCGCTGAGCTCAGGGATCCCTGCGTCTGCCCCTGAGGTCCCTCCTTGGTCCCCTGGCCCCAGACTTGCCCCCTTTCATTCCTTAATACTCCACATGTGGTCGGAAGAGCAGCAGCATAGCACCTCCTTAGAGCTTGTTGGGAACCCCAAACCACAAGCCCCACCCCAGACCAAAGGGGTCGGAATCTTCACTGTAACAAGAATTCAAGCCCTGCCTCTGCCAGGTCCTAGCGAGATCATCCCAGGCAGGTTGCCTGACTCCTACCGACCTTGGTTTACTCATCTGTAAAATGGGGACAGTAAGGGCAATTGCAATTTTGTCGTAAGACTCAGAGATGGGGGAGTGGGGCTGGAGCTCTCCTGTTCAATCCCGGTCTCTCTCTGCCCCCGTCCCTGTGCGTTCTGCTGACATCTGTGTGAATTTACGTTTTTAGGAATCAAACAGCACAATCGACTGCCTGTCGAGGACCCCGCGTGGTGTGGGGCGGAGCAGAGCACCGGCACTGCGACCAGAGGGGCCAGGGCTCAAATTTTAGCTTTCTCACTTGCTGCTGCATCCCCTCTGAGCCTGCTCCCTCTGCTGGAAAACGGGGGTCCGGGCAGGTGACGTGACGGTTAGAAGAGGTGAGCGAGGCATGCGGCCACCTGGCACGTGGGGAGCTCTTGATCAGTGCCAAGTCTCACTCTTGTCATTACCGCCACTGTCCCCCACCTCTGGCGCACAGAGCGGTGGCCGGGAGAGCGGGAAATGTTCCGCGAGCGTGGAGCGTTACTAATGTGATGTAAAATGCCGGCACTCTCTCTACCCGGTCAGGACAGCCTCTGGCAGCCAAATTCGTCCTGACGCTGACTGCTCTGCTGCCGCCTCCGGAGAAGGCTCTGCGCGTCCCCCACGCCGCTCCTCAGCCTGGCCACCTTCCTCCTTCCGGCCAGCACATTCTGGCCGGGCACCTCCCACAGTGGCCTGGCCAGAGAACGAGCATGACCCCAGGGCCCAGGCAGCGGCTCCCAGCCCAGGCTGCACACAGCCCAGGCTGCAGGCCGGAGCAGCGGGAGCTTTAGGATGCCCGGCCTCTCCCCCGGGCACCCGTTTGATCAGCCTGGGGCACGGCCAAGGCTTTGGGGGTTTGAAAAGCTCCCAGGTCGCTCTGATGAGGTGAGCGGCTCCTGTCTGGGTGAAGGATGACCAGGACAGCTCTGGGGGACGCCCGCTGGTTCACGCACAGGAGATTCCTCCTCTCATCCCCACTCCAAAGGGGGGCCACGGGGAATGGTAACTCACTTAGAAGTAAATGCCTCTGCTCCCAGAAATAACAGGGTCTCAAATGAACCTGAAACTAACAAGAGGCATCCTTGATTAATGGGAATATTTTCTGTTCCTCCTTGTGAAAACAAACCAAAGCCGTTTAGCCTCGGGAGCTCACGGAGCAGCTGCACCTTTTACCCACCCCCCACAAGCACCCAGTGGCGACAGAGCCCCCCAGAGGTGCAGCCTGGACCCACGGGTGCCCCGTCTTCTCCGAGAGCCGACCGCAGACACACGCGCCAGGTACCCAACACGGATGTGTCAGGGTGGTGCGCTGAGAAGCATTCTCAACCAAAAAGGGATTAAACCAAAAAGGGCGTCCAATTAATCAGACATCTGAGTCCCCGAGCCCCTCCGCACCCGGACCCCAGTGATTCATTTCCGCTCACGAGGAGTTCCAGGCCCCGGTGGGGATTTGTTTCTCAGGAGTCTGAACTCACAAACCAAGCAGGCCTCGGCCTCGCCGGCTGACCCAAGGGTGACGGTGGCCCTGGAAGGCAGCTGGCCCTGGACTGCTGGCTCACCTGTGGCCAGGCAGGCCTGGCTCTGCTGGTGTCACCTGGGCCTCAGGTGACAGGTGGGGCAGGGGTTGCGAGCTGGGGGAGGGGTAGCTTCGAGCCTGGCTCTTCCGGGAAGCCACCATGCCAGACACCAGCCACTCTCCCCTGGGCAGCAGGAGCGGGTGGGGCACTCAGCTCTGTGTCCCACCCCCTTTATCAGACCGAGTCACCATCCTGCACATGGTGAGAGGTGGCCCTGATGGGAACCTGTTTTGCTCGTGGAGAGAAAAATGACTGAGCTGCTGCCCCGGCTCAAATACACAAGCCCTTTGCTCACGATTGTTCTGCCCAGAACGCCCGTCCCAGCCCTCGCTCCTGGGCTGACTCCTACTCTGCCCGTGCACAAAGCTTCTCCCCAGGCAGGACCCGTCCCGCCAGGCCCGCCCTGCCTGGGCGGCTCCTTGCACACCTCTCATTACTACAGCACTTTCCACGCGGAGCCCAGCTCCTCACAGTGTCCCCGGCACAGCCCTGCCCCAGGCCGCGGCCCCCACACGGCCAGGCCAGCAGGCCAGCGCCAGCACTCCGGCCACTCGCAACAGGCAGCTGGGGCGGACGGCAGGGCGGGAGTTCCTGGGAGAAGGGAGGGGGCAGTTCCACCCCAGGAGCAGTTCAGGGGTGCCAGGTGCGGTGTCAGGGAAGGGCGGGGACACCTTAACACGGTTCCCTTGCTTCCCCCATTAGTGCCGGTGATTAGGGGCCCACTGACACCCAGACCCCCTGCCACCACCGAGAAATGAGGTCTGCCCTTCAGCCCAGGGGAAGATCACAGGTGTGCACTGTGGGGGGTAGGGAAGGGGTACACAGGGTAGGCCGGAGCGACACGGAGAGAGAGGGACAGAGACAGAGAGACAAGAGGCAGAGATAGAATGGCATCTTCTCTTTTCTGGGGACTCTTAGGGGGCAGCCACTCACCAGTTCCTTCCTGAGCCAGGCTATAGCTTCATCGATACTCTGGAAGCCTTCCAGCTTGCCAGGGGACAGGGGCCCGGCGCCCGGGCTGGTGCTCCCGGCCGGTGGGGGATGCCGCCTGGGCTCTCTCCGAGGGAGCAGGGGCTCCTCCCTGCCACGCTGCCCCTGCTCCGAGCTCGCCTCCTGCTCCGCAGCTGCAGCTGGCGTCTGGAAGGGCCACATCTGCTCCTCCAGCCTGGCCTGCCACTCCAGGTAGGAGGGCCTGCGGGTCTCCAGCCTCAGTTTCTCAGTGAGGGCCTTCAGGCTCCGGAGGTGGTCGTCGGGAGGTGCGGCCGCTGCTGCTGGCCCCTCTTCACCCCCCACCTCGTCCACCTGGATCTGGGGCACAGACATTCTATGATCTGCCCGGGCAGCCAGACGTGGGAGGGGCTGGGGAGCAGCGGGGGAGGCTCGGTGGGTGGCGAGGGTGGGTCCCGCTCTGGAGGGGCCTCATCCAGGCGGGGCCACAGCTGCCAGGTGCATCGCCGCAATGGGAGCCAGGAGGGACAGTGCAGTGAGCCACAGAGAGTGCCCTCCTGGGCCGGCCGTGGGTCTTCAGGGCTATGTCTTGCCCCGGACTCCTGTGGGTGCCATGCTTCACGGAAGGCAGGAACAGGCAGGTGTCAGCAGGAAGCTGGGGGGCAGCCCTTGCCAAGAGGATCTATCTGTCCTGGAGGTGCGCGCAGACCGGAGCGCCTGCCTCTCGGGGAAGCGCAGCTGGCGCGAGGCCCTGCAGGAAGGATGAGAACCGTGTCAGTACCGGTCCCTCCCCAGCCACGGGAAGGCTGGCATGGCCATTCCACAGCAGGGGAAACTGAGGCTCAGAGAAATCCAAGGACGGCAAGTAGCTGGGGGATAAGCCCAGGTCATCTGGATCTGAGGGCACAGGTCTCACCTCTGCAGCAACTGTCCAGAGGTCCCGGAGCCCGCCACGCAGACACAGGTGTGTCCAGGTGCCCCTGAGCCCTCCGCACCCCACCCACACAGCCCCTGCCCCGGCCCTGGCTCTTCCAGGCCAGTCTTAATCCACACCCCCAGCTCCTGTCTCCAAGAACGACACCTCCCCTCTCTTCTTCAGAGGAGGCAGCTGCCTTCACGCTGGAGGGTTAAACCAAGCGAGGCTGTGACTCACTGTTCTAGAAAGAGGTTCTCACGTTTACCCAAAGTGCCCACACAGCAGCCTCCTTGGCAAGGACCTCAGCTACGTGGTCTGATCTGGCCTCCCGTCCCCAGCGGGGAGGCACAAGTCCAGGCTCTCGCCCCACCGTGACGGAGCACGGGGTGGAGAAGTAACTCTGGGTTAGAATTAGACCCGAGCCTGCAGCCTGTGTGTCCCGGGTCCCCGGGGACCAGGCAGGCAGAGTGGGACAGATCAGAGCAGGGGACGTTTGACTTGGACCGAGGACAGAAGCCCTGGGCTTTCAGGGTGCGTTTTAGCAACCCGTGCCGGGGGATGCAGCTGTATGAGAGAAGGAACTGATAGGGAATGACATCCCGAATAAAGTTTAAATGACAAAAGTGAGATGCTCAGGGGCCTGGAGAGGGTGCCACCCGGAGTGTGAAAAGGAGGGAAAGGAAGAGAGATTTTTACTGACTTGAATATGCCTAAAAAACTCCCTGCCAAAAAGAAAAAGAAAGAAAAGAAACTAATCGCCGTGATGGCTTGTCTGGGGTGATGGGGACCGGGCAGCACAGGAGGGGAAAGAATTAAAATGGGAGGGCGGTGGCAAAAGCCCAACGGAGGCTGGGCCGTGGGGCCCCTCTCGGATATGCACGGAAGTGCTCGCGAAGAAGGAAGAGCAGAGCGTTTCTACAACCCCGGCAGGCAGTGGAGGAGGACGCCTTGCCGCCTTGCACGGGCCTGCCCCCGCGGTGGGCGTGAGCAGGATTCTCCATTCCCCGCCCCCCGCCGCCCCAACAGCAGGGAAACCTGCTCCCACCTTCACCAACACGCTGACTCCCAGGAGCCACTTCCCCGGCTCTGGGACGACTCAGCAGCGCGTTTTTAAGCCCCCAGGTGGTCCCAGTGAGCAGCCAGGGTGGAGCACGACCGTCTCCAGATGGCGACCCTAGACTCGGGATCCGAGGGTCTGGCTCTGGGTCCTGTCAGTCTTGCCAAGCCTCAATGCCCTCATCTGCAAAAGGCAGGCGACAACACCAACCTCCTGGCCCCTCGGGGATTGGCAGAACTGAAGTTTGCACGCACACTCTGAAGACAGTGTGCTCTGCAAATGTGGGGTATACTTCGGGGGGTCTTTCCGTGCAGTTTCATGGTCAGAATCCTCCAAACGTGAGGACTTCTTAGCTGCTTCCTGGGGCCCCTCCCAGGCGCCGTCTGCCTCTTTGCCGAGGTGCCAGAATCTGTTCTGAGTGTGCCCGGGGCGGCTGCATCTACAGGGCTCCCGTCCCACCTGCAAGGGCAGCTCCAGCCAAGCTTTTTGGAGAGGGTGCAACTGCAGACAGACGGGTGGGCAGCGTCCTCCCTCCCTGAGTTCTGTGAGCAGAAAAGACAGACAGGGAGGACGCAGGACGCCATCGCCCGCCCTCCCCAGAAACAAGCTCCCGCTGCAGAGGGCTGGGCGTCCTGCCCGCCAATAAAGGGCTCCTCTTGGGGTGTGAAACCGCGACAAGTCCTTAACTTTGCGTGGCTGCTTTGGGTAAAGGGAACTTATTTTAACTAGTAGTTTCTAAACCAATTCAGAGTAGACCTCGTCTGGACTTCTTGGAGGCTGAGCCTCCAAGCTGCCGAGTCTCCGGGAGTGCAGGAGACAGAGCTCACACGGGCTCATTTGAGCCTCACGGCCCCCACGGGCAGGTGGGATCATCCCATTTCACGGAGGGGGAGATTGAGGCTGGGAGAGGTGGCGAGCCTCACTCCTGGCCACAGGCAGGTGTCAGCGGCTGGACCTGGCAGGGAGCCCTCTGACTCTGGGCTCTGGGTCGGATCCCGAGGGCAGCCGCCAGCTCTGTGATCTTGGGCAGGTTGCCTCAAGACCATCCCACGCCTCTGGTCCTCTTCTGAGAAGTGGGGACAACCAGGCCTGGCTGCATAATTTGTAGGGCTCAGTGCAAAGTGAAAATGCTGGGTCCTTGTTTAAAAAGTCCTGGGCATTTCAGGACAGCAACCGTGGAGCATTAATCCTGTGCCCCTGCCTGGGTCCCACACCCAAGAAGCCAGCCCTGGGGATAATAATATCAACCTCGCAGGTCATTGTGGGAATTAAATGAGGTTACAAACACAGAGCTCCTAGCACAGGGCCAGGTACACAGTAAGCCCTACACACAGTCACGCTTTTAAAAACATTATCATGAAGACGGCTGGACCTAACAGAGCTACATCACAGACAGCACACAGACCAAGCCCTTCCACTGCACTGGGCAGTCATCCTGTCGTCCCTGACCTGCCGGGTGGCCCGAGCCAATCTGTGTCCCTCACGTCCTGCCCTGGAAGCCAACTGACACCAAGTCAGCGGACTCACCTCCCCCAAATTTTCAGGTCTCAAAATTGCATGAAGAGCCCGTCCTGCCGTGGATGGGAGAAAACGGCCCTGCTCACTCGGCCCCGCTGTGTACCCTGCTCCTTCCCTCCCTGCTCGCACTGGTAACCCTCGCCCACCTGAGACACAGGTGTGACAGCGCCGTATCTGCACAAGAGACCGGGGCCAACGCCCGGTTTCTGGTCCCAACACTGCTACTGACAAGCCGGGGACCCAGGCTCAGTGCCCTCCTCTTGGCCTCAGTTTCCCAATCTGTGCAATGGCTGGGATCTGCCAGAACCTTGTATGTGAAAGTTCTCTGCAAACTGTAAGGAGCTGTACCCACTCGAAGATGCTTATTATCCTCGGGGGTGAGTGTGTGTGTATGTGTGTATGTGTGTGTGTGTGTGAGGCACAGAGGCCTGAGTTAGGGGGAGACAGGATCTGATCTCCTGGTCACCAGACAGTGTCCCAGGGAGCGTGGCCCCCCGTGTGTCATGGTGCCTGAAGAAGCCCAGAGGGCTTCTTCCTTCCCCTCCAGCTGGAATGTCGCCCACGCAGGCCCAGGGACGTGACAGGAGAAATGTTTGTCATGAGCTGGTGGAGAGGCGCCGCCCAGGTGCCGGGTCACAGACGCCAGCTCTGGAAGCTTCCTGGGCTGGAAGAGCATAGAGGCCTCCCCTCCCGCTGGACAAACCAGGCACTTCCGGGCCGGCCCACAGCACCCGGGGCAAGCAGCTTTCTCTGCATCTAAGCTAGGTCCTTCCTGAGGCTGGCGGAGCCCGAGAAGGAAGCCAAAGGACGCTGCCAGACCTGGGACCCAGGGCGTCCTGAAAAACAGGATCAGACCCCGAAATCCCACCAGGCCCAGGCGTGCCCCACCAGGCAGGCCACCTGGCAGCAGCAAGGACAAGCCCGGGGGGTGGGGAAGGGAGCACGTCAGCTTTTTTTTTTGCAGCAATGTGCCAGCGCCGGGGACCCACGCTGCACGCAGGGACTGCTGTCCAAACACGCTCCCCGGCTCCCCGGCCCACAGCAGCTCCGAGGAGGAGGTTTGCCAACCATGAGCTAATTCCTCCGGCTGCTGGAGGAGCCAGGTGCGTGCAGCTTGGTCCTTGAGCCAACACCTTGTCTCATTATGACCTCATCTGCTCACCTGGAAAACGGTCAAACCCACTTCCTGGGCTCCTGGGGCAGGGAAACACGCAAGCGGCTGCCGACCACTCCTTCCCTCCCTCCCTCCCTCCCTCCCTCTCTCCGTGGGCTCGTGCCTGTCCTTGGCTGTGTCCTTCACTAGCACATTCATTCCTCGCCGTGACACACAACCTCTCTGACCCCCACCAACACTCCCGGCCCACTGAATACCACGCGCTCATACCCTGGGGACTCCGCACAAGCTGCTCCTTCAGCCTGGAAAGCCCTTCCCCTCCTCCTGCCCTTCGGTTCCCAGGGATTTCCTCCTTGGGGAAGTTTTCCTCGATCTGCCCGGGCCGGGTCGTGTGTGCCCAGGATGCAGCGAGAGCACAGCAGAGAAACAGTAACACCATCGCCTTAGCTGAGGCCTTAGGGAGCAGCAGGTGTCAATCTAAAACCTTTACAGGTAGCAACTAATTTAATCCTCACAAGAGTCCGGTGAGTCAAGGATTCCCATCGTCCCCATTTTACAGGTGAAGAGACTGAGGCATAGATGGGTTAGGTAGCTTGCGCGAGGCCACAGAGCTAGTCAGTGGTGAGGCTGGGACTCGAACCCTCGCAGTCCTCTCCAGACTGGCCCCTGACCACTGGGCCCACTGCCCCCCTCACGCTGCAGCACTCCCACCAGGGACTTTCTTGATGGTCTCGTCCCCTAGACTCTGAACCTGACGAGGGTGAGAACCAGGCCTTTTATCCTGGGCCCTCCAGCACTTAGCGCGACGCTGCTCTGCTTTTAAGCACGGAGGAAGGAACGAGCGAAGGGAACACATTTCCCGCTCGCTGCGGGCTGGATGGGCTCAGAGGAGCAGAGGAGGAGCCCGGGCTTCCCGTGATGTCCTCAGGAGGCACAGCCCACCCTGCCTGCCCTGACCTCGGTGCCCAGACAGCGGTGCAGGCCCCAGGCCGGAGGGGACAAAGACAGGAACAGGCACGGCTTGTGCCAAATCCCAGGACCAAGACTTGGAGCCAGAGAGGACAAGCCAGTGTCACAGACCCAGCACGAGGACCGTCTCAGTGCCCAGCCCTGTGTGAGGTCATTTCTATGGGCGTCATCCTCTCCTCCTTCTAGAAAGAGCGTGCCCTTTCTGTGGGGAGCCTGTCCCTGTGGTCCTTGTGGACTCACGTTCCCTCTCTCATGCTGGGCCAGTCAGAACCCTCCTGAAGTTTCTGTGCCAGAACCACCCAGAACCTGGCCTTGCTCCCAGCAGGCCTGGGGCTGCTGGGGACATTTGCTCGCCATGTGGACAGGGGCTGCCTGGTGGGCAAAGCCAAGCAGCAGAGAGTTCGAGGCCCTCAGTCAGGCCCTGTCAGAAGCCGCCCACCCGATCTCGACTACACACCTTGCAAATTCTCTTGCCATGAAGCTACTTTGAGCGGTGTTTCTGACATTCGTAACCGACTGACATAAGCATGTGTTGGAGCAAGAATATAAAAGAACATGGTGGATACTTGTTGATATTTGTCTTTTGTTTGTTTGCCATTTTCAGCTCCTTTCCTGTTTTTAGGGAGCTTTCATTTTGTGCAGGACAGTAGGCAGCCATGCACCCTTCATTCTCTGCAACCAGGGGACCATGTCCTCCAGGGAACCTTATCCTCCAAGGACCATGTCCTCCAGGGGACCATATCCTCCAGGGACCATGTCTTCCAGAGGACCATATCCTCTAGGAATCTTATCCTCCAGGGAACCTTAGACTCCAGGGACCATATCTTCCAGGGAACCTTATCCTCCAGGGAACCATGTCCTCCAGGGACCATATCCTCCTTCCTCCTCAGCCTGTGCCCTGGCAACCACGTGTGAGCAGGTGACTGAGGTCGCCCGTTGCATGCTAAGACCCAGACTATGAGTGGTGTGTGTGAGGCCCGGATGAAGGGACGGTTAGGATCCGCCGTGGAAGCAGGCGGGAAGTGCAGGGTGGCAGCATCATTTTAGCCAAACCGTTCTGCTAAAGTAGTGTCGGGGCCTCCTGCCCCTGCTCTCTTGAGCTGCCCTGGCTCTGCCTGTTTCCTCCTGTGGGACTTCACCTCCTGCTAAATCTGTAGGCGCCTGGTAGCCTGATCATAGCGTTGCTTTCTGTTGCTTGCAACCAAGAGCCCTGGCTGCAATGAAGAGGAGTACGATTCACCTGGGGAGAGCTAAACCGTTCCATAAATGTCACGACAACCCCAAAAGGCTTCCCTCCCCGTTTCCACGTGTCCCTTAGAAGGATCTGGTGCCACCTCTAGCTGAGAACCACAGGGTGGACGGTCACTCTCGTCTTAATGAAACTCTACAGAGTCCATCTTCATTCATAGTTGACATGTTTCCTAATTTACAACCGATGACAGGTGACGCTGGACGAGGACAGAATAACAGTTTTCCGTGTGTGTAAATTTACACTCGTGCTGCTCTTCTGGCAGAAATGCCACCCACGCGTCCCTGTGCAGATGGACACGCTCTGGGTCATGTGACCCTCCCAGCTGGGCTACAGCCAAGTGCCCAGGAACTGGGGCAAACAACCGAAGGGCTGAGCAGCCCAGCGAGGTGCTAGAATATGGGAGAAGGAGTGGGCAGAGGCGGATACCAAGCGAGAGGTGTCACGCCCCCGTCTCCTGCGGGCTGCTCTGCTCTCCACGGAGTCGGCCTGGCTCCTGCAGCTCCTCTGCTCCTAGGGTGTTCGTATCCCCAACCCCAGCCCCGCGGTCGCCCCATGTCTGTTTCTGCAGCCCAAGAGAAGTGCACTCGCCCCGTCAGAACCCCACGTTATGGGTGAGAAAACAGAGAACTTGTCTCGTGAAATGAGGCCCAAGCTCCTGTGGACAGAAGGGGTGGAGCTAGGCTCCTGGCCGAGAAGAGGGATGCTCTGTTTAGCAGGTACGAATGCTGGGGGGACTCGCGGACGTGTCCCCAGCGCAGGCACGGGCAGAACAGCACTAAGTCACCTCATAGCTCCCGGAGAGCTTCACTCTCATTCAAGCCTCACTTCATCCCCCTCCACACGGAGAACGCTGCGTCCGTGGGGGCTGGCCGGCTCTCGGGGATGCAGTCTGCTGTGGAAGAGTCCGGACGGTCCCCGGCCCTGTCCCCTTCCCCATAGCCTGAGCCTGGGGATGTGGATGCTGTCCCCTCTCCCACGGAGCTCCCTCCTTCAGACCCCTGGAGGTTCCCCAGACTCCTCTGGGGCTTGCTCTCCTCTGTCCTGATGCCAGTTGCCTTTCTACGATGCCACTCGGACCGTAACACTGTCAAGCGCTAATACGTATCAAGTGCTCAGTATGTGCCAGACATTATAAGGAAACAACATCTCACTTAATTTGCATGTGAATCTTATGAAGTATGTACTATGATCACTCATTATACAAATGAAGAAACTGAGGCAGAGATGTAAGAAACTGGCCCAAAGGCACTCAGATTGTACACAGAAGAGCAAGGACGGACACGGGTGCACAGCTACTCACGGGGGTGAAGGGGAGGGTCGAGTGGGGACCAGGACAGAGCCTGGGCTCTGTGTCTCTCTACCTAGCCCACCTGAAGAGAGGAAGTCAAGAGCATCCTCTGGGAACCAAGTCGCCCGCTCTGTCTTGGTTCTGTGCTGACCTGCGACGTTGGCTGTCCATCACGGCATTTACAGACCCTGTCTGCACTGCAAGGAGGGCTGGGCAGGTCTGCTCATCCCATTGTACAGGTGGGCAAACTGAGGGGGCAACCCGAGTGACTGGCCTAAGGCCCAGAGCAGCTCAGGGACAGCCCAGAGCCTCTCACCCGCACTCCTTGAGGCAGCTGCACTGTCTTCTAGAACATACCATCTGCACAGGGCTGGCTACCACCCTTCCCGGCCCCACCCATGTGGAAAACTTTCTCTGGGAAATTTCTGGACTGAAGAACCGGCCACACTATGGCTGGGGGCCCTGCAGGGTCTGGACTTCCTCAACAAGGCGGGTCTGGGTGGGTGGGATGTGTTTAGCACCGGCGGCCTTCCTGCCCGCGACGCTGTCTGGGTTGCCCACGGCTCCGCTGCTGGAGCCAGGGTGGGCCTGGCCGGGGCCGAGGCCCACGTGTGTGTGCACAGAAGTCTCTTTCCTGTGTGTGTTGCCAAGCCTAAGCCCCTCACCCAAGAGAGCCGTTGCCGAGCTCCAGGAGAACAAGCGGGACCCAGCTCGAGGCCGAGGGAGAGCGCAGGGCCTGCCCGCCCCGGCAGAGCCCACACTGGCCGTGCCCATCTGGGTCTCGGCCCCTCAGCGGAAAGGCGGGTGTAGCCGCGGCGAGGATGACACGGCTGGGGGAAGGGCTTGGCAGGCTCCGGTGGGCTTTACACACTGCAAAGCATTTGGGGCTGCACAGGCCAAGCTCACACCTGCATCTTTTCCTTTCCTTCTCTAAAGAGGTGAATCCTGTTTTTCCAGGTGGTGAGAGAGCAGTCACTGGGTCTGGGACTGGGAGGCGGGCCTGGGACACGCAGGCTCTTCCGTCTGGGATTAATCATGAACGCGATGCTCATCTTGCACAGAGAGCCCGGGGGCTCAGGTTGACCTCCGGCCGTGCTCTGCGGACAGGCCTCGGCATGGATGAGCCGTCGGCGAGAGGACGAGGACACAGCCTGCTCCCCACAGAGCTGCTGACAGGAGCCGGAGCTGCCTGAGCGGTTCCCTCCTCCTCCGGGGTTGTCATGGTGACCGGAGCAGGAGGGACCCTGCTGGTCTGGCCCTGGCAGATCATCTCCCCCTTCCCAGCTCATCTGTATTCCAGGTCTTGGTCAGAGCTGCTGTCGGAGCCCCTACCATGAAGGGGTGACATCCTGCAGAGACCAGACCCTGGCCCCAGTTTCGTGTGTGCGGCGGGGACGAATTGTGCTGGAACGTGGGAGTGTGAGGGTGTGTTTGTGTGTGTGTACTGTGGGGTGGTTACCCTGAGGGGTGTGTCTGTGTGCGTGAGTGTGCCGGGCGGTTACCCTGCTGTGTGTGTGTGTGTGTAAGTGCGGTGGGCGTGCGCTGGGGTGTGGGCGGGGCTGGTGGTGAGTGCAATGGGTGGTATCGGGATTAGGAAGGACAGCGCCTGGGGTTTTCCTTGAGGGCACCGTGGTCTCCACTGCAGGGCAGTCCCCTAGGCTGCCCACCCAGGACAGCCCTGGCCTTCCCACTGCCTGGAAGCCACCCACTTGCTGCCTGGGTTGCCTGTCCCTGCTGCAAACCGTCGTGAGAACCCACCCGTCTCCTCTGAAGGAGGCAGAGGCTGAGCCCCGACTTCACACGCCTGCTGCTTCCCTCCCGTGTCTGCTCAATGTCACCCTACACACAGCCCAGCTCTGGCTGCCCGACGGAGGCCAGCACCCCTGCTCCCTGGTTCTTTCTGGAGCTCGTCACCTGCTCTGTGACGTTTGCTCGTTTCCGCGTGCCCCAGCCTCAAGAATGCAAGCTCCGGGAGGGCAGGGGCTTTCTCGGGCACTCAGAGCCACGCCGGGTACACAGTAGGCGCTCAGTGAACTTGCTGAGTAGGTGAGTGAGCGAGTGAACGAATGAATGAGGAGGACCTCCTGGCCTCCGTCCTGCCCTTGGTCCTCACCAGTTAGCTAGGTCCTGCCTTGTCTTAAAGCCCTGCCGAGGCTCACCTCCTCCCTGAAGCCCTCTAGGACTCCCACCTTCCGGGCCACTCTTTCTCGGAATTCTCCCGGCACGTGCTTTCCCCATGCTCCCTGACGCTGGCCTGCCTGACCTTGAACTGTGGCAGTGTCCTGGCTCCCTGACCTGGCATCCAGGTCTTCCAGGGCCAGGACGCTGCTGTATCTTTTGTGCTTTTGTGTCCTGAGCACAGGGCCCTGCCAGCAGCAACGCTGCGAGGTCAGCAAACAAAGTCTAGCTGGAGTAGCTCATGCCCCCCGATGACTTCTCCCCAGCAGAAGGCCTCCTGCAGGTTTACGGGTGAGACTTTCAAAGCCAGAATTTGTCTAGTGGCTGAGTCATTTTCCCCGAGAGTGGGGTGGGGTGGTTTGGGAGGCTGGTCTCAACCTCATGTCTGATTCTTTCCCGATAACCTTGTGTTTGAATTGGACTCAGTGGGAGCCCAGCTCAGGCAGCACCTCCTTCTACAGCCTTCCGTGCCCTTCTGAATGGAGCTGATGGCTTCCTCCCTTATCACTTCTGTTTGAGCACTTTTCTGCACCAGCCTGAGGTACCTGCTGGGAGCCACTGCTGGTCACGTTTCCGATGCACCTGCCAGGTGGACAGATGTACCTCTGTCCCGCATCCCTTCCGTGGGCGCCACCCTGCATCAGCCCAGGTGGTTCTGAAGGGACTGAGCTGCAGCCCCCACCGTCACCCCACCCCAGGAGCTCTCACAGGACCCAACGGACACGTTCATTTCAGCCCTCACTCTGCAACGCTGACTGGCCCGGTGGACGAGCACGTGGCCACGAAGGGCCAATCAGAATACTTTCGAGGGATTTAAGTACAAGCACTTGGAGAAATAGGGTGTGTTTTCAGTGGGGCTAGCTCAGCTGGGAGGAGAAAAGCCCGGGGTTTCCAGGGTCTGGGGAAAGCCTGTTGGTTGTAAAGGGAATAAGACGAGGGGAAGGAGAACGAGGGAAGAAGAGAGAGAGAGAGAGAGAGAGAGAGAGAGAGAGAGAGAGAGAGAGAGAGGCCCCCTCAGGTCTTTTGAGCCCTTGGACCCAGCAGTGCCTAAAGACCTAAGCTTCCCAGTGACAGGCACCGACAGAGTCTCTCCCCTGCCCGAGCTAGCTTAAGCTGGGCTTCTGTCTCTGGCCATTGAGAGAGGCCCGAGCAACACCCCCACACTAGGCTGCGGGCCGCAGGAGGGCAGCCTCCGTCTCCAGCTGGTCCCCTACCAGGCTACCTGGTATAACCAGTTCGATCCAACGCACACTTTCTGAATAAAGAAAAGAACTGTATGAGTGACCGATTTTCTCTCTATTTCTATTTCCCTATTTCCATTTACACAGGGATAGATACAAATTCTTAGATGCAAGAGGAAGGGGGAGGAGACCCATTGCCCATCACGCCAGGCACTGTGCCTGTTTAGTTTAACCCTTGAAATGACCCTGGGATGAGACTAATATTAGCCAGTGTCTAGCGTCACCTCTACTACAGGCCAGGAGACCTCCACTGCAAGAGGCTGAAGGTCACAGCAGGGCAGAGAAGGAGCTGCCATTTCAGCCACATCTTCCTGGCTCCACTACCGTGACCCTCTCTCCCAACTTTTTCTATAAATATGTAGAAAATTAATAGGAATGTGAGCTTTATACTATTTTAGTATTTTAAAATCCAGTGTTCTTAGAAACCCCAGGAGCAAGTAGCAACGTTTAAATACTCCCAAAGCAAGGCTTTGCTTTTCTGCACAAGTGCTCCGGGCGGGCGAGGAGGAGGAGACCCCAGCCCCTTGGTCTGAAGCGCCCCCTACACCGGTGCCATGCGCGAGGCTACTGCCCCGGAAGGGCCTCTCCCCAGGCTGGGGTCGTCTGCCGCAGGCGGAGCCGGCAGCAAGGAGACCCAAGCCTAAGGGAAGTCCTGCCCCTAATGGCCGTGCAAGCTGGACAAGTCACAAGACTTCTTGGAACTTGAGTGGGACAGAGACTCATTTCATTCATCCACTGCATTTTTGGTTTTAGGGGGGATGGCTCCCAGGCTGCTCTCAGGGGCAGCTGCTATGCCTGGCTCTGAGGCCACCAGTATGGGAGGACGGGTGGATGGTGTGAGGCCCAGGACAGGACTTTGGGAGGGCCGTGTCCCTGGCACGGCTGGACACTCGGCTTTAGACAGCCATGGGCGCCTCCCACCTGGGTCATTGCTGCTGGGAAATGGAAATGAGAGAACCATCTTGGACAGACCCAGCCTGGGGCAGTAGAAAAGAGTTCCTGGCCCGGCAGTTACTGCCAGGGCCCTGTCCCACCCTGAGCGACTGTGGCCACTCGCTTCCCCTCTGAGAGCTCCTGCTCTTCCTCTGCGCACGTGTGTTTGGGTGCGAGGGCCCCTGCATCTCCACGCTGACGTTCGTAGAGTCTCTGACCACAGCAGCCGGGGGGTGACCCCCATGTCACAGAGCCTCACCCACGGGACAGGGGAAGAGCCCACTTACCCACGTGCTCCTGGGGACGTCTCCCGGCGGAGCTCGGTGTGCGGTGTCAGGTGCACATGGCAGCACCTCAGCTCAGAATCGGAGCGTCCATTGCCACACCTGGAGTGACAGGAGCAATCAGAAACCTTTCTAATCCCACTGCAATGTACGCATGCCTTTCCCCACACACTGCTGCCCGGGCTAGGCAGGCCTTGCTGAGATATCCCACAGAGACCTTGCACACCAGAGAGGTCCAAAGACTCGCCCAGGGCCCCGCAGCTCCCTCCGCGGGGCTGGCTAGCTGGGCGTGGACCCAAGTCTTCCGATGCCAAGCTGAGCCCTGCTTCTAGCACCTAGAAAACAGGGAGACCCTGCTTGGTCTCACTGGGACATCATGAGGAAAGAATCTACAAAAGTACTCGCTGAGACCTTTGCAAATTCAAAGTGCTGGGTCCGCGCTGAATAATTGATGGGCCCGGCTGCACAGAGCCCGCGTACAATGAATGCTCCTCCAAGGAGCTGGGAGCATGGAAGCCTTTCCTTTCATTTGCCCAGTGAAAGGGGTCGAGAGAATGGCCAAGAAAGCTGTGCTTCCCTGTCGCTCGGGGCGAGGCCCCGGCTCTGGTGCTGCAGCTCTAATTTATGGCCTCCCTGAGAGGAGAGGAGAAAGCCCAGGGCCGCTGCAGGGAGGCTGGGACACCCAGCGTCGCCGGCTTGTCCCTTCCAAGTCTGCAAGCCCGTGGGAAAGCGCTGCTCCGGCAGCCAGGGAGAAAGGTGCCTGAGAATGGGAGGGTCTGGTTGTAGAGGAGGTGGGGAGGGGAAGAAGCCGTGGGAAATGTGGAGAAGGAAGTGGTTCTCCTCCGGGAAAGTGCTCGACAAAGCAGGGATGCCCAGGACGGGCTCAGGCAGCCTGTCGCCGCCCCAGCCAACCGCCACATGTGACCACAGGACTTTTCTGGCCAAAGGCCACAGCAGCAACAGGGATTAGGGAGCAGGAGGCAGACACAGAGTGGCCTTCAAAGCAATTTTCGGAGATGAAAGCAGAACGCAGAGTGGGCGGGTGTCCTGGCCCTATGCGCAGGACACGGTTCCCAGCGGACTGAAACTCAGGCACCGCTGCACCGCTGAGGACCCTGGGGATGTGTGCCCCCCCCCCCGGGGGCCGCGGCCCACCCGAGTGTCTCCTAGCTAACTGGCATGGGTCTCAGCCTCCAAACAAGGCCAGTTCAGGACTGCTCCACTCCACGGGGTGACTGGCTCCAGCTTCAAATAAGCAGCATCAACAAACTCCAGCTCAAGTGGGAACTGCCCCGACAATCTGCTTTTCTATTTCACTCTGCGCTGCAAGCTCCGAAGCCCAGCGGTTTCACAAGGACTCTCCAAGACGTTTCACGGTGTGGCCTGTGCGTAAGCAAGTCCGGCACCTCCACCCTCGGCCTGGGCGTGCTGACCTCTCGCGGTTGGAAAGGTCCTTAGTGTCTCCTGGCACTTGGCGTAGGTCCCGGCGGTGGGGTCCCAGCATGGCCTCCGCCTGGCTAGGAATGCCCAGAGCGACCTGCAGCCGCCTGCAGGAGCAGCGCTGTGCAAGCACCGGGGCTTGGAGGGGACGTCTGGCCTGAGTGCCCACGGGCAGGACAGAAAATGGGAGTGTGACTCTGTCCCCCACTCTGTTAGCTTGAGCAGGACAGAGCCGGGCTGCTGAAGCTGCCCAAGTCCAACCTCATGGAGAGAAGAAATCAGAGATGGAGCAGGTTAGGGACAGGCAGAGCTGGGTGTCGGAGGACTTGGGTTGACAGCCAGCCCAGCACTTACTGGTTCCATGACCTTGATCACTCAGTTTAACCCCCTAGGCCTCAGGGTCCCCATCCATGAAACTGGATCACATGGAACCTGCCACACAGTCTGGGAAGGATCTGGTGAAAGAAAGTGTATGGGAATTATTATCTAGATCTTTAGGAGGATTGTCACCTCCTGCCCTTACTGGGCTTGGCTGGCACTCTCCTTGGCCCATCAAATGGGAAACGGCTACTGCAGTTAGCCGAAGCGCACGGGACGGGGCCTTGCTCTGAGCCCGGTACTCTGCTTACAGGTGGCAGTTGGTCATCAGCAACCCGGGCCAGACTCCACGCTCCTCAGGGCAGGGCCGCTTCACACCTCCTTGGTGGGACGAGCATTATCGACCCCGAAATTCTTTCCAGACCCAGTGACATGTTCTGTGTGGTTTCCTTAGGCTAGCTGCAACCTGGGTGCATTCAAATTGGGACACTCGCCCCCTCCCCCAATCCTGGCCAAAGCCTCACAGCAGAAAGTCCCCACTCCAGAGGTGGCTGGGGCAGACACTTCACATCTTTATCTCTGGTCCGCACCAGGCATCTGATAATGAGCAAAGTAAACGCTAGAAGTGCATTCTCATTGGTGAAGACGGAAGTATTCAAGATATGCAGGTTGGCCAAAAAATTTGGAGACACTCTTGAGCAGGTGAAGGATCTAGTGAGATCTCCAGGGAGGGGTGGTCAGGGCACCAGAGAGACAGATTGCTGGGGCTCCCCGAGCCCACAGGACTGGCCGTGCAGACTCTTGCTGGGTCTGTTTGCAGACGGTATCTGCTCAAAACGTCTACACGTGTGGCAGAATTTGGTCTGAGGCCTGCTTGCACGCAAACCCGATAATGAGGTTTGTCCTCACCTTCCTCCAAGTTCCCGGTGGCTGCTACGGAACACACAAACAAAACAGCGACACAACCAAACCTGACAGTCATGCCTGCGTGGCCCAAGGCTTAGGTCAGTCCATGCCTGTCACGGGACCCCCCGGGCGCAGCACCGGTCCGTGCTCGCAGGACTGGGGAGGCAGTGTCACTGTCGACTTCATGGTGGACGTTGGGGGCCAGCTCCCTCAGCGCCCTCCCAGTAAAGCACCCTCATCCAGAACCTTCCTGGGTAGTCATCACCCTGAGCTCTCCTGGGTGACCTGGCCGGCTCAGAGGTTCTGCTGGCGTCCTGGAATGAGGAAATGCCGCCCAGCCTTCAGCGAGCCCTGAAACTGTGACCACCGCACGGGCCACTGCCTGGGCCCATTACGTACCTGCCCTCTGACCTGGAAAACGAGCTCGGCCTGGGCCCGTCCCAGGGCAGAAGCCCTGTGAGGGAGCCTGTGGGGGTCTGTTGCCAGCCCCCACATTTGGATCAGAATACCCCGAAAGGAATTTCTGGCCACACCGGAGAAAGCACCCTGTAGAAATGGGTGCTCTGTTTACACCCCAGGGGGAGAAGCTGAACCAGGTCCCCTCCCGGTCTCTGCAAAGACAGTGGGGGAGTCGGGGCTGATGCGTGTCACTCCCTTCTCTCAGGAGGGTCCGATGGAGGCAGAGGGTGGGCGGCGCTCGGGAGGAGAGAGGCAATTTCTCTCACTCGTCTTCCCTCCCACACCTCCCGAGAGAGAAGTGGGGGTTCAGGGTGCAGAGGAGCCGGCCTGCAATGGTGAGGGCAGCTCTCAGATGACTGCAGGGCCAGCGGGGCTCACCCGCCACCTCCTCCAAATGCCTTTCCCACCAGTCCCATCCTCCCTGCGCCCCACCTGCCCACACAGTCCCGCCCCCTTGAGGTCTGCTCCGGGACGGGATGTGCCTTTCCCTGTTTCCTCCCAGCCCCCATCCAAACCTCAGGGCACACTCGCACAGTCAGAGCCGCCCAGGCTGGTCCTGAGGGATTCCAGTCCGTGGCCTGGGAGGGCTCCCACCCGCGGTGAGTGAACCGGGGAGCAAACCGCTCAGATGATCACTCATCCTCCGCCTCTGCAGTGGCTCACCTGTCCCGGGACAGCGCGGCTCCCAGAGGGCTCTGGGAATTCCAGACGCTCCCGTAGGGCCAAGGTGGTTTCTGTAGGTGAGATTTACCTGGGGACACAGCCAGCCAGAGCTGTGAGGAACCTAAGGAGCAATTTCTTCCTCACTGGCCTGGGGCTCTGTGGCTCCCTCCCAGCAAATAGTTAGGTGTGGCCTTAATTTCTTTCCCGGCCAGAGTCCCTCTTGGAGGGAGGCCAGGCTGGTACATGTGAGGGCGGGGACTGGTTATTTGGTAGAAATCCATGCATGTAATTGGGAGGACCAGAAGGACAGGAACAAGTGCACAGGGAGTCCGGGGCTTTGGGTAGGCAAGGAGGAGAACGGGGGGTCAGGGCAGAACTCTTTTTTGCTCCACGCGAGGAGGGTCGAGGCTGGCCAGGCCCGATGGCAGAGCCTGCAAAAAATGGCTTCCTGCCTCCACGGGGTCCCTTGAGATGGGAGGGGACCTTCTCAGGCCATGGGACAATCTGCACCAAGAGCCCGGCCACACGGCTCTCATTTCATCTGGGTGTGACTGGCTTCTTCCCCTCTCAGGCATGAGTCACTTCGATTTCCTAAAGCAGCCTCCTTTGAGAGCACTGTCTCTGGAGTCTCAGCAGTCAGGCACATGGGGCCGAATCTCTCTGCTCTTTCACTGGCCGCTTGAGCTGCGCCAAGTTGCTTAACTTCTTGGAGCCCCATTGGCAAGACAGAAAATAATGTTCCCTCGAAGGTCGATTGTGAGGATAAAGGGACCAACGGGTGTGAAAGGTTCCCAAGTGGTGTGTGATGGGCAAAGGCTCTTAAAATTGGAGCTGTTGTCTCTATCTGCTCTGAGGGCAGCTCGAGGCTGCTGTGCCAAGCTCCTGGAAAGCACGCTGCAAAAGCTCCCTTCCTGCCGACGTGGTCGGGCTACGGGTGCCACGGCCACCTCTCATCTCCTAGGACTTGGCCCACACTCTCCACTCTCGCTCCCTGCCTAGTGAGGGGGCAGGACTGTCCCTGGGGCATCAAAGAGCAGTTCCTTTGGGGCCACATCTCCCTTGCACACTTTGGGGATAGCCCAGCGGACGGGGACCTGTTCTCGTCTTCTGGGATTCTCCGGGAATGACAGGGAGTTTGTGGAAACTTGATTTGGGAGAACCCCCGTGTGGGTGTAAGACGGCAGCCAACCCAGAGCCAATCCACCTTCCAGAGCTTCCCCAGCAGGACCACACACCACAGAGCTGCCTCCCAGCACCACACACCACAGAGCTGCCTCCCAGCACCACGGGGAATAAGAACCAGATTCAGGCAATAAGGAGTTTCAAACAAGCAATGCATCCAGCCTGACTTAGCTAACGAAGACACCTGCCCCCCTCCCGCCATGTGGTCTGTGGCCCCTTGTCCTGGTGACCCGGGAGGCCCAGCGTCGTGGCTGGCCTGCCCACCCCGCAGGGCCCTCTGGCAGCGCCGCTGCCTCAGATCTCACGGGTGTCAGCCCTTGGAGCACCCTGGGGCCCAAGCGCCCTGGGTCACTTTTCCCGAGTTAGGGATTGCATCCTTGGGGACAGAAACTTCCGCCTCACTGAGGCTGAAGTAGACAGAGGAGACAGGGTGGGCGTGGAGGTCGCCCACGGCCTGGGAGTGGACCTGGAGAGATCCGAGGGGCCCTCCCTCTCAGACCGCAGACCCCAAATCTCCACCCAGAATCTTCGCCCGGGAAGGGCCCCCAGGGAGATGGGCGGGGGTCCAGCCCGGCTGCCCCACTCCCCCCGGAGGGCCGTGAGCCCCAGGAGCGGGTGAGGCCGGACCGCTGTCCCGTAGGTGGAGGGGGGTGTCCCCTCCGGGGCGCTTTGGGAGGGGCCGTCCCCATCCCCTCGCACTGCCAGCCCTGGGGACCTGCGACGCCCCCCGCCCAGCCGGCGCCGCGCCGCGGCCGTCTCTCCCCAGGCTGGGGACAGTCCCCGCCCCCGGCGCGAACCCACCTTCGGGGCGCCCAGGGCCGCCTTCCGGGGTGTCGCCGAGGTCCCCGCGTCCTCCGGCGCCGGCTCCCGCCGCCCAGCTCCGGCCCGGCCGCGGCTCCGCCGGCTCCCGCCTCCCTCCTCTCGTGCTCCTGGGAATTCGGCGCTATTCTTTTTTTTAAGGGACTTTTTTTTTTTTTTTTGCGTTGCGTCAGGGCGGTTGCCTGGCGACGGCCGAGCTCTCCGGCCGAGCCTTTCAGGGGCGCTCCCGCCGCGGTCCCCCGCCCCCCGCCCGGGTCCGAGCGCGCGCCCGGGTCCTAGAGCCCTTCGCGTTCCCGCGCCCGCCAGCCGCCAAGCCAGACCCCGCACCCAGCTCGTCGTTAAGCCGAAGCCAAGGCAGCGTCCCCCCAGGCTGGGCGACGTGGCCGTGCCAGTGTCAGCAGTCTGCCTGCGGGGGAAGCAGGGGGCGAGGGACCTCGCGCCCAGAGCCCGCGCCCCGCCCCCGGCGCCCGGAGTTCCCGAGACCCGCGGCCGCGACAGTCCCCGCGCCCGACGCGTTCTGCACCCTCGCAACGACTCAGCGGGCAGACAAGGGTGTCTCCGGCTGACGGATGGGGAAACTGAGGCTCAGGGCTGGCAGTAGTCCTGTGGGCCCGGTCCCACGCGCTGCATCAACCTCTCCTGCAAGGCCCAGTCCCTGCTGCTTCGGAGCTGTGTGGCACCCGGGGACACGTGCAGGACTGCAGCCAGCTCTGCCCCGCCCCAGCGGGTCTCTAGGACCAGTCCCCGGCTGCAGGCAGTCCAGACACCTGCTCGCCTCGTCCCTGGACCTCGTTCCCCAGTCCCCCGCACCCCGACTTCGCCAAGCACCTTTCCCAGCTGCCTGGGGTCGCCAGGGTCTCTCCAGGTGACCTTACCTGCCCTTCTCGCAACAGCGCAGGACAGGCGCCATCTCCGTGCACAGACGTAGCAACTGAGTCAGGGGGCTGTAAAGCTAGTTGCCACGGGCTCGGGGCAGGTCAGCGGTGGGCGTGTGTTCTGTGGGGCCTCAGCCCATGCGGGTGCCCGAGGCCCCGGTGCTACCCCCTGGTGCCCGTGCCGTTCACTGCAACTCACTCTCTTTCCCGCCTTCCCCGGAGGTCCTCAAGGCGACATCCTGCCAGTGCAGCGACCTCTTCCTGCTCATGGGTTAATGGTCTAAGCTAGCAGGTATTTTTTTTTTATATTTGTACCTTACTTTTTTTTTTTTTTTTCAGGGTATTGTGAGGGTACAAACATTATGGTTACACTTTATGTCTTTGCCTCACCCAAGTGCGGGTTAAAGCCATGCCCTTCCCCCACTACAGTGCTCCCCGTGTCCTTTAGTTGCTGATTTACCCCCCCATCCCCCTAATCCCTGGAGAGTATTTCTGCCATGTGATCACCCTAGTGTTGATCAGTTAGTACCAATTTGATGGTGAGTACAACTGGAGCCCATTCTTCTGCTCTTGTGGTGCCTCACTTTGAATAATGGGCTTAAGTTTAATCCAGGAAAGTATAAGAGGTTCTAGATCACTGTCGTTTCTTATGATTGAGTAATATTCCATTGTAAACGTATACCAAATTTTAATAATCCACTCATGGATTGACGGGCACTTGGGTTGTTTCCACATCCTTGCAAGAGTGAATTGTGTTGCCATAAACATTCAGGTGCAGATGTCTTTATCGTAGAATGTTTTGTGCTCTTTTGGGTAGATGCCTAATAGTGCTATTGCTGGATCGAATGGTATTTCTATGTTTAGCTCTCTGAGGTATCTCCAAATTCTTTTCCACAGAGGTTGCACTAATTTGCAGTCCCACCAGCAGTGTAAGAGTGTTCCTGTCTCTCCACATCCTCGCCAGCATTTGATGTTTTGGGATCTTTTGATAGAGGCCGATCTCACTGGGGTTAGGTGATATCTCATTGTAATTTTGATCTGCATTTCTCTAATGATTAGAGATGTTGAGAATTTTTTTGTGTGTTTGCTGGCCATTATTCTGTCTTCTTTTGAAAAGTTTCCGTTCATTTCGCTTGCCCATTTGTTGATGGGGTTGTTCGATTTTTTCTTGTTCATTTTTTTGAGTTCTAGATAGATTCTGGTTATCAGCCTTTTATCAAATGTGTAGAGAACAAATATTTTTTCCCATTCTGTGGGCTGTCTATTCACTCTAATGGTAGTTTCCTTGGTGGTGCAGAAGCCTTTTAATTTGATTAGATCCCACTTATTTATTTTTGTTGCTGCAGCGATTGCTTTGGGGTTCTTCTTCAAGAATTCCTTGGCTAGGCCGATGTCTGAAAGGGTCTTCCCAACATCTTCATTAGAATTCTTAAGGTTTCGTGCCTTAGGTTTAAGTCTGTTATCCATCTTGAATTGATTTTTGTGAGAGGTGAGAGGTGGGGGTCCAGTTTCAATCTTCTGCATGTAGCTATCCAGTTTTCCCAGCACCATTATTGAAAAGAGATTCTTTTCCCCAGTGTATGTTTTTGTCAGCTTTGTCAAAGATTAGATTACCATATGCAGATGGTTTCATCTCTGGATTCTCAGTCCTGTTCCATAGGTCAATGTCTCTGTTCTTGTGCCAGTACCAAGCTGTTTTAGTTACTATAGCCTGGTAGTACAGCTTGAAGTCTGGTAGACTGATACCTCCCAGTTTGTTCTTTTTACTCAAGATTGCTTTGGCTATATGAGGTCTTTTCTGGTTGTATATAAAGCATAGAATTTATGGCTCAATGACATTGTGAACCGTGTTGCAGCGGTGCCGCGTGTACGTCACGGGGGGGCTGTGGAGGAGACGGGGGCTGTGCAGAGAGGCGGCGGGGATGGAACCCCCCTCCCTGGGGAGACAAACCTGGGACCAGAGCCAAGACCTGGCCCGGTCACTGCCCATGTACAAGCCACTCAGACACTTCCTTTTGGATGTCGCCTGAGCTCCACCTGCCAGTCTGCCTCTGACCTGTCCCGTCTCCCCTGAGGGCGGGAGTGGGGCCCTTCCACAACGAACTCCAGCAAGCCAGGCCCCGATGGAAGTTTTGGGGCTTTCCTTCCCACCCACTGCCTTTCTCACGGGCACCCTGTCGTGATTTTAATTCCAGTGGAATTAAGGCAAGAGGGAGGAGAACCCTGCCAAATTTAAACTCAAAATACTTGCTTGTCTTCCTGACTCATTTATTCATCCATTCAATATTATTAGCGCCACTAAATACCAGACACTGTTCTAGGCTCTTGGGAAATGTCAGTGAAAGAGTCCCTTGCCCTTGAGAGCTAATAATCTATTAATAGCAGAGGAAAGGGCCAGTGAAAACACCAGATGAATAAGCAATGTTATAAGTTATAGAAAGCAGACGTGTGGACTCAGACCGGAAGCAGTGTCGGAGGAGGGAAGTGTGCACTTTTGAGGAGGGTAGCAGGGATGGCCTCAGTGATAAGGTGGTTTTTGTGCAAAGATTTGAAGGACACGAGGGAGATGGTCTTAAGTGTCTGGAGGAAGGGTGTTTCAGGCAGAGGGAACAGCCAGTGCAAAGGCCCTGTGCCAACAAATCAAGAGACAGCAAGGGCACCTCGCAGCTGGAGCACAATGAGCAAGGGGTGGGGATGGTCATGGCATCAGAGACATGACGAGGCAGGGTCCTGGGGGCAGATCCTGTGGGCCTGGCAGACCACCGCAGGGACCCGCAGACTCTCCTCCTCCAGAGGGAATGCACAGCACGCACAGCTGGGATGAGTGTCTGTCTTCCTGGCACTTTTGGGGAACACAGAACTCTCTAAATCCATCTGTTCCCACTCGCACTTTAAGCTACTCAAAGGCTACTCCTGCGTGCTGGGTACTTAGACTAAATGCTCGATGTCCATGCTCCATGTCTAAGGTGCCTGCGTGTCCCTTGCTGTACGTATGACTTGGTCCACATTCACTGAACAAGAGAAGGAAGACGAAATTTCTGTTTGGCTCTATCCTCTGCAGAGGTTGCAGAGGGTGGAGAGAGCCCTCCCCCACTCCAGAGAGCAACCGGCACCCACAGCCTGGGCCACAGTCCACTGGCTTCTGCCATCTGCCCTCTGCAAGGACTTCTCCATCCTTAGGCCCAGGGCTGCAGGCGGCACCAAGAAGTGGTTGTCATCAGGTGTGTTCAGTGGCATTGAGACCGACTGGGGCCGAGTGAAGAAGGGCACAAGGCCAGCTCTCTGTCCTGCAGGGAAGCCCCTCCCAGTGCTGGGCATGGGGGCGCGGTGCACGCAGCTTACTAGTACGAAGATGATTAACGAAGCAGTCGTCACGTGGAGCATCCACCTCAGTGCTGGAGTCAGGGGTGACAGATGCCACCTGAGCCCCAGTGAGAGGGAGGAGTGGGTGTTGGCTGGAAGAGGCCGTTGGGGAGGCTGGGGCCGTGGTCGCAGAGGGACCTGCATCTGGAAGGGCACCGCGCAGCTTCCGCCCCAGCAGCAGTTGGTGCAGTGCGGTGAGCGGCCAGTGAAGACATTGCTTCGTGTTGCCAGTGGCTTGAGGCCATGAGGCTGGCCGCATGTCCCAGGTGATGGTGATGTGACAGCCAGGAACCTGGAGTCAGGCAGACCCTGGGTCACATCCTGGCTTTTCTGGTGATTAGCATGTGCCTGTGAGCAGTCGCTGACGTTTTCTGAGCTGCAGCTACTTCATTGATAAAATGGAAATGATTTTAATAGTACTGTCTTGATCCATGGCCAGAGGGCCTGCCCAGGACTGTGTTTGAGAGAGCCCTGCTCTGGACCTCCAGGCAAGGTGACCGGGGGCCAGGGACCGTGCCCACCTGGTGGCACTCTGCATTCTAGTACCCAGGGCCAGGGACTTCCTTCCCAGACGGGCCATGTCCAGGCCTGTGAGGCCTCTTTCTTGGACTGCGGGGTTTAGATGAAGGCTGGACTCTCAGGCTGGGCTGTCCCCCTGCCCGAATTCAAGGCCCCTGGGTGGGTAAAGAAAGGGGGTTCGTGGGAGTGGGCTGAGGCCTCATTCCCCCTGCCTCTCTGGTTTCCAGGAGGCCAAGGATGCAAAATTGGAGCCTGGCCTTTGAGGTTGTTATAAAGAATATTTGTCAAGGCAGGAGGAGAGAACAAACCTTAGTTCACAGTTTATTGGCTTGATTTATAACTTCCAAATATTTAGACACATGGCCTCCTTTTGTGTGTTTGCTCCGGATCTCTCAGAGCTGGAGGCCTGATGGTAGGTCTTGCTGGTTTGTTTAAGGAGCAAGTGACACGGCACACTGCACACAGACACAAGGGACCGCCATCCCTACTGTGCTCATCTCCCGTGGCTTCGTGAAGTTTGCAGAGTTTGCCTTTTAATCTTACGAGCACTTGTAAGATCATCTTCTAGAAGATGCTGCGGAAAGTGTTTCTAGATCCAGGATCAGCAGTTCCTTGGTGACAGCTGGAAAGAAGCCTCCCTGGGCTCGCACAGCATTTGAGGGAAACCAGAAATGTCGTGGCTAATGCTGGCAGTGCAGCAGCCCCAATGGGCAGAGGAGAGCCTTCCAGATATTACTCTAAGCATCATCTCACCCAGTGAGCCTGGCTCCTTTGAACCAGGGCAAGAGCCCTGCATAGGAACCGTGAGATCCAGGGCCCAGTCCTGGCTGTGTTAGCAATTAGACCTCTGTCAAATCACTTTCCTTCCCGCTAGAACAAGTGGTTCAAGCTCGGGCTTCCTCCGACCCCTGATTGTGGGACGCTCTGCACCTGCCCAGTAGAATCTATCCTGCTGAGCAGTGGCAGGAGGCAGGACCAGGAACAGTGGAGTAGGAGGGTCTGGCAGATGCTACACATCTGGGCCAGCAGGAGTTCAGGGCGAGAAAGACAGAGGGAAACAGGCTGGCCCCAGGCCGGGATGAGAGCTAGCCGTGCATTGTGGGGAGCAAGGCAGCGCCCCCTCCTGGAGGCGAGGCTGCTCGTCCTCTGCCCTGCTTTGCACCAGGGTGTGCTAGCCCCAGACCTGTGGGTAGGACCCGGACATCTAGGGCCTGGGGTAGAACCCTGCCCTGGGGGGCCAGGATCGGGGTGCCAAAGGCTTCTCTGACACAATAGGCCCACCTGCGCCCAAGCGACAGCAACAGCTGTGCTGTGGGGAGAGGCCTAACAAGCCTATTTCATTTCCACCGGCCAAGCCCCGATGATACGCGAGGCCACAGGTGAGTGTCAGGGGGAGAAATGGACGCGTGCAGGTATGAAATCAAACTTAATCATTCTGTCACCAAGAAAACCCAGACGTGAGCACAGGATTTATTTAGAGGTCGGAGCAAGGCCAGGTCGTATCAGAGAACGGATGCTTGTCAATCGTCAGCGCTAGAAGGGATTCTGGAAAAAACAGGTCTGTGGCTCAACCCCTTTTTAGGAATTCTAGTCCGAGGAGATGCTGGGGACAGAGCCTGCTACTGCCCCACAGGTGTTATAGCAAATAGGACACACACTTTCTTCCCTGCCCCCGTCCCGGCCAGGAGGAGGGAGGAAGTGTATTGCAGCTCACCCTGCGGCTCTGGCCCCCGCTCTGCCTCTTGCTGTCGGGCTTCTCTGGGCAAATCCCTTAGTCTTTTGAGCCTCGGTTTCCTCACCTACAATCAGGGACAACAATAGCTACCACTGAGGGCTGTTGTGAGGATTAGAATTAATGCCAGTACGATGCCTGACATAACGTTTGGCAAGGGGTAGGCACACAGCAAATGCACAGTGTTTCTTACCACATGTATGTGGAGAATCAACTGGTCTTCCATTGTGCGCCACCTGAACGGGGTGCGCCCTTGCTCACTCCAGTGTAACGCGCAGCGTGGGCAAACATTAGGCAATCAAGCTGGCAGGGTTCCCAAATACCTTAGCCGCCTTGTTTGTCTTCTCCGAGCACGAGGGAGCCCTGTTTGAAATCTGACACCAGCAAAATAGTACAGAGCATGGAGCACACCACCCTGCCCCATGGTCCAGCCACGGTTTTGGGCTCAGACCCCGGAGCACTTTCTGGCCAGGAAGGCAGCAAGCCTCCAACCTGGGCAGCCGCCGTTCCGCAGATCACGTCTTAGGACCAGGATGTTTCTGGTCCACAGAGAGAACGGGAGGCAGGGAGAGAAAAATAGACCCAGGAACACAGACTTGCTGTCCTGGGGGATGGGAGAAACCAAGGTGCAGGGGACAGGCTGATGCACACACGGACATCACTTCTGCAAGGACCCCTGACAAATCACTTCTGGCTAATGTTTCATGGTCTGATTAAAATGTTTAACAAACACAATCAGCCCTCCTTGACAATGGTTGGGATGATGCCATAGGTGGAGGAGAAGGAGGAGGAAGAGAGGACGAAGAAGAAAAAGAACAGCAACACCAACAACAACGACAACCCAAGAGGGGTGAGAGGGGAGGGAGAAGCGAAAGGCTCAGAGTGGGAGGCATTCTTCTCGGTAGCCAGGTGTCCTGGGGTCAGGAGCCTGGGTGAGTCGCCAGGACACTGCTGGAATGAACAAGTGGACAGGACCCTTCCTCTCTGCCTCCCGCATAAAGGCCTTGGCTGCTGCCGGAAGGGCCAGGCCAGCCTGGGGCTGACAGCTCTGCACCGAGCCCCCCACGGCGTCCCGCACCCAGGACAGCCTCGCCGCGGCTCTCCCTCTGCAGACAGGTTTGCCTTCCGCCTGGGGGACCCTCTCCCTGTTCTCCAACCTGGCCTCAGCTTCCCAAGCCTGTTTCCGCCACAGGCATCTTGGTGTTGAAGAAGCTGGATTGTCTTTGAAGTTTTCCACGGGGGAAAACTATCTGTTGACAGTGGGAAGAGCACAGCACCTCAGAGTGTCTGCACAAAACCCTCTCGGCCCCACCTTGTCCTCAAGTGTCCCTCTGAACCTGAAGTCCAGCCGTGCAAACAATGAAGACTTACAGGATCTCAGAGCCTAAAGGAATCAGATGAGGCCAAAAAGAAATCAGGCAGAGATCAAGATTAAAATACAGCTGAGAACCACTGGACACTCTGGAACATTGCGTGGACTTTTTTGCGATCTCAGCCTCAAAGAGCTGGGCTTCTTTGAGCAGCTGGTTTGTTTTCGTCTTGTGGATGCTGTGACCTGTGAGCTGTGGTGCTGTCGTCTTCACTCTGGGTTCTAGAAAACTCAGACCCAAGTCCTCCCATCCCCCGCCCCCCGCCGTGGAGAGGCTTTCACAGCCGGCTCTGTGCCCAGTCCTGGCTCCCGGCTCCATCGGACTTTTCTGCTCTGATTTTCCTCTTCATTCGCTCCTCCCTCTGCATCATTATCTTCTTTAAAAATGTTTTATGTGGATGCACAGTAGATGTGCAGTGTTTTTTGGAACAAGGAAGGGAGGCAATCTGTGAATGGAAAGTTAAAGTGAAGTATGTCAGGTTGTCATGGGAACTCTTTGGGGCTCCCAGTGAGTTAGGAGTTTCCAGGGTCTCCTGGGGGCCTGCAGCCTTCCCTGCCCTAACCGCAGACTCCTCCACTCCCCGGAGAGAATTCCCAGACGCCAACTTCTGCAGCCACTGTGCCCACCCCAGCTCCAGCCTGTGTCCTGATGCTCCCGGGCTTTGGTCTGTGTCCCACGGAGTGACCCTGGCTCCGTCTCAGCTTCTGCTGCTGTCCTGGGTGAGGCCAGGACACTCCTGGGTGCTCAGGCCTGAAGGAGTGTCCACTGACTCAGCCGTGACTCACCGGGGTGTCCTCTGCCAGGCTGGGGTGGCCCCTTGGGGGGTCTCTGCAGGGCCTGGAGTTTCTGAGCTGTCGATGTGGCTGACCTCTCTTTAATTCCTGAGAAAGTTTGATTTGTGGCAGCTCAGCCTTCAGGGTTTGAAGTTCCCAGAACATCTGCTCCCAACTCAAACTAGTCATTAGTGGGATTGTGGGATGGAAGGCTGGGAAGTGTTTTCTGAAAGGCCAAGTGCTGGGGAGAAAAGAGAACTCGGCTGCAGGCCGGGAGAGCTGGGATCCGGTCCGGGCGTCACCTCTCTCTGGCTCGTGGGGCTGGACACAGCTCTTTCCTTTCCTTAACTCTGTAAAATGGGGAGGATGAGACGCTCCTAAGAGGATCCCTTCAGTCACTCAATAATTATGACCGAGCACTGTCAATGAGCTAAGGACGGTTCGAGGTTGCTGGAGTACAGTGACAGAAAAGACCAGTCAGGCCTCCTATTGTGGCACGTACCTGTGTTCAGTGAGCAAAGACAGGCAATGACAAATACACCAGCGGGTGAGGTACCCTTAGATACTGATAAGCACCACCGAGAGCCACCTCTGTTCTAGCGTCAACAGAGAATAAACCTCCAGTCTTCTGCCGCGGTGAGGAAGGGCAAAGGCCACGGTGTGCTTAACAGAAGACAGAAAGCAAGAGGGTAGAATCTCGCTGTCTCTTAGGCAAACTTTCCCCAATCGCCCTGTTTTAAGCATACCTTTTCTTCTTCTTTTTTTCTTTTTTCTTTTTATTTTCACAGCACAGAAGATTGAACACCTGGCATCTGCTATTGAGCCCATCTAGTGAATTTTTGTAATTTTCAGCTCTAGAAATCCCATTTGACTCTTTTTTATAATTTCCATTTTTCTATTGAGATTCCCTATCTGTTGACTCATTGTTAACATAATTTCCTTTAATTCTTTGAACATTGTTCTTTAGTTCCTTGAACATAACTATAATGCTACTTTGAAGTCTTGTCCTAATCTATTGACTGTTTAGTTTTTTTCTAGTCACATTTTCCTGCTTTTTTGCATGTCTGGTAATTTCTGGCTGAAAACCAGACATTGCAATGATTCTGGATTCTGTTTTACTTTCCTAAAAGTTGTTGGGTTTTTGTCTTAACAACTTATCTGGACTTGAACTGCAGATTTATCCTCCTCCATGTTGTGCAGCCACTGATACCACAGTGCAGTTTTTATTAGTGGTATTTTACTTTGTTTTTCAGTCTGGACTCTCTGAAGGTGTCCTCTGTCCCTGCACTGTATAGTGATCAGGCGAGTATTTGGACAGAGGTCGTGCTCAAACACCGTGCAAAGTTGCCTCCCACCCTCTGCTGCCAGAGCCGTGTGTGGTTGGAGAAACACATTCAAATTGACAAGTCCCCAGGTGGCCCTTGGCTCTCACTTTCTGCTGCCCTCTCTTGGGTCTCCCCCTCGCCACACCCCACTGCCCCTCCGTGCTAAAATCTTGCATATGTTAGCAGTCAGTTAGGGATGCACGGGGGAGGCTCAGCTCGTTCATGGCTCTCTTACTTCCAGGATCTTACTCCTCATTACAATTCTGGCTGATCTTCCATCCACCCTGAACCAACACTATAACCTCGAGCCCAGCAAAGCTGAAGTTTTCCACTTCCTGTCCAGAACGGATTCCACGACCTTTAACCCATAAAACTGCATGTTCTCATCTCCCCGTCCCAGACCAACTCTGCCACCTCCAGCTGGTATAGCTACTGGTTTTCACGGACAGCCCTCAAGCCAAGTCCACCATTCCCACCAGTAAACCTACGGTTTTCCTCACCCAGGCTGGCGGCGAAGGGTTTCAGTCAAGGGGACCACAGACCCAGGGCCATTCTGGTACGGGAGCAGTTTTTTGAGATTAAACACTTCTCAGTTTGTTGTCTGCCTTTGGTCATTTTCCAGTGCCCCGAAATGCTTATTTTTTGAAAATTTTGTCTAGGTTTATGCTTGTTTTCTTCAAAAGGAAATTGCTCAATTTTTTTATACCACCATTCCTGAGGTCAAGCTTGGACTGAATTATTTTAATGTTTCTACCACTTAAATATTCTCTTGCCCACAGCTTTTGCTTTTGATCAGAGATGTACTGGTCGTAGGAGGCTGACATAGACACACGGAAGGAGAGCACTGGATTTTGCATAAGTCACCTCAAATGTGCAAAAATAAATGGGGAAACCAATGAGGCTGAACACTGAACTTGAAGTTTCAGAATCGGGGGTCTAGCCTCAGTCCAGCCCTGAGAGGACCCCTCCGAGGTTCTCTAATAAAAGTCCTAACAAAGGACATCACTAGCCTCCCCTAACATATTTCACTGCTGCTCCCCTTCTCTCCCGGGTCCTCCCCCCACCTCCCCTCTATCCTTTCTCGTGGGCCTGAGACTCTGGGAAGGTGAAAATGGCCAAAATTAACTTTTACTTCTGCTCAGACATCTGGAACCCACGAGCGAGGTCATGTCCTTACTCTTTTCTGAGTGGCTGCTGGAATCCATTGTGTGTGTGTTGTTGCTGCTGCTGTTGTTCTTGTTTTTATTTTCCAAGCTCTGTCTGTTGGGGGTGCACAGAGAGGGGAAGGTTTGTTCCAGAACACATGAAGGCCGGCACACCTAAACCCTCCCTCCCTGCAAATCCTCATACCCGCTCTCACTCTGACCTTGAACGGATAAACCAGAGTCAGATGAGATGGATTTTCTCCCTGGGAAGTTGGGTTTCCTGCTCCCCACTGCATTCTCCATGCCCCCAAGTCCAGGTATATAGAAGTTGTCCAAAAATCTTGTATCGAGGCCCCACCGACAGAACATTAGAGTCAACTCGGGCAGCATCACAGCATGCTCATTCAGTAAAGCAGTCAGCCCCGCATCTGCCTCGGACAGTTTGCAGGGCGCCTTGTCGGGACTCATGTCCAAAGCCATCTCCCCGGTAACTGCCCCAGTGGCCTGGGTAGAGTTACTGCTCCACCTCTGTTCCCCCACTGTCATTATCTGGCTACGGGACCCTTCCCCAGGCTCCTGCGGCTGCATCCCTCAGCAGGGGACTGTGCCTGTCGACACCTGCACCCCCGGCCCCTGGTGTGTGCTCCCCACAGATCGGACGTTAGGAAAAGTCTGTTGCGTGAATTGAATTGAAATAAGAAGACTGAGTAACCTCATCTCAAATCAGTAACTTTTAAAGTCATAAGTTTACGGAATTCGGAGCTCTTTCAACTTGTGTTTAACATTTAGGTCCGACTATTAGATATCAGGAAATGAACAAATATAACAATAAATTACTAATAGCTATCACATACCGAGCAGGCCCAGCATTCTGAACACTGCTCCGAGCCCTTTGGTACCAAGTATAGTAGACGACAAAGTTTTAAAGATCAGATTTGGGACTTAGACTGGGCCTATTCACATCAGCTCCTGGTTATCTGGGGTTTTCTAGGTGTTAGATGCTGTAATAGATACTTTTTATACATGAATCCACTTGTTCTCACAAAAACCGTTTGGGGAAATGAAACAGACTGTGGCCACAGCACCTTAAAACCCGAGAACTCTATGTTGCTGCCGCTGTTGTTGCCGTGAACACCTGTCAAAAGGCTTTTCCTACCTGTGACTCACAGCGAGTTAATTGTCTTAGCCCTAAAGTCTGAGAAACAAACTCCACGAGGAAGCCACGGTTCTGGACTGTGGAGTAGAAGCTGGCCTGTCTAACCACACACCCGCCCTCAGGGGTCCCAGAACACGCAGGGAGAGGGGAGAACCCACCCAGGGCCTTTCTCTGAAGAGCCGATATCAAAGACATGGATGGTTAAGAAGCAGTTGACCAGCGGCTCACTGTGTCTGGTGGGACGAGCAAGTCTCTGAGGTCATCTCAGCAACCTCCTCGGTGCCACCGGCCCCTCCACTGGTGTGGTGCAGGGCACCCCTCTAGCTGTTGGGGTCCTTCCTCGTCACCCCCATTCTTCTCTGCTCCTGTGAGTTTTCACAGCCAAGTGAGGTGGAACCACTGGCAAAGCTCTGGGATCAGAATCAACCGCTGGCTGTAAAAAAACGGGCAATTAGCTTTTACGGAGCAGCAGGGCTGTGCCTGCTGTTCACGTCCATCCCACCACTTCGTGCTCGCGGGCCCCTGTGCGCTGGCTGTTACCAGCATCACTTACAGGCAAAACAAAACCAGTGAGGCCGAGAGAACGGCTGCCCTGCGCACCCAGATGGCGCGGCAGAGCGCGAGACTTTCCGTGAGGTCTGCAGCGTTTGGCCACAGGGCAGAACAAAATCCCGGTAGAGTTAGCTTGAAGGTTTGCTAACTCTGCCAGACCCGGTGCAGGAAAAACACCAGCCGTGCCGTTAAACCAAAGCCCTGTGGGAAAACTTTCTGGAGGCCCGGGGCTGGGGAAAGGTCAGCTGCCCGTGGTCCTGCCTCACCGGCTTTCCTGGGGCTGAGCGACCCCCTGGGCCCAGGGAGCCCACAGAAGCTTCAGGAGCGTGGCTGGAGGGGCGGGGCCCCGCGGAGTGTGCTCCTGGGGGCAGCTGCTGCAGCTCTGATCACAGAGCGGGGATGCCACCACCTGCTGCCACCCCTGCCTGCTGCCGGCAGGAAGCCACGAGCTGCGCAGACTGATTGAGAGGAGGACTCATCTGGGGATGCGCTTTTTCTTTAGGGTGGTGTTGGGACTTGCTGGTGGCAGCTAGAAAGCCACGCCACCACTCGGACACGGGGGGTCTGGAGAGCCATGGTGGAAAGCCGCTGAAGCAGCGCCAAGGTAGGGCTCTGCGTCTTCCGGGTTCCGGACCGGTGTTCTGAGGCCTGTAGCGGGGTGGGCAGGCAGGGGCATGGCTCTGGGTGCTGCAGATGGGGAGAGAGGGCACGAATGCCATCTCTGTCACATCCATGGACAATCTGCCCTGTGGTTTGTTCCTTTCTATGTAGAGAGATTTTTTGATTTATGAAAGTTCATCCGTCCAGGGTAGATTCTGCTTCTTGGGCTCTTGAAGCTGGAAAAGGCAATGAATGTGCCTCAGAGGGAGGAGGGGACACGGCCACGGGGAGGGAGGCAGTGGCACACAGCGCTCCAGGCAGGAACTCGGCCCCTCGTGAGGAGGTGACATCTGACACGCAGAGCTGACCGAGGCACGGAGAGTGCCTGGCTCGTGGCAAATGGTTGGCTGTTGCTTTTGTTTTATTTTGTTTGTTTTTTTTAATGAGGTCGTTCCATTTTTCGGACATTCAGGGGCACGGTAACAGTATAGATTTAATGGTGACCTTTTTGGCCAAGAGATCTATTTTGCCGGGAAACTACAACTGCAAAAAGGACAGATAATGTGTTTTGGGAGGATTTGTTAAAATTCTAGGGCTTTGACAACTTTCCCATTTATCTTATAATTGGCATTGATTCCCCCTCATCTGCCCACATTGCCAAGGACCTAAGCAGCGTCGCCATCGTCTGTAGTTACGGAGAGGAGCTCCCTGTGATGTACAGAGAGTCTCCTCCCTCCCACAGGTGGAGCTCAGTTCCCCCGACTAAGGGTAGGAAAAAGGAAAAATCGTAGCTGTGTAGTGGAGACACCTGCAGACACCGGCTTCCCCAGGTGACCAAGGGCCAGCCCGGCAGGGATAAGTAGTGTTGCTGTTGTGAATTTCTGCTACAATGCGATTCTTCCCCAAACCTGCAAACAGTCTAATCATGAGACAAATCCAAATCAAAGGAGATTCTACAGCATATTTGACCTTCAAAATTGTCAAGGTCATGCAAAACCAGGAAAGATAGGGACACTGTCACTGATCAGAGGAGACCAAGGAGGTCTGACAACTAAGCCCAGAATTCACTACCCAACCCCAACCCCTCTCCAGGAAGGAAGGGGAGGCCAAGGACGGAGATAGTGAGGGCCCAGAGCCCACGTGGAGCACAGCTGCCCACCCGGATGGTATCTGCCATCGTCTGGGCTCCACCCTGCCCAGGGAATCTGGCCCGCCTGGCACTGTAGATGGCTGGTGGGCACTTCCCCAAGAGCAAACTGTGGCCTGCGGGATGCAGAGCAGGGATTCGAGGGGCCAGCTCCTGTGAGCCCACCTGGGGCCGCAACAACCAACAACCCTGCCCCCAAGGCCCAAGGGGGGGGAAAAGGGAAAAGGAAAAAAGCCCAAAAGCCCGCCCCCGGCACCCCCAACCCCGGTGGAGCGGGAGAGCCCTGTTCAAAGGTGATGCCGCTGCAAGATTAGAGAAATGCTTCGGAAGCAGGAGAGGAAGAAGAGAGAATTATGAAGCCGCAGGAAGACGGCGCTTAGATGAAAATCACAAAACACTCAGATGAAAATCACAGCCAAAGCGTGACGATTACAGCTGGGCCTGAAGTGCCTTTCCTGTCACACCTGACCCCCACTGCCAGCCGCGTGGTGGCTGCAGCAGCCACTCACAGTTTCTGGAATGCTCAGCGGCATGTTCCTGTGCGCCTGGAATCCCCTCCCGCCTTCCCATCCAGGCAACTAGCACTTGCTCTAACATCCAGGACCAGCGCAGAGGTCTCCACGCTGTCACGGTGCCCAAGCCCATCTCTGTGTCCCGACAAACACCAGCGCATCCTAAGGGCTCTGGTTTGCAGGTCTGTTGGCTGCTCTGGACCTGAGCTCCTCAAGGACAGGGACAAGCCCTACCTGCGCCTCTGTGTCCCAGCACCCAGCACAGGGCCAGCCCCACGGGGGCACCCGTAACGTGGCTCTCGAGTGAAAGACACAAGGGCAAAACCTCGAATGCGAGTGGAGGCGCGGACACGAGGATAAAAGCTTGCGGGAGGAGAAACATAGATGACTTAATGACCACCCTGACATCACACCCCAGTTCTGTCACCCTGTGGGGTTTGGACGGGGGCCCTTAAAGGAGGAGAGAGGCCATCCCAGGAGCCTGGCGTGTTCTGCTTCCTGCAAGTCAGTGTGGTGCCGAGGGACGTGTGGGCCTCGGTGCCAGCCGTGCCAGCCAGCTCTGCCACCTGCCAGCTGCGGCTCTGCCTGGTTCTCTTTCCTTCTCTGTGGAGTGGGTGCAGTTGCCTCCAAGCACAGACGTGAGAACTAAATAGAACCCCACGAGGGGAGGCTGGAGCCTGGGGCACACAGGAGGCTCTTCCCCCGCCACTGTGTGGCTCTTGGGTGCCCCTCGCCAAAGGGCGGGAGCTTCCCACAACTAGACCCTACAAGGATGTCCTCCCGGATGGCTTCTCATCACCACACTCTGCTGGTCTCTTTGCACACCTTGGTACCGGGATGCTGAGCCAGGACTTGGGGAGCACCTCGGTTATAGAACTTAAGGAGGCCCCGACGCTCAGGGTCGCTCAGTGCAGGAAACGTCTGTGTCTGTGTGGAAAGCAAGATGCCTGGAGCGTCTACAGGGCATCTGATGCTCTGTGCTTCACGGATTAAGTCGGTTCTGATCATTGAGACCATGGACTCCTGCCGAGGTCCGAGCCTGGAGCCCCCTGAGCTTGCCCCTGGCTTTGGTGCGGGTGCGCACTTTCCGCAGAGAGCGCTTGGAGCTCCCGCCAGACTCCATCAGGTCAGGGAGCTTTGGGCTGCGGCACGGGAAGTATAGACTTCTGGTATCTCCCCGGGGGAGAAGTGCAGCTTTGTTCCTTGCTCTGTCCCATGCGCTAGCACCGTGCAGGGTGACCCTCTCCTGAGAGACCTTCGCCATGGGGTCAGTGTGAGGTACGACGCCTGGCTCTGGGGTGCACTGGGGTCGGTGTGCCTCATTGGCAATCCTCAGGGCTGAGACTGGCAAGGAGACACCTGCTGTCTTGATGGCCAGGCCGGGGGCCCATGCACAGGTGCAGAGGATGGAAGGGGCCACTCTGCCCATTCTCCTGCTGGGGCTCCCCCCGTGGGGACTGCCTGCTGCCCCATCTGCCCTGCTGGCCAACGGGGTCTTCCCAGGCTCCTTCACCCCACGATGTCACCAAGACAAGTGCCCTCCGGGAACTAGCACCCGGGAATCCAGAATACTCCCGGAGAGGCCCGGAGCTGAGGGGCTGTGCCTGGGGCTGCCACCTTCCTGGCCTCTCTGGGAGCTGGGGTCCCGGCCTGTAGGAAGATCTCATCTGCATGCGTAGTAGCTACCTCTTGGAAAGGTCACATGCCTCTGTGGCAAAGAAAAGGGCTTAAAACCTGTCTCTATAAGGCCCCATGCAAGGGGAGGTGTGCATGCGGCCGGGGCCATGCGCACGCACGCGCCAGGTTCTCCAGAATGACGCCACAGTGTTCGCCTCGGCGTCACGGAACCTTTGCTGCTCAAACCGGCTTCCCCTAATTGCTGCGTGCACATAAAGCCACTCTCTCGTGATGCGACTCCACCCTCCCCCCTTCCCTCCTCCTGTTTATTTTTGGACTGTCACAACAGCCACAGAGAGACAGCCTGCGTGTAAGAAAATTGGCATCTGTATGTTCGGTCTTTCTTCTCCTGCTGACAAGTGAGGAAAGAAAAGGCGCCAACGTGAACAGGGGAGAAACAGCCCCTGGCCGGTGTCCCCGAGTGAGAGTCCTTGAAGCTCTTCCATGTGTCCTGTTTGCAGACCTGAGGGGAGACAGTGCCAGGGCTGAATTTGTCTCATTTCTCTGTTCTCTTTGACCTTCCTAAGGTCCCATGGCTACTCCAGGTGGGACCCTTGGGGAAGCCACCTGAGCCCCCATCTGCCCATACGGACGCAGACACATCTGCCTCACGGGCCAACGCTGAGAAAGTTCTTTTCTTTCTATTTTCTGCTTCCCCGTGGCAATGGGTTCAGAACGGCCATGGATGGGTTAAGTTTTGGGTGGGGAGCAAAATATTAATAGTAAACTAATAGGAGAAGAAACAATCTATTAATGTCTCAAAAAAGCAGCCAGTCTGTCCTACCTGCTGACAGCGCAGTGTGAACAACACTGAGCTTGCGGCTTTGACATGCTTTCCAACCTAGAGTGTGAACACGCGCCGCGTTTACACGCCACGTTTACCGAGCGGGCGCCGCGTGAACATTGGGCAGAGCGACGCGGGAGGGAGTTGAGTCAGGGTAGGGAGGAAGGCAGTTTGCAAACTCATCAGGGTGGAGGGAGGATGGATGGGGATTTTAAAAGAAGAAAGCAGAATGTTCTATCTTCCTACCGTGGCAAACTCTGCCACTGGGAATGGTCCCAGACCTGCGGTGGGTGTGGCCTGGACCACCAGGATGTCGCTGATGGATCCTGCCCAGGGCAGGGCCTGTGGCTGCCTCTGAGAAGAGCAGGTGCGACCTCCCCGACTGCAGGTGAAGACCCCACCCACGTGGCAGGGCTGTTGGGAGCTTTAGAGGCAGGGAAGCCAATGCTCCCAAGGAACTTTGAAGGGATGGAGGCCGGTGGCCCCATGTAGGTAAAAGGTTCAAGTCAGAAGCAGCCAAGCGCTCGGCATGGCAGAGTGGCCAATCCGAGAACCCCAGGGGGCCACTGTGACAGCGTGAGGGACGCAGGATCCACGTCAGCATAAATCTGAGTGGGTGTCAAAGAACAACCAGGCCTCAGGGCACGGATGACATTAGCGAGACAGGATGGTGACCTCAGCTGGGACGGCAGGAGGAGCCTGAAACCAGGGGAGCTGGGGAGAGATTGCTAAAGAGAGCCAGCCCATGCCAAGCCGGTTCAGTCCCCGAGACTGCATTTCTGTAACGGGGCACCGGCCTTGCCGTCCCGGCCGGGTGACTCCCTCTCTCCGGGCTTCAGAGTCCAACTCCCCTAATCGAGGTGTCAGGTAACTGGACGAGGACTCCTGCCAGTCTGCCCTGTGTTGGCACCGGTCACACGAATTGCTGCCAGTCCTTGGGAACCAAAAAACATGTCGGGGCCGGGCACGGTGGCTCACGCCTGTAATCCTAGCTCTCTGGGAGGCCGAGGCGGGCGGATCGTTTGAGCTCAGGAGTTCGAAACCAGCCTGAGCAAGAGCGAGACCCCATCTCTACTAAAATTAGAAAGAAATTAATTGGACAACTAAAAATATATAGAAAAAATTAGCCGGGCATGGTGGCGCATGCCTGTAGTCCCAGCTACTCGGGAGGCTGAGGCAGGAGGATTGCTTGAGCCCAGGAGTTTGAGGTTGCTGTGAGCTAGGCTGACGCCACGGCACCCTAGCCGGGGCAATACAGTGAAAAAAAAAAAAAAAAAAAATATGTCGGGCGCATCTCGCCTATGAACTCACTCGACCTCGTCAGGAGCCTGCCCAATGGCCCAGGGCTGGGAAGGACCAGAGCCGAGATGCGGACCCAGGTCCGTGTCACCCCAAAGCCAGGGCTCTTCCCCTCCATCCATCCGTCTTTACTAACCACCGCCTGCGGCGCTGCAGGGGGGAAGGGGGAGCATCGCCCAGGTGAGGTCTGAGCATGCGCAGTGAGACGGCCCACAGCTCGCGGACTCGCTCGCAGGGACTGGGGGGAAACTGAGCCGCAAGAACTGACAAGCCCTGAGCTGTGCTCACGTGGGGCCTTGTGCTGGGGGCTGCAGGCAGGGGGCCACCTGGGCCCAAGGACACGTTTACTCTGCGAGCAGGCGCTGGTGCAAGCTTGCGGCAGAACGGCCCCGCGAAGAGCGCCTCTCTTGCCCTGCGGCTGCTCGGACGTGGGAGCTTCCCTGGGCCCCTCTTGGTGAGCCTCATTCCTGCCCACCCAGCAGCTCAGGCCCGGCTGTGGCCTTTCGTTTCTCTATTGCTCCCTGCTTCTGTCGACCCCACATCAGAAGCTCCTGGGACTCAGTGCACACGTCAGTCATTACTTATGGGGACATGCAGGAAGCCAGACACCGTGCTAGGCTCCAGGGACACAGAAACTAGAGCGTCACCGTGGTGTCATGCGTGTACACCCATCACTCCTTCTGGCCCAAACACACCTGTGATGGGGGCTGGGCCAGCGCTTTGGGGCCATGGTGCGGGGAGCAGCTCATTTGTCCAGAGCCGGAAGAGTCTTGGCGGAGGGGGTTCTGCAGCACTCAGGGGAAGCCTGCCCATCTGCTGAGAGCTCTGGGAAGGAAATGCCACCACCGTGGGCAGGCTGGGGGCCCTGTGCTTGTCACTGCTGCTCCTGCTTGTCACTTCTCCCCAGCTGCAGGCGAGGGAGGTCGTCAGGAGCCCAGCCTGGGCTGAGCCAGCCCCGCCTTGGTGTCAGAGCTGCCTGCAGCCAGCGTGTGACTCAGGAGGCGTCACACTCATGGCCCAGGTGCTGACCCTGACGTTTAACCGGTCCCGGTGGTCTCTGATTGTTGAAAATGCTGCCCCTCCCCCAGGTTACGCTGCAGGGACCTTCTTGGCAATTTTCTCTTGGTGGCTACTGTGGGAGTCGCTGACCTCACAGCACCTGTGGGGACCCAGGTCTGTTTCGAGCCACAGCGGGTGCCAGTGGGAAGCCGGCCAGGCCCTGGGCTTGGCAGCCGAGGGACTCTAAGTCCCCCCATCCACGGGTCTGTCGCTGCATGTCAGCCCATGCGTGGGTGACATCCATCCGAAGATCAGAGCCTCACGTGGATTCAGAGATGGAACTCTCTCGCCCTGCTGTGTGAGCCGGTCTCTGTGCCCGGGGCCTAAACTGAGCAGGGCCCGACAGGAGCCCAGGCCGGCGCTGGACATGCCGAATGCGCCCTCACTGCAGTTTCCGACCGCCGGGCTCGGTCGGGGTCTGTGGCTGTCTGGGCCCGGGAGCTCTGCCGCGTCTGCCAGCGGCCTGACAGCTCCGCCGTCCCCGGGGAGGCGGCAGAGGGAGTCGGGCCGTGCAGACAAGGCAGCTGGGCCACAGCCGTTTGGAAGGGCAAGCTGATTTTGTACAGATGTGTCGTGTCTCTTGACTTGAAAACAGTAAAATCGTATAACCCCATAGAAAATTTTGAACTAGCTGTAAGTCACCAATAACGCTGCCAGCCTAGTGTTTCTACCCAGAGCTGCTCATCTTGGTTCATCGGACGCATGATTTTCATCGCTTGAGACGTGAGGGACATAGCACTTCCGGTCCTGCTCTTTTCTTTTTGTTTTGGGGTCTTTCCCACGGCTGGTGTCTTCACAACACTCGTTTTCGAGCTGCAGGATGCTTTATTGTTAACTCTATTTCATCGTTCCAACTGGGCATTTGGTTTGCTTCCATATATATTTTTACCATTGTAGAGGGCCATGATTAAAAACAAAATAGCAGGCTATTGTTGTAACACTGTTCTGAACTACATGTGCGGCTGGAGGCAATTTTGGCCTAATCCCTCCAAGGAACGACAATTACACAGGGAGACAGAGTGCTCATTTTGGGGTGAGTGGGGTGGACTTGGGGTTGCCTTTTCAGTCCCGGCGATGGTGGCCTGAGTCTCGCGTCTCTCTCATCTAGCTCCCGGCAACCGTGCTCGCTGCCCGCGGTTACTGATGTGGTCTTTGGCCAGAGGGCAGACTTTCCTCTCTGAAATTACATGACTCATATGGAAACAAGCCCCAGAGCTTTGGACTCATTCGCCCTGTCATCTAAACTAGGGTTTTAATCAGAGGTCCATGAGTCGTTGTGGGGCTTTGTTGGGGGAGGAGTCCCGAAGCCGGGAACAAAATGTGACATGTACGTGATAAGTGTATTTTCTGGGGATAGTGTCTGTAGTTTCATTAGATTCTCAAACAGGGCTTTGGCCCATAAAATGTTTAAAAAACCAACATCTTGGGCTAGGCTAGGGGGCTCCTGCCTGTAATGCTAACACTCTGGGAGGCCGAGGCAGGAGGATCGCTTGAGCTCAGGAGTTTGAGACCAACCTGAGCAAGAGTAAGATCCCATCTGAGCAAGAGTAAGACCCCGTCTCTACTAAAAACAGAAAAATCAGCTGGGCGTTGTGGTGCACACCTATAATCCCAGCTATTCGGGAGGCTGAGG
>NW_012139914.1:46297-53363 GCF_000956105.1 Propithecus coquereli
TTAACTAAAGGAAATGTTTTGGCATTTTAAAAATAGATTGATCCCACAAGCTTTGCATTTCTCACCAGGGAGTCAGACTGACACAGAAATTTGTGGTTGGTTAATTGTTCTTTCCTGCTACAAGCATTAACCATGGGAGGTGAGCTGTATTTGTCAAACTGAAATGTTATCACCGAAGGCTAAAGGAGCCAAGAAAACGCTGAAGAGAGACTTTGGTCAAGAAACAAACCCAGAAGTTCCACCCAGGGGGTGGGAGACTTCTGCTCATTGACTTCCTGAATACAGTTGGGCCTTTCTTCTTCAAACAGCTGTTTTTATTAACGATAATCTCTGGCACCAGCCAGTGACTTTGACTTCCTAAATGTGTTGATTTCCTCCTAGTAATCTGTCCTCAATTTCCTTAAGCTCAGGTGTGCATACCTGCAGGAGAAGAACTTGGAGCATAATTCAATTTCACTTTCTCCTTGCTTCTCTGCTAAATTACCTACTTGTTGTTATTGAAAAGTGGCAGTCATTAAAGAGGAAACACTTCCTGACATATATCAAACAGTCATGCAACAAAAGGGAGCAAATTATATTTTCCTCTTGGGCATCTTAGATGTAGTACAATATTAAGCATTAGATCAATGTGCCTTCTTGGCCCCAAAGTATTGGCTAAGGATCAATAATCGTTACATAGAATAACGCTTGTTTTTGGCATGAATGACATCTTTCTACCATCGTCCTGGTCAAGTACACTGTGCGCTCCATAGCAGCGGGGTGTTGGGGGAGGTGGATAAGTAGGAATTTTCTTATGTTTGGGTTTTCCCTGATTAATCGGTTGATTGATTGACTCATTCATTCATTCAAAGAAAAGAAAGATTGACTACACATCCACAGTATTCCAAGGGCCAAGATGGGGCCCGAAGATACAAAGTTGAAAAATAAATAGCCCTGCCCTTGCGGAGCTCGGGAGGAGTATAGTTCGGAAGGGAGACGTGCTTTCTCTGCCATGGGTCTGTAAGAAGTGGGATAACCTACGGGTACGGGGTCCCGGAGCTGGCGAGGGCTGGGCTACATCTTCAGCAAAGACTAGTTCTTCAGGCAGACCAAGGAAAATTATGTTGAGTGTTTGTTTAGCTCTTTCCATAACTTATTATCATTTCTTAACGTGGGTCTAATCAATATCATTATTAGCATATAAAAATCCTCCTTCTAAACACTGCCCTGAAATCGCTCTGATGACACGCTGGCCATCTGGCGTAGATGTGGACAGTCTGAAAGGTGAATGGTTCTAATCTTTTAGGTTTTATAATTTGGGTCCCAACAGAGATTTTTATGTGGGCCTTGATATTTTACAAGTTACTTTTATATTATTTGATTTGATCCTTTAAGGCAAGCAGAAAATGTATTTCGAACCCCATTGTAGACATAAAGCAACTGAGGCTCAGAGAGATTTAGAAAATTTGCCCCAAATCACACAGGCTTGTAAATTTTTTTTATTTCTACAGATTTAGGGGGTCCAAGTGGGGTTTTGTTGCATGAATATATTGTATAGTGGAGAAATCTGGGCGTTTAGTGTATCTGTCACAGTCTACCTTGTATCCAATAGACAATTTTTCATCCCTACAGGCTTGTAAATTGACAGATATAATTATTTCTGGATGATTTGGGGTGACTATTATTGTGCCAAGCTATTTAATATAATAATAATAGCAACTAACATTTATTGAGCGCTCACTATGTACGAGGTGCTATTCCAAGTACTTTATATATTTTGAATGGTATAATATAAAGTCATTCAGTACAAGCCCTTCTGGCTTTTTTGCCTTTGCCTTGTTTTATAATAGAAGAGTCCAGATGAGTCCCTTTTAAGGTCTTTTGAGCAACGTAACATGATTGCCTTTGTAAAAAAATTATTTATTCAACAAAGGAAGATTCTCTTGAAGTTCTTCTTTGTCCTTGATAAAATATTTACTTTTCTTGCTTTATCGTCCTGCTGATCCCTCCCCTCCGTGCTCCCCGCCTGGGCTAGCCGCTGGCCTCGAGCCCGGGCAGAGCATGCAGGGTCCTAGGGCCAGGCTGGGGATCGCACTGTGCGGCTGGCTCCAGGAGCAGGACCCAGAATCTTTCTTGTGTGTGTGTGTGTGTGTGTGTGTGTGTGTGTGTGTGTGTGTGTGTCCTATCCATCCCCCGACCTCTCCCGCCCTGCCTGGCACAAAGGGCTCAAAAAAAGGTTTGTTGAAGGAATGATAACAGCTCACGCAACACACTAGCGTGAAACCACCTCAGCCATCCACCCGCTGTCCCTCAAAAGGTGGCAGGAACACAGCAGACGGTTTTGCCAATTACAGGAAGTGAGACACTCCATCACGTCATCCCAGGGTATCAGAATGAGAAAGGTAAAGCTGTCTCGCAAATACCGTGATGCAATTTCCAGCTCGGCGTGCAGGGCATCTGTCTGCCAAAGCATCCCGTACGGGGCAGCTGGGTTGCCGGGAAACCTGCCCCTGTGCCGGGGCCCTGGAGGCCCAAAAAGGCTGGAAGCCATAGTCCCAATTCAACCACTGCTGAGAAGGACAGAGGAGGCCTGGGAAGGAGAAAGAATTAACCCTGACGGTCACTGGAGCCCAGTCCAGGGATGGGAGCAAAAGTGAGGACAGGGTCCAAATAGCTACTCTTCTCCTCTGGGCTCCCAGTCCCCTGCCCCTATCCCACGGCACTCATGGCCTCATCACCCTCCGTCTTTACTGAGGTGCCCAGGCCTAGAAGCCCCAACATCGGAGCACAGGGAAGAGAGGGAGCCGTCAGGCCTGGCAGGGCTGGAGCAGACACCAGCGATCACCCTCCCCCAACTCAGAGGTTACGGCCTGGCGGGGAAAGGAGCTGCTGCCAGACCTCGTGCTCACCTGTGGCTAGGCCCACCCTCCTCGGCCCAGCCCCTGGGACCCCAGAATCGTGAAGCGGGTGTGGATAGGCGGGGAGGGGGGACGGCAAGGCCAGCAGGAACGAAGACTGGTGGTTTATGGACCATCATGGAGGCAGAGAGGGAGATGAGGAGGGAAGAGATGCTAGCGATGGTTCCTGATGGAACCCGTGGTACCCGCTTGGGCTCCTTTGGGCCGTGGGAGTGCCGGGACCGGACCATCGGTGTGCTTCCCTCCATCCCGGCAGCTCAGAGCGGAGCCCAGGTCACCGCCTAGACCCTGTTGCCCCCTCAGCCCCTCCAGAATCATGGGCCCCTTGCACGTCAGGACTGAAGGCAGCTTGGGGATCACCCGCCCACGGCCCTGGCTGTACAGGGGAGGAGACAGCAGGAGCCCCTCGCCCAAGATCACACTTGGGCTAAAAAATTCACACTGAATGATCAGTGAGGCCCTTGAGGCATCACCTTGAGGCATCACCGTCCTTAAGTGGCTTCTGCAGAGTTAGAAGGAGTTATGCGGCCTGAGGCCAGCGCAGACTGGGAATGGGTGGATGGGTGAATCAGGTAGAGAACCCAGTTCTGCGAGGCCCCAGGCGTGCCCGCGTGAGCACTGGGGGTCTTCACCCACAAAGCACACATTCAGCCAGGGCGAGACACCAGCTCAGTTGCTCTTCAGACGGTGGGTCCCGTCAGAGCTTAGACTTCCCAGGTGCGACACCCCTTTCGTATGGGTTTCTTTGGCGCATTCAGTTTCTTAGAAAACTTACGTGTGAACGGCCGCTGGACACTGGGCTCTGATTCAGACGCCCCACCGCGGGTAGGGGGCAGCAGAAGAGTCTAATCTTCAGGAGGATTAGGGGCGTCTCTCCCCCGCCACCTCTGAAGGTCACTGTCACGCGGTCATTGGTTTCTTACCATCTCGATCCACTTCCCGCATTTCCCCTGACGACACCCTCGTCCCTGCCACAGCCGCCTCCCGCTCCGCCGCCTGCAGCAGCCCCCGCCTGGTGTCCCTGCTCCCCGGCAGTGATCTTTTTAAAAGGTAAGTCAGCCGCTGCCTAAAACCACCCAGTGGCTCCACATGGCATTTTGAAAGAAATCCCAGCGCAGGCCCTCCCCTCCTCGCCGTCCCTGGCTGCTCTGACCCAGCACAGGCAGCTTCCGCCTGCTCCTGGACGGAGCCAGCCCAAGCCCTCCTAGGGCCTTCTCTCGCTCTTCCCTCTGCCCTTCTAGACCTTTGCAAAGCCTCTCCTCTCTGCCCAGACCTCAGCAAAAATCTCGCCCGGGAAGAGGGCCCTCTGCCATCTGAGTACCCAGGGCCCGTGGGGTGACCGTCCCTGTTGCCTGCTTGGTTTCTGCACAGCCCTTGCCCCTCCTGGAACTCGCTGGTCGGGAGTGAGCCTGTCTGCTGTCCGCCCTCCGCTCCTCCCTCCTCCCGTGTGTCAGCTAGGATGCCAGCTCCACGGAGCAAGAGACCGGTCCCCTCTGTGGCCCCTGTCCTGGCACAGGGTCTGGCTCTAAAGTCCCTGTTGTGGAGCTCATGAGTTTCCTGGTGGGGAGGAATCGGACTGTCCCTGGGACTCCCCTGGGTGCTAGGAGATCCCACAGCCACCGTGTGGGGCTTTTGGGCACCTACGTGGTCACAGCCTTTCTGGAAAGCAGTTCCAGAGCAGTCTTCCTCCTGAGCACCCGCACAGAGGGAAGAAGTCTGGAATGCAGGCAATGATTTATATGCAAATATTAGATGAAGCTATACGCACACGTACCTGTACGTAGCAGGGAAACTTTTAAAACTGTGTTGACTATAAGTTTGAATGACATGAAAAAGGTTTATGCTATACTATTAAGTGATAACAGGAATACAAGTTTATGTGTGGCATAATAATAGTTGATATTTATCTATAGGCCTCTGTGCCAGGCACTATACCAAGGACCTTACTTATATCTCCTAAATCTCTGCACAACCCTGGGAGGCAGTTATTATTATCTCAATTTTCCTGGCTGGGAAAATGAGACTTACAGTGATCAAGAAAGCTGACGAATGTGGCCGCGTTTATAAAAATTGTAACGTCAGGATTTGAATCTAGAGCTGTTTCTCTCCCAACACTCCATTCTAAACCCTATTCCATATTGGTTTCAGTTTTGCAAGGAATTTTAAATTGCGCACACCCTTCCTTCCCCCCCGAAAAAAGACTAAGAAGAAATATACCAAAGTATTAGCAGAGCTTGCCTCTGGGTATTGGGGTTAGGGGAAATTTTTTCCTCTATAATTTCCTATAGTTAAAATTTTTTCTGTAATGAGCACATATTATTTTCATAAGAAGTTTTGAGTTTTGTCAAGAAAAGTGGTCATATACAACCTACAAATAAATTTGGCTTATCAATATAGAAGTAAACCTACTTCTAAAAACAAGTAATTTGAGTCAAACATGATATTTAATATATTGTGACTGAGTAGGGTTCATTCCACGATAAAAGGAGAATTCGATATGAAGAAGCATATCAGTGCAATTTATCACATCAGTAAGACAAAGTAGAAAAATAATTTTTGACTGCCATGACACATGCTTTAAAAGACATTCAACAGAATTCATCAACATTCCTTTAAAAGCTTCTTGTACCCTAGAGAAAAGGGAAATTTCCTAGATGTCTTCTGCAAGCCCACAGCCAAATTCGGGAGAAGTCGGAAATACCTGCTAACGTTGATATTTTTCAACTCTGTTTTGGGAACTCTAACCAGCGTAATATAACAAGAAAAAGTAATACAACATCTGCATATTTAGAGAAAAGGCATAAAAAATGGTATCTTGGTCTTCCAGGGAAATTTAAGACAAGTAACTGAAATACACAAATGTCAATAGCTTTCGTTTTTCCAATGATAACATTAGCAAAGCCAATCCTCCAAAAATTATATATGAATTTGAATTCAATACCAATAAAAATCAACACAGGAATTTTTAACTTGTCAAAGTCAGTCTTAAGTTATATTGGAGAAATGAATAAGAAAGAAATGAAATGAGATGAAGAAAGTCTTGAAAAGAAGACATGAAACTATATCACTAAACCGGAGTAATTAATAGGTGTGGTTCAAGGCAAGAACAGAGAGGCCAGAAATAGGACCAGGAACGTGGGAATTCAGTATGTGACAATGAAGGCATTGCAAATCAGTGAGAAAGATGAGTTATTTTAAAAAATTTTATTATATATTTGATTTGTCAATTCAATGAACATTTATCTTTATTCTAAGGATATCTTCTTATACTTTTTTCTAAAAGTTCTAATTTTTGTCTTTGACATTTAAATCTCTAATCAATTTGGAGTCGATGGTTGGGAATGGTTGTGAGTTAAGAGTGCAGTTTTGTATTTTTTCCGTGTGGAAAACCAGTTATCCCAGCATCAATTATTGGATGGTTCATTCTGTCCCTGGTGATGTCCCTCTGGCATGTACGATGTTGCCACCTGTGTGTCTGTCTGGGTCCCTCTGTCCCATCTCCCTGTTCTGTTTCTATGTTCCTTTCCCAACTCCATTCTTCATCCCTGTGGCTTTTTGTAAGTGTTGGTATTTAGTTGGGGACTCATCTCTATCTTATTTTTTTTTCCCATAGCTATCTTTGCTGTTCTTGAGCCTTTTCTCATCCATAAAACTTTAGAACCAGCTTGTGAAGTTCCTCAAAAACCCCCTTTGGAATATTGATTTAAAATACATTTGAATTTTGGATGATTTGGAGAGAAAATACACTCAATGATATGAGTTCTGCTAATCGTGGTTGATCTATTCTTCTTTTGTTTAAGCACTTTTTAAATATCTTTTAATAAAGTTTATTATCTCCATACAAATTTGTACATGTTTCGTTAGTCATACCAGGGCTGCCCAGAAAGGATTGAGCCATTGTTAATGTAACAAGAATGGTTACATGGCTGGGCAGCCCTTGTATCCAAGGTAAATTATATGTTTAGTTGATATTAGAAATTACTTAGTTTTTTAAAAAACTACATTTCTCTAAATAGTGAAAATATATGAATAGGCCATGCACAGAGGAAAAAAATCTATATAGCCTGTGTGCATCTCAAAAGTCATCAAAGTAAAACAAATTAAAACAAAAAGATTCCATTTATCACCCATCCCCTCTATAAAAAGTAATGTCTGATAATACCAGGTTT
>NW_012139914.1:56209-56714 GCF_000956105.1 Propithecus coquereli
ATCCTTCTGCCTCAGCCTCCCAAGTAGCTGGGACTACAGGCATGAGCCACCATGCCTGGCTAATTTTTTTATATACATATTTTTAGTTGTCCAGATCATTTCTTTCTATTTTTTTAGTAGAGACGGGGGTCTCGCTCTTGCGCAGGCTGGTCTCGAACTCCTGAGCTCAAACGATCCTCCAGCCTTGGCCTCCCAGAGTGCTAGGATTACAGGCATGAACCACCGCGCCTGGCCTATTTAAATCTTTATATCTTGATTTTATTACCTTTAGACAATATCTATTGATGCCTGCTCCCTACACACACACAGTGTTTTCAAATTCACATCCTACATTTTGTTATATGATTATTTGTACATATTAAGGCTTATAATATTTATATTCTGCTCTTTTTGTATATTAATTTTACTGTGCTTCATCACTAAGTTAATACTCAAATTTTTTTCAATCGAAAAGTAGGCATTATAATAACATAACTATGTAAATTTTTTTCTGTAGAATCGGTAA
>NW_012139914.1:56764-59185 GCF_000956105.1 Propithecus coquereli
AATGAACAAATCTCAAAAACACTTTTTTTTGCCAGAAAAAAGCAAGTTGCAAAAAGGTTACATACATTATAAAGCCATTTTTGTAAAAGTCTAAAACATGCAAAGCAAAAGTATGTATTGCTTATGATTGCTTATACATGTCATAAGCATACAAAATCATACATGGTGGTAACACCCGCTAACTTCAAGATAATGAAGACTTTTGGAGAGAAAGGAGAAAATAATGATCACACATTAGTTGTATTTTTGTATCTGTAACATAAAAAGAGAGAGGAGAAAAAAGAAAGAGAACTGAAGTAAGTGTAACAAAATATTAATATCTGATATTAGCGCTGTTACATAAGTTTCTGTGCTTTTTATGCATTTAAAATATTCATAGCCAGTAGTGAAAAATGCTTGAAAATAGTTGTATATTTCTATCATCTTAGAGCGGGGAAGACATTCACAAGTGTGACCATCAAAGGAAAGGCTGACAAAGATTAACAAGTTGATTAGATAAAAATGATAACCTGTGTGCATAGGGCATGCCGTAACAAAATTAGAAAGCAAAAGGTAAATGGAGAGAAATATTTACAACCTTTATGACGGACTAATGTATAAATTAAATAGAGTTATCATATAAAAAGCTCTTGCATATCATTGAGAAAACAACAAACACCTCAGTGTAAAATTGGCAGAAGACACGGATGACCAAACCGTAATATGAGAAACACAAGTCGTTAATAAATACATGATAAATACTAATAGAAAAGTAAATTAAATGTTCATAACCGTTTTCCATGGGTGGTGGAGGTGGTGAGTGAATTTTTTTTCTTTGCACAGATGAGACTTTTCTGATTTCCTATGTGTGTATTACTTAATTGCTTAATAAAAAATGGGACTGAAATGTAAAAGGCAACTTTTCTTATAAACTAACTTAAAAAGCATAAAAAGAATAATAACCCCTGTTACAGGAAGTATAGGAAAATCCATACTCATATACTGCTGTCTGAAATGTCTAAAGGACAATTTGGCAAAATATATGGAAGACTTAAATAGGTTGTGCACGAGGGCTGTCCGGAAAGTATCCAGCCACGTAACCATTCTTGTTATATCAACAATGGCTGGATACTTTCCGGACAGCCCTCATATGGTCTTTGGTCTACAAATTCCACTTGTAGGATTTTAACCTCAACAAAAATTAATAGAAGACCTGAGCAAGGATGAAGCACATGAGCCAAGGACGTTTTCACAGCGTGTTTATGATATTTGAAAAATTGCAGACAGCTTGGTGCGTAGCAAGAAGGGGGGGGGGGAATGAGAATTGTGTAGCACAGCTTGGTGATAGGATGCTCGCCAGCCCTGCGCAGTTTGCTGCAGACGAAACAGGTGGCGACAGGAAAAGATGACCATGATATGCTCTTTTAAAAGCAGGTCACAAAACAGGATGTAGATAATGATCCCGTTTTTGCTTTTTTAAAAAACAAAAAATGGCCATGGAAAATCACATATCAGAATGTTAACAGTGGTTTATCTGTGGATGATGGTGTTGTAGGTAATTTTTACCTTCCTGTCTGTATTCTGAATTTCCTTTACCAAAAGCAAATTACTTGTGTCAAAGGGAAAGTGTGTTTAATGTGGTTCCTAAGAGGAGGCTCAGTCCCCCAACCAAGGACTGAACATGAAAAGGACAGATGTCTGCCGCCCCCTCATCTCGTTCCTCGGCCTTTTCCTAATGTTGTGCACGGCACACACATGCATATATTTGCTTAAGTAGTTGCCTGCTTTGCTTTTCTCAAATGCACCTTTAAAAAAGGTATTTAGGCAACGCAAGCTTATTTACTTTGTGTTGAATCCAAATCAAGCAGAGACATAGAAAGCCCTCCGATCCCTTTGCTTGTGCGTTGCAATCCCCAGAAGCGACACTGTTGGAAGTTTGATTCACACCAAAGGCTTTCAGGTATTTGCATTTGCAAAATACGTTGATAGACTCCCTCCATCTTTTTTTTTCTTTTGCACAGCCAGGTTCGTATCACACAAAGCATTCTGCAGTTTACTCTTGCACTTAACAATGATATCTTCCAGACATTTTTCTTTGCAGCTCACATCTCTTTCGTTCTTTTACTAATTTATCTATCCGTTCATTTGCTTAGCCAGATTTTATCATTGTATAAGTTAGCCACGAATATTGTTTTTAAAAATTTGAACAGCCCGAAAGGCTATAAACTGAAAATTAAGGCTGCCTCTCCCACCAGCACCTGACGCTCCTTCCCCAGAGGGAACCGCAGGTAATAGCTTTTGTCTTTAAATCTCCTTTTCTTTGCACGTGCAACTTTCCTAAATACGGCTGCTAGTATTCCTGTGCTGATTACTCTGAAAGATGCCGAGGGCACTGCAGCACCTGCCCTCTGTGCTTACCTGCCTGTCACCTGTACCCTCCCC
>NW_012139914.1:59845-61970 GCF_000956105.1 Propithecus coquereli
GGTAAAATAATTGGATACATGGAGAAGGCCATGTGACACTTTGTCATTAAAATTTCTCATCTGTGGGAGAATTTCCCAAATATCAAGGCTTAATGAAGCCTCTTTTCTTTTCCTTTCTGTGTTTGGGGTCGTACTCAGCTGCCACTATTTCTTATATCTCACGTTATTCTCGTTCTTAAATACTTTCCGTGTTTCCGGAGTACATCCTAGTGGACTTTATTTTCCCCGTACATGCACACGTGCAAAGAGTGCTTTCATTGGCTGTAAGGCTTCATGTAGGATGTCTAGACAGGAATAAGCTTTTTCTACACGGTTACAGAACTCAACACACCAAAGAATATGGAAAGCTCAACACTCTTCAATAGCTTGCAAATGTTCTCTTAAAAAATTACCTTTAAGGAGGTGTAAATAACATCCCATAAAATTCATCCATTTGAATTACAATTATGAGTTTTTACAACTGTATAGATTTGTGTCATCTCCACCAAAATCAAACTGTAGAACATGTCCACCACCCCAGTCAGTTTCCTTTGGCCCCTTCCGTCCTACCTGTTACACTACCTCCCACCCCGGCAACCGCTGCTCTGCCTCCTGTTCCCATGGCCTGGCCTCATCTAGAATTCTGTGCAGACCGCATCATACAGTGGCGGATTAGCTTCCCTCTCTTAGCACAAAGCCCTTGAGATCATCCGTGTTGTTGCAGGAACCGTGGCCAAAGGCGATGGAGGCCCAGGCAGGGGCTGGGCACAGGCTCGCGGCAGCACTGGGGGTGGGCCACCCCTCCAGCTCCCGGCTCTGCCACCTTCAGGGCCACCTTAGCCAGACACTCACCTCTCCTTCTCCAGCTGTAAAATGAGGCTAATTGTAATCAATCTATCGCTGCTATCACGAACATCAAAATCTCATATCTGCAAGAGCTTTTCAACCATGACATGCTAGGCAAATGCAAATAAAGCATTTCTAGTTTCTCTATTTGTAGTTGCTGCCCCACCACACCCCCGTCTGTCGGAGGCTGTGTTTCAGGCTTTGAGCATCTCCCCTGGCAAACCTCCCTGCTCCGGTGAGTCTGCACAGGGGTCCGATCTGCTTCAAATAAACGAACGACTCCCCCTTCCCACCTTCCGCTCCTCCCACTAACTCCCCCTGTGGCATGCACACGCTCACGCATGCACACAGAAGGTGCACATACGGGCTTCGTCATGCAGGTACACACATGCATGTACAAACACACACATACAAGCACACAAACACATATGGGCACACACATGTACAAGCACACACGCATGGGTGTATGCACATACTTGTTCTCTCATGTGCACATGAGTTTTCTCTCTTCTTTTCCTCTCCCCCGACCCCCACACAGACACACACAGACCCACACCTTCTCCCACACTGTCCCTCCGGAAAGGAGGACAGAGTCTGCTCAACGCAGCAAAGCCACCTGGAGCCCCCATGCCAGCACGTGTTGCATTTTGCCTCTGCGTGGACTTCTGCACTTCCTGGCTCCCCCCAACCTGAAACTGCTTGGGTGCGGCCGGAGCACCAGTGACAGTTCCAGTTGTCACACGGCCTCCTGAGTAACTCAGGTCTCCAGCGAGAGCCACGGGGTGAAGGCCTCCACAGAGACCCTAAACAGTCATTAGAGCCATGGGAAGTCATCTGTACAGACACCGCTAAGGAGTCCGAGGACAAAGAAGTGTAAGTAGTGGCTCATTTAATTTTAGGAATTTTACTTTCTGTCAGGTTTTTTAAATGTTAAATTATGTTGTTTAAATAGACATTGTTTGCCCAGGAAGCTTAAAATGGGTGGCCACATGGTTCACTGGACCGAAGTAGACAACAGGGCTGGTTACTTAGGCAGATGCAGAAGCTTAGTCCAAAGCCGGAGAACATTCTAGGAGCTGCTGCCTGCTGGCCCTTGGCGGAGTCAGGGAGGCCGGGAGAGGTCAGGAAAGGCCCGAGGCCCGAGACGGCCCTGGCCGCAGCTGCAGGCCCCACGCCCCTCTGTTGCTGGGCAAATCTTTCGCATTCTCTTTTTAGTTTTCTGCTTGTACCAATAATTCATGCTTATTGTTAAAGAACTCAAGGAATATATAAAATTACGAGTAAGAAAGTCAAAGTCACA
>NW_012139914.1:63137-80025 GCF_000956105.1 Propithecus coquereli
ATTTAATAGCATTTTATTCCACACTGCTGATTAGTGTCTATTCTGATTCCAAGTTCATGCTGTCTTGATTATAGTCTTCTTTTTTCATAACTTCAAAGCTAGGTCAAAACTTTATTTGAGCATGTAAACCTTCGGATGATTTTATCCAATTAAAAATTGTAATTATAATTGAAAGCACATCTAATTTATAGTAGGAACGAGAAAGAAGTCACAATCGAGAAAGAGAACAGGTTAAAATAGTTGCAAGATAATGCTACATAAAACTTTACGGCAACAAATTTGAAAATGTAGAGGAAATCGACGATCTCCTATAAATTATATGTCATCAAAATGGCACAAGGAGAAGGAAAACTGGGAATAAACAATTCCTGTAGAAGAAATGGGAAATGTATTTAAAGACCTATTTAAAAGAACCGCGGAAACAGATGCCCTAACAGCTGAGTTCTATCCAGCCTTTGAAGAACAGACAACTCTGATGTTATTAAACTGCTCGAGACCGTAGAAAAAAAGACCGCTCCCCAGTATATGCTATGAAGCCAGCATCACCGCAATGCCAACGCCTCATAGAAAATCTCACTGCGAATACAGATTCTCATTTGAAGTAAGATATTAGCAAACAGTATCCATGCCATGTGTCAAAAAGACTAAGATACCGTAACCAGATAGCTTTTACTCCAGGAACACAGGATGTTTCAATAGCAGAAAATTTACCAGCATGATTCATGACGTCAACAAATTGAAGAATAAAAATGATCACATTGATAGATACTATGTAGGCACCTGATAAAATTCAGTAGCCGTTCCTAATACAAACCCGTATCCACTATCTGAAACCCCAAATCTCTCAAGACTGAAGTGCTCCTTGTAACGTCGGCACTATAGTTCATTTGCTGGTAAAGCTAATCGGAACTCACATAAAGAAAGCACTTAAATAGAAAGTATTATGTGTTCTGTATGTAAGGCATACTAAAAAAAACATAGTTGTGGATTTATTGTTTCTGTGGCTCTCTGTGCTATATCCAAAATTATTGTAGTCTTTTTTTTTTTCAAGGTGGGTTTGAGGAGAGTTGACATGGGGAATGTGCTTTTAACTCTGGCAGCCCTGAAGGAAATGCATTGCTGCGTGTCACTGAATCTCAGACGCCACCGTTGGGAAGGCCAGTGCTTATTTTCTGTTCCACTAAAAGAGAAAAAAAGATGCTGCTCTTAATCACACCATAAAGCATCATCAATTATAAGACACCTCCTGGTTTCAGAGATGTTGAAATGTGAAAAAAGGTGCATCTTAGAATCGATGAAACACGGTGCATAAATTCAAAGGAATCGCCACTAACGACGTACCTTTCAGGCGAGAGCAGGGACGCAGGTGCTTCCTCTCTATGATGCCTGTCTCTCGGGAGGGGACCAGATGTGAGCGCGGGGGTGTGTGGCCTGGAGTCGGACAGGACTCCGGAGCTGGGTGTGCACTGGATGGGGGTTGTGAGCAAGCTCTGCGACCTTCCCATCGACCCTCCCGAGGACGTAGGCCCTGGGCTGCGGGTGGCCAAGGCGTGGTCTCGGGGGTCTTTCCCACTTCTGACATTCTAACAGTCTTCACCCAAGAAAAAACTTGATCATACTTTTCTCACCTCTAAAGAAGACTCCTGATGTTACCCTGAGAAGCAGCAGTTGGCCCTAGATTTCTGTACTGTCTCCTCTAACGGTGCAGCGTCTCACCTGAGACTCTGAGCTGGAGAAGGAAACCTTAGACGTATTCTAACAAAACCCTCCATTTACAAAGGAGCTCATGGGTCCAGAGAGGAAATGTGACTTTTCCAAGTGACATGGCCAGCAGCTAAATGAAGACCAAACCCAGAGCACCGGACACGTTGGTCAGGCTCCTGTCCCCAGAGGGCCGGGACCCACCCTGGCAGTTTCTGGCCGTCGCCTCCAGCCGGGTGATTTCTGGTTCCCAGATGGAGTCCGCTCTCCTCTCTGGGCCCTGAGAAATGATGGACGCAGGCTTTTTTCTCCCACCCTCTGCTAACCATGTTCTGACTCTGAGGTCTTCGCTGCCCTGCCCTTTTCCATCCTAGCTTTCTAACTGGCCACCCGGAAGGGGTTAGGGGAGCTCCTCTCTCCAGAGGATCTGGGACCCACTATCTCATCCACCACCTGCCCTGTGTCCCCCAACAGGATGGGACTGGTGAGCAGCAAAAAGCAGGTCAAGGAGAAGGGCAAGGATGGATGGAGCCCCTTGAAAGTCAACGCCCAGGGAAAGACGCCCCCACCGCTGCCTCCCCTGGTGAGTGATCGGCCCCCTGGGCAGCAGGTTACTTTATTCCCCTGTGCCTCAGTTTCCAAATCTGTAAAATGGGTACAGCAAAAGTGCCTTCCTAATAGGGATGTAACAATATGTGACATACAGGCAAATGTGAAATGCAATATAACACACACAGGACCAGGCATGGGTAGCCCCCAGTAATTCTTAGCCAGTGTTCATTTCTCAAGAGTGGCCTTGAAGGGAAAAAGAAGTCAAAAAGTTCAGCTTGGAGAGAGGGTGTGCAGGGAGGGGTCAGCGCATTTAGCTAAGCCTGCTGCCCCTTCCCTCCCCAGAAGCTCCTGGAGACCATCGTCCCCGGCTTGGCCTTGCTGCCGGCATTCCCGAGAACCTGCTCTCCCGAGAGGAGCACCCTAAAATGGGAGGGTGCCTCTCCTCACCTCCCAGCAGCCCCTCAAGTTTTCTGGCACCCCATGGGCATTTTAAACGCAGAAAAATTTCCAAAGAAAGAAAAATGTGAAACTTGAAGTGAAGGTTTCCTGGCCGGGGAGTCCCTTTCCCTGCGCCGGTGCTGGTTTGTTCACAGTCAGCGCCTTCCACAGCCGCTGCGCGTCCGAAGGTGCGTTTTGGGTGACCCCTTGTGCCCACCGCTTCCTGATCGCTGGCCCCCTTCTGGTTTGGGGCAGTTGGGAGTCACGCCTGGCCCCCTCTCCTGCGCTGTCTGCCACCACGGGCATGTTCAAGCGGTCATCTCTTTACTGTAGCAGGGACCTGCTGGGTGGGTGGGGATTGCTAATCCCAGTTCATAGATGAACTCTCGAGGCTTATCTATTCATGTCCCAATCTAACTCAGGGCTCGGCACACAACAACGAGATGTTTGTTGAATGAATACATGACCAAATGGGCAAACGTGGTCTTAGATGAGGCAATTTCCCCAAAGTTATAAGCTAATAAGTAGTAGAGCCTGGATTTTTTTTTTATTTAAAAAAGTCACGTAATATATATTAATTATGGAAAAGAAATTTAAATTATTCACAATCCCACTACCCAGAGATACCAGAGGCAGCTCTTCCCCGGGCCCTTTCTCAATGCCTTCTTTATATCACGTGTTCTTATTTCTAGTGGAACACAGCACTTTTCAAAATGCCACTTCAAAATTATATTCAACAAACACAAAATATAAAAAATACTATTTATAACACGTGTGTCAGGTTGAAAGGAAACAGCACAGCGCACAGCTGTGCAGCCTCCCGCCGTCTTCAGAGACAGGAAGGGACCCGTTCCCTGGAATCCCCCTGCTGCCTCCCCAGTTTGTCCCCCTCACCCCAGCCCCCGGGCCCCAAAGCTATTTATCATTCCTTAGCTTTGCTTTTTAATATCACAACACATGTCTACGTCACTGAGCAGAATTTCATTTCATTTTTCACTTTGCGGGCTTTAAATTGACTGAATCGCACAGCACGTGTTCTTCTGAGACTTGGGTTTTGGCTCGATATCCTATTTGTGAGATTTATCGATGCTGCTGCACTAGCTATAGCTCATTGATTTCACTGCACAACCATTCTGTAACTTGTCTATTTTTCTCTCATTGGTTATCAGGGTTATTGCTACATTTTAAAATTGTTCATGTATTATCATGATTATTTTTGCTAAGAGCATTCTTATACGTGTTTCCTGGTACACGTATGCAAAAGTTTTTCTTCAGGGTATATACCTACAAATACATTTGTTGAGTTTTAGGGAAACATAGTTTTAAAATATTTTTCCTTGTCAACAAATATCCTTTTGCAATGTCACCTTTTAATGGTAGAGCAAGGATTTTAACCCAGATGACTGGGCTTTTTCCCCCGTTCCACAACTATCCTCACCAAAGTTGGGGTGTCCTCTCACCTGGTCAGGGCAAGAGTGGCAGATGGTCTGGGTTTTGTCTGAGGGCAGGGCTGGGCCCCAGGGAGCTGCCGCAGCACGTATAGAATTTACCTGTGCGGCCTCCAAAGGGGGCTCCTTTCTCCCAACAGAGGAGATCCCACAGGTCGTCTAGCTGCCACCAGGCCTGCGCAGGCTGCGGGGTGTGGGCTCACGCAGGTGTGTGTTTCTGCCCCAGGTCGTGTTCAACCACCTCGCTCCTCCACCCCCAGACGAACACCTGGATGAAGGTAGGAAGGGCGTGGTTTGGGGAGCTGAGGCTCCACAGCCCTCTCCCAGGCCCCGACTCTGTGGCCTTGGAACAGGGGACAGTCGGGGGCAGCCTCCCTGAGGAAACGGGCAGGGCCCTCGAGGGCTGGCGGAGAGAAGACAGGGTCTTGTCTGCCACCTTCCCAGCCACTTTCGGGAGCCCCCTGCCAACCCTCTCACCACCCATGCCTCCTCCCTCGGCCCCAGATGCCACTGTGTCCTGGTGGCCAGGCCTAGGGGGTGCCCTGGTGAATGAGCTCAGCCTTCCTGGGTCGGGGGCTCAGCCTTTGGGACTCCCGGGCTGAGAGCTGGCTTCTGGAAGCTTCCTAACCATCCTCGTCCACATGGCCCCAGGAAGGTCTTCCAGGCTGGCCAGGGGCCCCACCACTAATCCACCCACAGGGTGTGCGTCGAGCTCACAGCTCGCAAGGCCGGGCTCTGCCCAGGACTGGGGGAGGAGTGGCCATAAGTCAGTCACAATCCTCCCCAAAAAAGCTTGAGTCTGTCACACTCCTGAGCAAAGTGCTGGAACCGGGTCAGTGCCCTCATCTGGTGTCCCCTACCCTGCACGGTCACCATTCATTTCCATCAGGGACAGGAGAGCCTTCACTTCCAGGCAGGGGGGTCGCAGCTCCAGGAAGGAAGCTCAGGACAAGGAAATGAGCTGACTGCCTTTAGCAGAAGCACCTGAAGCTTAGAACCGCAGGGGACACCCTCGTCCTCACACGGGGAGGTGACCAGTCCCAGGTCACTCACCAGTGACAAAGCTGAGGCATCTGCCCCCAGGGAAGCTAAATGGCCTCCAGGTGACATTACCAGGAGGGTCTCTTGGCTCCCAGAGCTGTGCAGAGAGCCCTGGTCACTAGCAGTGCTCATTTCAAAGACGGCACCAAGCTCTTAAACTCTCGTCCCTCCAAATCCGAGGGCCACGCAGGTTCAGGGGAGCTGCCAGCCAGAGGCACCATGGCAGGGCGCCGGGCACCAGCTGCCACAGTCCAAGACCACCCCCCTTGGGGTGGAGGCTGGCGGGGCAGAGGGGGAGGAGAAGAGGAGGGAGGTGCCTCAGAGCTGAGGACAGGGCCAAGCCGGATGATGAGGGACTGGTCCCCAAACACTGGTCCCCAAACTCGAGTCTGCAGCAATCCACTGCCTCCGTGCAGCTGACGTCCCAAGTCCTCTGGCACCAGATCCCCACACAAGCCCTGCACTGGCCTTAGGGCTTCCTGGTGGGACCCAGGAGGGAGGACGGGTGGGCTCTGTGGGCAGCCGTCCTGGTGCAGACACGAGGCCAGTCTGCCTGGCGAGAGCTTCCCCTTCAGCTTCGGTGAACAGGGACCTCTGCCACCCACCCTTGGTAGCCAGAGACGGCTCCTGCCACACACCCACCCCGGCCCCACCATCGCCCCCTCGCTCCTTCAGATGAGCACTTCGTGGTGGCCCTGTACGACTACGCCGCTACGAACGACCGGGACCTGCAGATGCTGCAGGGGGAGAAGCTGCAGGTCCTGAAGGGGTGAGTGTCTGGGACGCCGTCCCCCGTCTCCACCGGACTCCCTCAAAGTCCCCCTCCCTCACTTCACCCACCGCACCTTCTGCGGCCGACCCCAGAAATCCCCACGGCCTGGCCCCAGCCCCGGAGCCCAGCACCTCCTTAAGCTTGACCCCACTGTCTTCCTCTCCAAAGTCTTCCTGGCAAGGTGGTTTCCACTCACAACCTCCTGTGCATCCTTCAAAACCCAGCTCTAATGCCACTTCCTCCATGCAGCCCTCCTGACTCTGTGGGCATGTGGGCCTCTCCCTCCTCTGTCCCCGCAGTGCTTGCCTGGCTGTTCCACGAGAGCCCTATGCTTGCGTCAGTGGTGTCTGTCCTTGTCTCCGTCTGGAAACACAATCTAGCACAGGACTATTCGGGCCAGTTCAGCTGTAGCTTGTTTACATTGCTCCCTCCCAGAGATCTTCCCGGGTCTGCTGTCTCTCCACCGTCAGGCTTGTCCTGTGGAGCCCTGGGGGCCTGACTTTGTCCTGGAAGTTCTGAAATGGGCTTGAGCCAAGCGAGGACAGCCTCGGCCGACTGCCCGTACGCATTCCTCCCCTACCTCCCCGGGACCGGGGCGCCTCTGCCCACCCGCTGCCCAGTAACCCAAACGCGCCCAGAGCGTCTATGCGCACGCGCCCCTCCGCGTCTGCACCGACCGCCCCGCGATCCTCTGCCTCCGGGGACGGGACCGTGCGGAGGGGCTGGAGCTGCGGACAGGCCCACAGGAGCCACGGTCCTATCTTTGTCTTCGCTTCTCCCCTCAGAACCGGAGACTGGTGGTTGGCCAAGTCGCTGGTCACGGGACGAGAAGGCTACGTGCCCAGCAACTTCGTGGCCCGCGTGGAGAGCCTGGAGGTGGAAAAGTAGGTGGACGCCGGCGGCTCCCCGGCCGAGCAGGGCAGGGCCGGAAGGGGAGTCCAGGGAACCCAGCCGGGAGGGGACAGGGAATTAGACCTGCTAGGAAAGGCTCCCCCACTGGCTCCAGACAACGTTCAAACTGCTGGGCGGCGCCGAGCGAGTCACTCTGCCCAGCTGAGATGAGAGCCATGCCTTTCTGGGTGCCCTGGCTGGCACCGTCCCGTTGTCCGATGGCCTCGCGAGCTCAGGACGGCACTGTGCCCACCCACCCCTCCTTTACTGCCTCTTGTTGGGGGGGCTCCCAGGCCAGTGGCTTGTGAGCGGCGCGGGCTTGCAGGAGAGCAGGGTCCCAACCTTCCAACCCCTCGCACCTCATCACCCGCGTCCACGCGGCCCCGGGAAAGTCTGCTCCCGGCTTACACGTGCCCACAGCACCCACGCAGGCCAGGCTCTGCCCGGGACTGGGGAAGGGGTAGCCACAGGGAAGACGCCGCCTGCCCTTTCTCCCCGGGGGTCCCACACTGAGCAATCCCTGGCTGGAGGGGAGGGGAGAAGTGCAGGCTCCCGGTCCAGCAGCTCCTCCAACGCAGAGCCTGGATGGCGAGGAGCCGGCGTGCGCTCACGAGACCAGCTGTGCTTCGGGGAGGGCGACTGGGTGCATCTTTCCAAAGCAAAATTAACAAAGGTCACCCAAGTCATGACCCTGTTTCATTCCAGGAGAGCAGTCAGCCCAGCAGTGGGTGGGAAGAGGGCCAGGAGGGGGCCACAAGGACAGAGGCTTTGAACCTGTCACCACGCGAGGAGCAGCAGCTCGAGGCTGACCTGGGAGCAGAGATGACATCTTATTCTTTGAGGGCGGGGATAGCTCAGGAGCACGGTGCTTGGGCGAGACTATCCCCAGGGGCACGGCACTCCCTGAGGTCTGCCTGCCTTCGCTGTTTCCAGGTGGTTCTTTAGATCTATTAGCCGGAAGGAGACGGAGAGGCAGCTTCTGGCCCCGATCAACAAGGCGGGCTCCTTTCTCATCAGAGAGAGCGAAACCAACAAAGGTAAGCACGGCGGCCTCGCCCACCTCCCCTGCACGCCTGTTCTAGGAGACAGTGCTGGCCAGGAGAACCGGAAGCTTCCAGGCCTTACCCCCAACTTCAGCCCTGTCCAGGAGTTGGCTTTGAGGCTGTTCCCACGGACAGATCACCCCTTCGCCGGGGCTGGAAATGACCAGGCGCGTGGGAATCAGGCAGTGAGGGCTCCAGCCCCCGCCAGCCTGGCTGTGTCTGCAGGAGGCTGGTGGGGCAGAGGAGGGGTGTCACCCCGAGCCCTCAATCACCAGCCACGCTTGGCAACAAAAGAACAAGGAACCCAAAGAAACCCTAAAAAAAAACCCAAACAAAAGCCGGCAAGGGAAAACGGGGCCGCCCCAAAATTTTTCAAGGGTCCCAACGGAAAAGAACCCGGAACCAAAAGAACCCCGAAAAACCAAAAAAAAAACCGCCGCCAACCCCCCCCCCGGCCGCCAACGGCCACAACGCCCCGGGGGGGGGCCCGGAACCGGCCCCCCCAAGCCCCAGCACCAGTCTGCTCTGCTGCATCAACTCTTGCAAGCCTCGCGTCCCCATCCCCCAAATAAGCATGGAGGGGGGCCGCGGTACTCAGAGAGTTGGACAGAGGCACATTATAAAAACATCGAGCTCCTGGAAAGGAGTTTCTCAACCGGAAACCCTTACCTCCTCGATTGTTCCTAACCCTGGACACCTGCTCCCACTTGCCTGCAGGGAAACATGAAGCTACAGAACAAAACACACGTGTGTGTCTGACAAGCAGCACATGAGTTCCAACAGGGCCCCTGGGAAGTAGCTTGCCGTGCTCTCTGCCACGGAGTGGGTACCTGAGGCTGGGACGGCTGTTTGCCTGTGGGAGCAGAGGCCACCCCATTAGCCAGAAAAGGACACGAAGCTCCTCGACCCTCCAACGACCCTACATCTCCTACTGGTCCATGGCAAAGGGCCCTGAGCAACCAGATGCCCGGTCGGGGGCCCACGTGATTGCCGAGGGACCGTCCTACCTGCTGCAGGGCTCTGTGGCTCCTGGCTGAGTTTGGGGGACTCTGGGAGGATGCCAACGGCAGAGTCAGCCGGGGCCAACAGGGAAGGCTTCGGGGGCAAGGCCGAGAGGAAGGAAGAGGGAACTGGATAGAAGGGGTGACAGTGGGGAGCAGAATTGGGGAACTGTTCCAAAGCACTGAAATGAAGCCCCAATCCTAACCCTGTTTTTCGTCTCCTGCGTGTGTCTCCACCGACTCCAGGGGCCTTCTCCCTGTCTGTGAAGGACGTCACCGCCCAGGGGGAAATAGTCAAGCACTATAAGATCCGCTCGCTGGAGGAAGGGGGCTACTACATCTCCCCCCGGATCACCTTCCCCTCGCTCCAGGCCCTGGTGCAGCACTACTCCAGTAAGAGGGGCGTCCGGGGTGGGGGGTGGGCACTGGTGCCAGAGGAGATCTGTGTGAGTCATTGGTGCTACCTGGGGCGGGGGGGTTATCCTGAAGCTGGGCCTAAGGAATTGGCAACTCTCAGCATAATGATTCAAAGTTGGTGGCCCCAGTCCACTGTCCTGGCTGGACATGGGGCCACCTGCAGAGTAGTGAGTGTCTCCAGTCTTAGAGCAGGTCAGTGGCAGATGCAAAGAGCTGAATGTGTGCACGCACGTGTGCCGCGGGAGGAGTGGGTGGGGCGTGAGGGGACACAGCCAGGGACGCTGTGGCTCCCCAGCGAGAGCCTGGCTGCTCTGGGAAGCTCCAGCTCCGTCCTTTCCTCCCTAATGCAGAGAAAGGGGATGGTTTGTGCCAGAGGCTGACCCTGCCCTGCGTGAGCCTGGCTCCTCAAAACCCCTGGGCCCAGGACGAGTGGGAGATCCCCCGGCAGTCTCTCAGGCTGGTCAGGAAACTCGGATCCGGGCAGTTTGGCGAAGTCTGGATGGGTGAGTGTGTGCGTGCCCGGAGCCCCCGTCCCCACCCGGCATCCTGAAGCCCAGACGTGGCTGCGGAAGACAGAAGGCTGAACATCTGAACAGGGCGTCATCCTTCCCCGTGAAGGCTTGTGAGGGAGGAAGGGCAGAGGCTAGTCCATGTCTACCCATTTTACAGACGAGGTCATGGAGGCACAGCACAGCTGCTGTGGCTTGTCACGGGGGTCGAGCAGGGGCAGAATCCAGCTCTGGCCACAGTCAGCTCTGGCCTTTGTTCCCCACCTAGAACAGGGGTGGCACCGGGGAGCTATGTCAGTCTGGGTGAAGGGATCACCTCCGAGCAACCTCTCCATCTTCTGAGTGGCTCCTTCCTTCCCCCTCCCCCGGCTCAGGCTATTACAGAAACAATGTGAAGGTGGCCATCAAGACCTTGAAGGAGGGAACGATGTCTCCGGAAGCCTTCCTGGGCGAGGCCAACCTGATGAAGACTCTGCAGCACGAGAGGCTGGTCCGGCTCTACGCCGTGGTCACCAAGGAGCCCATCTACATTGTCACCGAGTACATGGCCAGAGGTGGTGCCCCCGCAGGGCTGCGTCCTTGCAGAGGGGGTGGAGTCCAAGCTTAGAAGGGAAGCCTGAGGCTGATGGGGCAGCAGGTTTGCCAGGGCAGGGGTCACGGGGGGGGGGTCAGTTAGCCAGTGTCCTGCAGATCTAGGATGCGGCACAGCGTGGAGGCAGCAGGGCAGGAATGAGAAACAGGAGAGCGAAATGGTGGTGACAGAGCTGTGCTCTCAGCTCAGGGCAGGTCAGCCAACATGTTGGGAGGGCGTCTTCTGTGCCCAGCCCTGTGGGACACCCGCTGGGAGGGACAGAGCATTGCAAAGTTGAAAGAGCAGGTGGCCGTGCGTCCAGGGACAGGCACTAGTTCTAGTCCTGCCACCTCCCAGCCTTTTACAATTGTACAAACATTTTACAACAGCGGGGCAGAGAGGGCAGGCCAGACAGCCTCAGGCCCACAGCATGGCCTGGTTCCATGGGACAAGGGCCTGGGATGGGCCTCAGCCTTTGACCTCCTTCCCACCCCACTGACGCTGACTCCCGCTGCTCCTGTAGGATCTCAAACATAGCTCCTTAATGACCGTCACCAAGGGAGCCAGAGTCCGAGACTGTGCTGAGGGCACAGTGGCTCCCCCGTGTGCCCCCCTGGGCTGCACCTCCGGTGAGCGTCCCTCTGGCTCTTGATTCCACGTGTGATATGCACGTGTCCCCCGCATCAAGCTCGGGGACAATTTGATGTTTTCTTACTGACACTGGGTCCCCAGAGGCAGCCTGTGTCTGTCAGCCAGGATTGAGGGACGAAGGCCAACACGTGGGAGTGTCACATCAGGAAAGGGCATTGACCTTAGAATCAGAACTGGGGTTCTGCTCCCAGCTGCCGGCTGTGTGACCTCACACAGGTCCCTGAACCTGGCTGAGACCTAACCTCTTCTGGGCAGCCGAGGGCGTGTCAGCTGTCTAACGTAACAGCTGCGCCGCGAGGCCTGAGATTGGAATTTCTGCGACGTAGATCACGAGTGCTCAGGTGCGTCCTTCCTGGTGCCCTGGGAGACCCGAGCGAGCCACTACCCGCTTCCTGCTCCCAGCTGGGGGGCAGCCGACACCTGGAACAGGCTGGCACCGCAGGGCGGTCACCTCGCAGAAGTGCAGTGGCAGCTTCTCTCGTCCTAGGGTGCCTGCTGGACTTCCTGAAGACAGACGAAGGTGGCAGACTGTCCCTCCCAAGACTGATCGACATGTCCGCCCAGGTTGGTGAACTGCCAAGCCCCTCTCCCCTGTGCCCTGTAACAAAATCAACTCCTCCGAGGTCATGTCAGTTAGCTCTAGGGTGGACTGTGAAGGACAGAAAACACGAAGTAATAATCTTCCAGATGTATAAACGGATGTGTGCAGAACGGCAGGTGGTGGCTTTGCACCACCGGTTTCTCCCAGCCCCCTGGCGTCTCAGTGTGTGTCGTCTCATTGTCTGAGATGTTGCTCACACTCTACCATCCCGTCCTCTTCTCAGCCAGGGGGGACCAGACCCACCTGCCTCCCTCTGGGCACAAGTCCCTCAGGTCACCTGCTGTGCTTGCTCGAGCATCCACGTGCAGCCACAAGGAAGCCGGGGAGGGGACCCTCGGTCCTGGGCAGCCGTGATGGACGGGGCCGCCCCCTTACAAAGGAAGAGAGGGGCCTAGTGTTGCGGGAGCCCCGCGGAGTTGGCAAGAGTTGCGCTTATTATAACACGGTACAGGCAGGTGTGTTCATCTCCACTTCAGACCGTGCCCACGAACGCCTCCGGTGGGCGTTCGGAAAATGTTGATCCTGTTCCAGGAGCCCTCAGTCCTCGCACAGCCCTGGGATTGGCCCCAGGCTGACGGGCAGGCACGAGTCTCCTCCAAGTGCTAGGGGCGTCACCTCCCTGGGCCTAGAGGACCCCCAACTGCTGCCATCAGGGAGTCTCGAGGGCCAGACCTCAGCTGCCCTGGACTGGTCCTCAGTGACCCTTGGGTTCACATGCAGAATTTTCCAGACTCCATGAGGTAAAGAGCAGAACACAGAGGAGGGATGTTCCCTCCCCGAGATTTAGCTGAGGGCTCTGACTGGCAGGAAACACATCTGGTGCCCCCGTGTGTGTGTGTGTGTGTGTGTGTGTGTGTGTGTCGTTAAAACTGGAACTCTCAGCAGAAAAGCTCTGGTCTGTGGTCACCCTGCGAGGTGCACACACACCCCCAGCTACAGAGAGGAAACCTTCCTTCCCACCGCCCCGCACGGCCCGCCCCACCTCGCCCGGCCTCATCCGCTATTAGTGTCGTGCAGGAACTGATGTCACGGTGCCTTTTTTCCACTGAGGTGAGCAGACATCAGTCTGAGCAGGCTGGTGCAATGGTTTTGGAAAACGAGTGCTGGTAACGGGGTTCAAACCACATGACAGCGACAAGCCCGTGTTTCCTTCTCTCGTCCTCTCCTATCTATTACTCGGTCCCCGCTGCAAGCCCTCGGGAAATCTTGGGTCACCCAGGGGTAGGGGATGTGAAAGGCCATCTGAGTTTAATACCTAGATGTGGTCACACATCTGGGGCTACGAAACCAGAAAATCAGAACGTCTCAGAACAGCTTCTAAACTCTGTTCTGACCGTGCTAACCCCTCACCACGCGTGCACACACACACACGCACGCAAACTCAACGCCCTTCTGGGTTCTTCTTTCCCTACTCTGCGGGATGCAATGCAAAGCCCCCCCAGGACCCTTCCTGCAAGGCCAGCTCTGGCCCACCCACAGGGCCCAGGTGCCCTACTTTGCAGTCACACGGCACCGTTCCCTGTGCTACCTGCCCCGCCACACCTCTGCCCACGATGCCCACAGTGTCCTCTTCTCACCTGGTGGAATCCTACTCAGCGTTCGTGACCTGAGTCAAATGTCATTTCTACTAAGGTTTCCCCGGACAAGAAACTGCTAGAGAGCCCTCAGCTCACGTGTTCTCGGTAGCCTTGTGCGTGGTGGCTTCTTGAGAGCAGACCTGGGCCCCACTCGACTTTCGGAGTTTTCATATTTTTGGTACAGCTCAATAAATATTAGTTAGCGGAATGAGTCCCGTCAAAGGCTGCTCACACGCGCTTAGGGTTCAGTTTCGTGTCCCCCCCAGCCCTATGCTGAGAAGTGCGTGGACTGGGTGATTTCGTGAGGGAATCAGTGAAGGAATCCATGGTGAGTGGATGCACGCAAGAACCAATGCAAACGGAAGCACAAGGAGAAGCGGGTCAGCTCCAGGGCTGCCTCCGTGCAGGAGCTGGTCCGAGGGGGTGAATTGGCTCCGTGTTCTCTGCCTCAGTTTCTCCATCCATCAATTGGGTGAATAAATTCTTACTTTCCTCGGCTAAAAGGCACCAATGCAGCCACAAACCGCTATCGCTGGCCCGGCGCTGGTGATCGGGGAACAGAGACCAGGGCTCCTCTGCCTTGGCTGCCCGTCCATCTGGGTCCTGCTCCTGCCCCCCAAGTGCCCGCCGCAGGCCAGGTGCTGGGTTAGGTCCTCAGCCGTGGCCACCTCATCCTATGTGTGCCTCAACCCTGTGCCCTGGAGACCACTCCCCTCCTGTCCCGGGTCAGGACTGGGACCCCTCAGGGAGGTAGCTGGAGGTCACCTGTCCCCATCGAGGGCTCCAGCTCCAAGAGCAGTGCCTCCAGCCTGCCGGGGGTTGAGGGACACTTTTTCTCTTCCCTCCTGCCTTCCTCTCTCCTTCCCGCCCCTCCCTTGTTTTCCTCCCTCCCCTCCTACCTCTGTCCTGCCATCTTCCTTCCCTGCACTGGGAGACAGCTGCCTGGGAGAAGAGGCAAGGAGGGGAGGGGTGCAGGTGGCCCCCGTACCTCTGATGACAACGCTCTGCTGTTCTGGGTTTCTGGGGGCCTGGGCTTGTCCAGCTGAGGAGCGGCTGAACCCCCTTTCTACTCCCCTCCAAGAATGAGCTCCTTCCCCAGCAGCAGAACCCCCCACGCCCACCAAAGCAACCAGAACACCCCCACCCTGCTGTCCTTCCCCTGGCGCCTTCCCAGGGGCAAGGCTGCTTCTGCAGAGGCTGGCGGGCCCTTCCCACAGGGGCCTCGCAGGGGCGTAGGGTGGGCTCGGCCCTGGCATGGAGGCCGCCACACCGTCCTTCACCTGTGGCCTGTTCCCTCAGATCGCCGAAGGGATGGCGTACATCGAGCACATGAATTCCATCCACCGCGACCTGCGGGCGGCCAACATCCTGGTGTCTGAGACCTTGTGTTGCAAAATCGCTGACTTCGGTTTGGCCCGGATCATCGACAGTGAATACACTGCCCAGGAGGGTGAGCAGAGCCCCACAACCGCAGGGGAGACCTTGGGCCTTACCTCCCCCCTCCCTCGAACTTCTCCTTGACATTACATAGCACAGCCCTGTGTGCAGAGACCTGCGAGCACTATAGTTTCTACAGTTCTAGACCAGCGTTTCCCTAATTGTGCTCAGCAAAGTAGTAATGCCTCAAGACCTTCCACTGAGGAATGGCTTTAGGATAAGGTAGGTTTGGAGAAATTGCAGTTCATCTCCCTTCCTGCCTTGGAGATTCCCAATGCACATCAACATATTAAAGGCACTGAGAAGTCCTGCAGCCAAGAAACAATTCACATTCGCCTCACCTGGTGTCTCCCAAACTAATTTCAGCCCCCAATACTAATTCCACCTGGGTCCTATTAATGTCCCGCAGAACTGGGCTTTCACAGAGCACACTTTGGGAAACAGCTGTAATGTGCGAGCAGCAAACCTCACACCTGAATTAGGGCCTCCACGGAGCTCTCAGTTTTACTCTGCTAATATAACCGAGGTACAAATCAACGCCAAAGAGGATCTGAGGGGTCGAATACATTTGCCTGAGACAAGCAAGATTCGCCGAGCATATGAATCAGTCGTGCAGGAGAAGGGTGAATGTGGCCGGTTCCCTCGGGAACTTCAGGCTGGCTGGGCCACTGAGAGAGCCAGGCCAGCGGAGGGAGTGCCACGCAAGCCCTGTGGTCTGCTGGGAATGCCGGTCAGGCCCACAGCTGTCGCAGGGCTTCGTGGGCCATCCGGATACGAGTCCTTCCTCACAGGGACTCTGGGGGGTCCAGGAGTCACCACTGTGCAGGAAAGGAATGAGGCACGGACAAGTTAAACGGATAGTCCCCATTATTAAATAAGGCCTGTATGTGGCAGAAAAGGACTCTTCCATTCCGGATGGAAACACGTGCTCGGTGCTCAGTGGGGCCGCTTACTCTCTTCTTAAAGACCCACTGGGGGTGACAGCAAGTGGCGTTGGTGTCCATGCTGCCCTGTTGTGCTGCAGACCCCGTGGCTGCTCTTACCTGGTCACGGGTCCTGGTGTGTCCTGGTGACTCCCCGGCCGCATCTCTGCGGTGTCCAGCGGCCAAGCCTGCGAGGCCCAGCCGTGGGGGCCAGAGGCGCGGGCAGGACCGCAGGGGTGGGGGGAGGGAAGGGGAGGCCGGCGATGACCTCTCAAAGCTGCGCGTGGCTTTTCCCGCAGGGGCCAAGTTCCCCATCAAGTGGACCGCCCCAGAGGCCATCCACTTCGGGGTGTTCACCATCAAAGCGGACGTGTGGTCGTTCGGGGTCCTTCTGATGGAAATCGTCACCTACGGGCGGGTGCCGTACCCAGGTAGGGCCGCGCCTTCCTCTCTCGCCGCGCTCCTGCTTTCCCGGGATGGCCCTGACAGCAGATGGCCCATCCTTGGTGGCTGTGGCTGCCACATTCGTGTCAGAGTGGGGTCGCTGCAGCAGGGACAGAGGCCTGGGCATGCTGTTCAGGGGGTGGGTTCTGCCCCCTTCATGCCCACTGCTCTGGGCCTCAGGGCTGTGTCCCCTTCCTCCAGCAGAGGTCACATGGGCCCCCCAAACTGGAATCAAATTTACTCCCCAAAAGCCCCATCTGAGCAGGCAGAGTGGTGGACTCCAGGCCCCCAGACGCCCCCACAGCCCCAGTCAGAGGGCCGGGCCGCCCTGGGCGAGCGTTCAGGGAGCACCTGACCCCTGCACAGGCTTCAGCTGTGTCCCGGGCAATCGCAGGTAATAAGACGGGGCCCCATCCATGGAGGAGGCGCCCCATGTTCGGGAGAACAACCCACAGCCTCATGTCCAGCTGTTCCCTGAGCAATAAAATGTAAATAAAGGGATGTTTAAAGGTGGCACCAGCTGGTGAGACGGGACGGCGGGGGTCCGTGCCCGCAGGCACTTTTGCGCTCAGATGGCAGCACCCACCCTCCCGGCCCCCGCCCAGGCTCTCTGTCCTCTCTGCCCGCAGGAATGAGCAACCCCGAGGTCATCCGCTGCCTGGAGCGCGGCTACCGCATGCCGCGCCCCGACACGTGCCCTCCCGAGCTGTACCGCGGCGTCATCGCCGAGTGCTGGCGCAGCCGGCCCGAGGAGCGGCCCACCTTCGAGTTCCTGCAGTCGGTGCTCGAGGACTTCTACACGGCCACGGAGCAGCAGTACGAGCTGCAGCCCTAGCCCGCCCGCCCCCGCCCGGGTCACCTCCCGCGAGCC
>NW_012139914.1:80305-113358 GCF_000956105.1 Propithecus coquereli
TTAGGCCGGTAAGGTGTTGGGGACCGTGCCTGGCACGTTATTATGCGACTGTCGTCAAGGCTCCTGTACCAGTGCCATAGCCAGGACGTGGGCCACAGGGGACCGCGAGCCCTGCTGCTCCGACCTGCGGGGGACCCCACCCCGGTGCCCACCCTTTCAGCTGCAGGAGCAGGACGGGATCCCCTAGACCTGCTGTCCCCAACCTCCAGGCCGCAGAAGAATTATCTTCCATGAAACTTAGGAGAGGGGGTGTGGCCGCACAGCTGCGAGCGAGCGGCGGGGGAGAAGCTTCATGCGTATTTGCAGCCGCTCCCGTGGCTGGCATCACCGCCTGGGCTCCCCCTACCCCCCACTCCCCTGCCCTGCGTGGAAACATTGTCTTCCACGAAACCGGTCCCTGGTGCAAAAAAGGCTGGGGACCGCTGTCCCAGACGCCGCTCCAGGGGGGCCCTGACGCAGGCTGCGCCCCGGCACTTGGGGCTGTTGTGTAATAAAGTCACGAGTCTGACCTTTTCCGCGTGGTTCCTACTGACCAGCCTGGACAGCGCGTACGCGGCGTGCGTGCGGGGCGTGCCTAAGTGGTGCAGGGACAGCGCGGCCCCGCGGTCACTGCCGCTCCGGGCCGGCAGGGGGCGCCCTCGCCTCGCAGATCCGCGGCCGCCCGGCGCCTCGGTGGGCTGAGCAGGGAGGGGCGCCCAGGACCGGCAGGGGAACCAAGGGGTGGAGACACCGAGGAACACTGGGGGCTCCCTACTAGTCGTTTTTTTGTTTTGTTTATAATAGACTGAATGTTTGAGCAGTTTGTGTTGACAGGAAAAACAGCAGAAAGTAACAGCGTTGCGATGATGTGGTCCTTTTGTTACAACTGATGCGCCAAGACTGACGCATTGTTATTCACTAAGTCCATCATTTACATTGGGCTTCCTTGTTTGTGTTGCACATTCTATGGGTTTGGGCAAAAGTGCAATGACACGGACCCCCCGTCACAGCATCACACACGATCCCCGAGCCCCCCTGTGCACGCGGCTTCCTCTCCCCTGAACCCCTTGACTCCTCTGACCCTGTGATAACCCCACGAGCTAGGACTATTACCACCCCTCGTCCAGAAGAGGAAACTGAGGCACAGGGAGCTCACACACACCCCGGCCATCACTGGCAGGATGGGGGTGAGGTGGGAGCAGAGCTGCAGGCCTCTGGGGGTGCAGCCGGGAGAACCCCTGTGGGGTGGGCAGCCTCTGCAGGGGTGCGGGGCTGGAGAGCCACCGGGCCACGGAGTGTGCGATTTACACAGCGCCCGCTTAGTACGGTTCTCCAGCGGCCCTGGCAGGGAGGTGGGGCGGTGGCGATGTCATTGTTATCATCAGGAAACCAGGGTCCAAGGCACTGAGCTTATCTCTAGGTGGTCGATGCTGGGCCTGGGATTTGAACCCCGTTCTTGGCGCTCACAGCCCTCTGCCGGCCGTGGCACGCGCCGTGTGGGACAGCGCAGCATTCCAGGGACGGGTGGGCCTGCAGCGGGAGGCTGAGGTGGGCCTGGGTCCTGGCCGAGGAGCCCAGGTGGACAAGTCTCCCCCAGCCAGCCCAGGATGCTGGTGGCAGAGGACCCTGGAGGCAGGGAACCCTGCTCTTGGGGACAGCGGGGGCTCCAGAAATTGTGGGGCCCCTGCCCTCCCCCAGGACCAGAGGGCTCTTTGGGAGAGGTGGTTGCTGAGTCTGTCAGGAAAAATCGCAGCTCGGCCCCCTGCCTGGTCAGGCCAGGTCCCGGGTCACTGGAGGAAGGGAACTGCCCGGCCGAGAGCCTGTGCCCGGGGGCGGCTGGTGGGAGCTAAGCAGGAAAGTAGGACACCACACAGTCACTGCTTCCGCCGGTGCGGCACACGGCAGAGACAACCCCAGGCCGCTGGGGCTCCCCTGCCCGGGGCCCTGAGAGGACCTGGCTCCTGTGGGGACAGGGCCGAGGAGGGAGCTGATATCATAGCACAAGAAACAAGTCCCTTTGTCCCCCTGTGAGCAGGGTCATCTGGCTGGGCACCACCTCCCAGTCCTCCATGGCCCTGTGAAGTGTCTTCCCACAACTCGGGCCCAGGCTGTCCAGGCTCCTGGACGCCCCGCCTTCCCTTAAAGATGAGAAGGGTCACCCAGTGTTTCACGAACATCACCTGTGGGCTTTGTTTTAACATACGGCATCCTCGGCCTCTCCTTCAGAGCTGCTGGTGTGCAGGTCTGAGGCTGGGTGGGGAAGCCCTGTCTTTCGCAGGCCCCCTAAGCTGCTGCAGGGGAGCAGGCGTCAGGATCAGAACTGCTGGGTTCTCAGCCCTGCTGCGCGTTGGAGTCACCGGTGCCGGGATTCCAGGTGGGGCCTGGGCAGCCGCCCGCATATTTCAAATGTCCCCAGCTGGTGCTAATGTCCACCCAGGATTGGGAACCACTGGGCTAGGCGGCGTGAGGTTTGGAAGACTGGCTCCGGTCACCTGGAGGGCCCGTCTGTGTTAGGTCCCGGACCTGCAGGCCCAGCTGATGCTTGCAAGTGACAACCTGCGAAAATCAGAAAAGAACCCACGAGACCAGCTCACCCTCAGAGGCACGTTCTCAGGCGAGGCAGGCGCCTTCCTCGCCTCCCGCTCTGCTCTGCTCGCTTCCCAGCTTGTCCTGGGGAAGGGCAGGCGGCGCCAAATCTCCAAGGACGAATGAGAGTTTTTTTCCACCAGGGGGCGCGCTCGGCCTGGTGGCGCCCAGAACGGAACCGGTTTCCGGTGTGCTTTTGTTAAGCGCCTAAAAAGATTTTAAAGGAGCCTTCCAATTCCCAGGCAGAAAGTGAAATGTGTGAGTGTGTGAAGAGAGGAGAGGGGGAGGGAGGAAGAAGGGAGACGGAGAGATTGAGAGAGAGAGAGAATGGATTGGCATCATCTCCTGCTCTGGGCATTTGCCCTCCTGGCGGGAGAGAAGGTTACTCCCAGTGGCGGAGTCGCATTCTCTCGACTGTACATCTGCACGTGGGGGGCCGTGCCTGCAGCATCTGGGCCACGTGATTGCTGTGCCCCTGCCTGGGGGGACTGTAGACAACCCCAAGAGGTGGGTCTTATGGTCCTCATCTTATAGATGAGGAAACTGGGACCCAGAGAGGGTAAGTAACTGGCCCAAGGCTACACAGCTGGCAAATGGTAGGGCGGGACCCACCACTCTCGGCCATTCTTCCTGGACATCTCAGACTGTGCTGCTCGGGTCTCAGGAACAGGAGGCTCAGGGAGGGATGGGGCAGGGGAATGAGAAGGTGGGCGTCCAGGTGTGCCCACCCCACTTCAGACTCGCCCCTCCTCTTCCCCTGTTGTACTTACTTGGTTGCTTTGTAAGGGTTGTTTGAACAGAGTCTGGCTTTAAAACTTGTTTTGGAAATCAGTCATCTAGCCCAACACTCTCTCCACTCTCCCCTTCTCACAAATGGGAAACTGAGGCCTGGTAAGGGATTTGCCCAGAGATCCGCAGCTGCACAGTGGGAGCTGCCACCAGGGCCCCAGCCTGCGGGTGCCCAGCCACACCCCTTCCCTGTCCTCCCCTTGGCTTCCTGGTGGGCAGGTGATAGTTTACCCCAGGTTTTTCTGGAAAATGGTAATCTTTATATTTGAGAACTCTGCACCTCAGAGTAGTGGGTTCACTGGAAAATTCCATTCCGTAACCATGCCAGAATAGCTCTTTATTGAATGGAACAGAGTGTAGCGTCTTTAAAGCAATCGCTCATCAGTGCGTGGGCACAGCACTTCACAGTTTACAGAGGGGTTTCCGTGCCTTGCCGTGGTGGGGCTGGGGGTGTCCTCACAGCAGCCTCTCAGATGTGTGGCTGCCTTCATTTTGGAGGAAAGCAGGGACACGGAGCCTGTCACTCACCAGCATGTCCCTAGAAAGTGGGGGGCCAAACCCTGAGTCCCAGGCTTGGCTCTGTGGTCAGCACCTGAGGGACCCCCAAGGCACTGAGGTTCGATGTGCTCTTGGGCAGACATGACCGCTCAGGGCCTCTCGGTGGCCCTGGAGGGGCAATCCTTCTAGCAAGGTTAAGCAAACGCTCCTGGAGGATGACAGGAAGGTTCACGAACGCCCGGCGGAAAAGAGGGGAGGAAGAGAAACATCTGGTGCTGGTGAGGCCGCCAGGCTGGCCGGAGCCTTGAGCTCGAGCCTGTGCAGCGGTCCCTGCAGGGCCGACGTGGCCAGGGTCCCCGGCCCGAGGTCGGGAGCTCTGCTGCTGACTCTCGGAGTAACAGCTCCGCCTGACACAGCGGGGAAATGTTAGAAGTTGTGGGTTCATACAGAATATGTCCAACTGGGGACTCTGTGACCTCTCAGGCCTTCAGTGACCCCAAAGAGAAACAGCCATAAGTGAGACAAGGCCCCACTCTGAGGAGCTCTCGCATGTGTCCTCACTCCCGGAAGCAGGGTGCCGCCGTGCACACGAGCAAGGACGCTGATCACAATCCGATGCCAGCAATGCCACGTGCGGGCCTGTGTTACGCCTCCTGTGGGACCGTCTCACTTAGCCAGCAGGGCACCCTGAGGAGCGGATGCGGTGACTGGTCCCATTTTATAGATGAGAAAACTGAGGCTCCTGGGATTGAGGTCACCTGCCATGCTCACGTAGCTGGGACATACCCAGGTCCCCAAGCCTCTGCAGAGCCTCCCCCAGCCAGAGCTTTCCTCTCTGGCCCGGCACCCTTGCCAGTTGCAGGTCACACTGTGGAAGAAGAACAGGATTTGGAGGAGTCATGTCAGGCTCATGTCACCTCTTGGCTCTGCCTCCTACTGGCTGTGGGATCCCTGGCAAATTATTTAACTCTCTGGGCCTCCGTTTCATCATCTTTAAAATGGGCACAGCATGCCTGTCTCAAAGGGAAGCTGGGGGCGAACTGAGACGATGTACCTAAAGCTTCAGGCATAATGCGGTGCATACAGTAGGATGTCAATACACGCATGCTCCCTTCCTGCAAACATGCTTGAGAGGCCAGCCCGGGCCAGACGTCACCTTCCCTGGGTCACCTGGGAGCTCAGCTTGCCAGACCCCTGCTCCCCTCCCCACCCCATCCCAGCCCCATCCTTTCCAAAGTTGGCCCCGGAGCCACCAGCCCCCATGGGTCGCAGAGGCTGACAGGGGCTGACGGGAGCCAGTCCCGAGGGGTCTGAAGGCGGCTTCCAGGACTGATGAGGTGGGGGGGACGCTGCCCGGAAGCTGACAGCAGGGAGGGCAGGTGGGAGGGCACGGGGAGCTCTCCACTCTCATCCTGATGTCTCCTGGAAGGGCCAGGGCACCATCTAGGGGCATCTCTGTGGGCGCCTCCCTTCTGTGCCAAGGTCACTCTGCTGCTCTTGGTTAAAATTAGCCTCCTGCTCACTGCTCCGGACTGTGCGTGGCCTTTTCCCAGGAACCACCAGGACCCGGCCGTGCACGGACAGGGCTGGGCTGCATGCCCTCCTGCTGTCCAGGGCCAGATACAGCCTATGCCCACTGCTCTCGGGGCTGGAGGAGGGAGGGGCACATACATGCGCATGTGCATGTGTGTGTGCCTACACATACGTGACTAAACCAGGGATCTAGCGAGGAAATCACGGAATTGTACAAGCTTTTCGCGGTTGGTGTCATTGCTTGATTATGGTGTTTCTTGCTTACCTCCAAGGCCCCCTCGTGACGGCGCTGACATCACCTTGCTCATTCCCAGCCCCCAGCATTACACAGTAGGCCCACCGCTGCCCCCACACGCCACGCCTGAGATTAAGAAAAACATATGGTGTCCCTGCATCCCAGCAATCCTGGGATGAGCAAACGATAAAGCAAAACGAGGAATGGTCGGCCCCTGTCCCCTCTGTCCCTTACAGTGTTCCCAGCCCTGACACAGGGCCGAGTGGGTAGAAAGTGCTCAATGGATATTTTTCCAATATCCGAATGGAGACAAGTGGCTGCATTGCTCTCTGTCACACCCCACACCTAGTCACACGTTAACCCTAAACAACACAGCAGGCCAGGCAAGGATGGCTCGAGTCGCAGGAAGAGCCGGCCGAGGCTGGGAGGATGAGAAGCACAGCGGTCTGGCCCGATGGACTCGGGCTCCAGTCCTGCTCTGCCGCATGGTTCCCTGCGAGGCAGTCGGGTCCCGAGCCTCCTCCTCGGGTGTCACACACGTTCACTCGTCAGTGCTGTCACCTCGAATGGACCTGGCCGCGCTTGTCCAGGACTCAGCAGAAAGCCCAGCACAAGGAGGGTGTTCAACAGAGCGCAGCTGTTAGTATTTGCATGACATTTCAGCAGGGGGAAATGTGGATTAAACGTCCAGGGGCGTAGGATGGGATTGCTGCTAATCCTGCAGAGAGAAAGCTCACGAAGGGCATCGTGAGCAGTTACAGTAAGTGCCAGGCAGGAAGAGAGTATTTGCAGTGCTGTATAAGAAAGGATTACTGCAGAGAAAACTTAGGAAGTTCTTCCCGTTCCTAAACAGCCCAAAGACAAACGGACGGACGATAAGCACGGCGTCAGCCCCGAAAGAGAACCACAGACCCCTCATAATACAGGGAAAGGGGCTCAGTCACACCAGCAAATGGGACAATGCAAATTACTAACAAACAGTGGTGTTTAATTTTTTGCCATCAGATGACAAAATGGCCAGACTCCTAATGTCTGATAATATTGGTGACAATGTGGCAAAACGGTTTCTCTTTTTAGAAAAAAGAGGTTGGTGGGAGTATAATGTGATTCAAGCCTTTTGGGGAAGCATTTTTGGCTTCCAGAATGTTGCCGCATGCACTCATCGATGGAGCCATGGCACTTCTAGGAAATTATCCTGCAGCAAACCACGCCCTTGTTCCCAAAGATACACAAGCATACTCTTGGCTGCAACGTGTTAGCGATCAACGTGGAAACCGCGGCATAGCGATGGGGAAGACGTAAGGACGTGACGGCACATTTATTTTGGGGACGGCTGTCCTGCCCTTACAGTGGTGGGCACTTCGCTAGGTTCCGACTTGGGAACGTGACCAAGACATAGCAAGGGAGGGGGATGGTGCAGAAAAACACACGCGGCGTAATTCACACACACAAGTTTACATTCATCACGCACGCGCATGTGTGTAAATGTCCAGGGACTCCAGTGACACCCACCAAAGAGAGCCCCACGGCCTCTGGGGAGGGAGCAGCCGGGGCTAATGGGCAGAGGCGGATAAGGGAGGACGTGGCATCTTGCTCTGTCCCGCGTTGCTTAGTCTTCGGGAGTGAGGCTGCATTAATGCGTTTGGAGAAGAAAAAGGCCAGGCCAGTGGGAAGTGATGGATGGGTCGGTGCATTTGTGCCTGGTGGCAGAGAATGGATGACGTGACCCCGGGTTGGGTCCTGCCCTGGGCTCTACTGGCCCCCCGCCCCATTCCTGCCACTTCCTCCCCCATAGTGCCCTCCCCCGGGTTATCAGCGCCCACCGTGGGGAGCCCGGTTCTGCCCTGCGCCTGGGGACAGTCCATCACCGCTTATCGCCCGGCACGCGGGAGGCCGGCACCCGCCAGCGGAGAGGACCGGCGGTCGGGCTGATGGTAGCCGAGACCCTCCGCTCAGCATCCTAATGGGGGCAGAGGGACAGGGACTTCCGGCCACCAGCAGCAAAGCCACAGCTGTGACCCCCCCAAAGAGAACAGTTCCAAAGGATGGCCCTCTCTTCCTCCGATGACAGGAGTGGCACCTAGCAAGGAGTGTGGCCTACTGTGGGCCAGCCGCTGTGCCAGGCGGGGGCATGCCTTTTACTTTTTCCTCCTTACATAATCCTAACAGGTAGATACTGGGGTGCCCACTTCCCAAATGAGGGAACACTCAGAGACAGTAAGTGCCCCAGGTCACCAGAAAATACACGGCAGAACCGGGATCTGGACCCAGGGTGCAGTGACTGCAAACACAGGGGCGGGCCACTGCACAGACTTCCGCCCTAAAGCGAGAGGTCCCACTGGACCTAGTCGATGTCACCCTGGGTCTCCTGCAGCGTCCCTCACCCCTAGGGTGATTCATTCTGTGCCCTTATCCTTGGCAGGGAGTGAGGGACCATCTCCACTGGAGGTGGCCGCAGGGAGAAGTGGCACTTGCACACACGTGACTAACCCACGGAAAATGGGAGTCACCTGGATTTCCCAGGCAGTGGGCGGGGCCAGCTCCAGCAGGGCCTCCCTGGACCTCAGCCGTGCCGTTCGCCAGCCTCACTTTCCCCATCTGTACAACGGGTACAGGAAAAACACGAGTGGGAGTCAGAGAGATGTCAGATGTATGCCAAGCCCTGGGGTGTCGATAAGTGGAAATAAAGCACCCAGAACCCAGCTGAGCAGTGTCAGCAACCAGGTACCATCGTCACTGTCATCAACATCGTCACCATCATCATCATCGTCACCATTGGTGCTTCCTCATTTGTAAAATTAAGAGGAAAGATTAGATGACGTTAGATCTCTTCCAACTCTGTCTATAATTCCGGCAAGCCAAGGTGAACTTTTTGTACACTCCTCGAGGAAATAGAATTTACCACCCCAGCGTAAAGGGGAAATATTTCATCTGAGTGGGGAAAAAGCTTGCAAAGCCTTCCGAGAACCTCCAGAAACCGCCGAATGGGCTCACCGCGAACCTCCTCCTTTAAAGCGGTTCTCTGATGACGCTCGGTCCACCCCTCTTGGTTAATTCACATCCTTGAAAGTAACAGTTCAGACTTCCCAAATCTTCCCCTCCGCCACACGGAGTCCAGTCTGTGGGTCCAGGCTCCCTTACCCCTCCAAAGGGTCGGCACGACTTCGGGGGAGTGGGTTCTTTGTATAGAACCTTATGGAAGTCTGCAGGGCCTGGGGTTAGCGGAGCTTTGGAAACTCGAGGTAAAATCCCTTGACGAGCTTAGGGAGCGGGCATCTCTGGTCTTTGGAGAAGTCGCCTGGATTTTCAGACTGGGCGTCCGTTCCTAGTCCGGTCCCTGCCTGGTTACGAAGCGCAGCTCCCTCCGGGTTCTGATGGCCTCTGTGGGTGGCGGAAGCGGCTCTGTAATGAAGACTCTTGACCCTCAGGGCTGTGCCTTCCTGGCCAGCCTCCGCGTGCTCTCTGCCAGTCACCTAAATTCTCTGTGCCTCGGTTTCTCTCATGAAAATTATAGCAGTTTTATCTCCCCGGGTTATTTCGAATACTTGGGGCAGAACCTGGCACTTAGAAAGCTCCTATCCTATGTCCCCTGGCTTTCGGGAACAACAGAAGCCCGCTTGGAGTAGTGTGATTTGAGGGTTCCAGTCAGGGCTTTCCGGTAAATTCTGTCGGTCACTGTGGCCCTCTCAAGCATCAGGTGAACCATATGAAACCTCCACTTTTGTAGGTCAAACGTAATTGAGTTTCAGTTCAACCTACTAGCATGTGAGGGGGAAGCCCCTGAGGCCCACCCCTGAGGTGCACCCTTCTCCTGCAGTCTGGGGGCCGCAGCATAAAGCCCAGGCTTGCAGAGGGAGGCAGGGGGCTGGCGGAAATGACTTCGGTGCAGCTCAGGATTCTATGGCTGGTCCCTTGAGTCCAATCGCAGCTGTGCCCAGCCTTGCTGGGACTCGAGACATAACACAACCACCAGGGGAGGTCACAGTGGCCTTGGACGAAACCTCCCCGTGGCTGGATGGGCTCTCAGACGACAGCTGCACTCGCTGAGGGGGCAGGGCTGGGCGACAGCGGCGGGTACTCGACCCACCGAGCAGGAACTCACTCGACCCTCCCGCCCTCGCTCCAGCTCCCGGGTCGCGCCGGGACTCCTGGGCAGGTGCATGCGGAACGGCTCCGGCAGGACTTCAGGGGGCTTCCGCCCAGGGCAGTGGGGTGAGGCGGGGGCTCCAGGGGTCTCTGCAGGCCACAGGCCTGGATGTAGGTCCCGGCTCTGCCACTTCCTGGGGGGTGGACAGTAAACTCAGACAAGTGATTTGCCCTCCCTCTGCTGCGTGCCTCAGTTTCCCCAGCTGCACACTCCGGATAATAACGGTGCCTACCTCACAGGGCCGTTGGGACCGTGGGTTTGTGTTGCAGGGTGCTCGGTAGGCATCAGCCAGCGCTTTGATGACCATCTGTTCACACAGAGGGCATTTCTTCCACGCTGTGGTGGCGCCGGGACTGGCCCAAGGCCTGAGGGCTCCCTCCCCCAGAGCCCCTCGGCTCCACCCCGCCCTGTCCTGGCTGCATCGTTGGTGGTCCTGGGCCCACCGCAGGACTGTCTCCCTGTGATAACTGTGGGGTCGCGGGGGTCAGGCCGGGGCCAGCGGCTGGTCAGGCATGTCCACTCACCCTGCTGCTGGGAGGGGCCGTGTGGCGGCTCGGGGCTCTCGTCTCAGAGAAGATGGTGTAAACAACGAGCCTCGCCGTGAACTGGACGAGCCTGGAAGCACCTCTCTGAGAACAGCGGCATCCCAGCCCAGGAGGGCCTGGCCCCAGGACCCAGTGCCCCACGGATGCGCCCTTAACACACCTGGTACCTGTGGTGTGCTGAGGGATGTTCTCTGAACCACTGTGGACTTTAGTCTCTTCTTCTACCTCCCCCCTACTTAGCCTGGAATGGTTTTGAGCTTTCAATTAATGGCAGGGTGCCCAACGCAGTGCCCAGCCACAAGGAAGCTCTCAATACCAGTCAGCACCTGCCCCCTATAAGTTTTGCTTCTCCAAAAGTCCCCTTCTGAGATGCTAAGGTCCCTGTGATGGGCCCCAGAGGCAGGGGGTCTGTGGCATCTGTCAGTGGGGAGAATGTCGTGATGGAGTCACAGAACTTGAAGCTGGAAGGCTGCTTCAGAGCTGGGCCAGCCCGGTCTCATTTCGTTACTTTACAAAGGACCACGATGTGTTAATCAGCTTGTGCCGCCGAAACACAGCTCCATAGACTGGGTGGCTCATAACCGAATTTCCACTCTAGCTGTGTGGACGCCGTGCTCCAGGGACCCCGCCCGCAAGGGGGATCACATTCAATTATAATCACAACCACCAAGATAATGTTGGCTGCCCTTTATTTAGAGCCTATTATGTCCAGGTGCTTACTACACCCTGCAGGTGTGGGAGGTAGGTCCTGTTGTTGAATTCTGACCTCAGCAGGTAGGTTCTATTCTCATCCCCATTTTATAGATGAGCAAACTGAGGCTTAGAGGGACCAAGGCAAACAACTGGCTAAGATCGGACTGCAACTTGTCTGGCACCAAAATTCTTCCTCTTCTGTCTACCTTTCTTTCTAAATACCCTCCCCGTTTCCTTCTTCTTGTTGACTAAGCCCCTGCTCCACATGTATCATCATAGTCCTTGAAATTCTAAAACCTTGAGCCAGTCCTTTCAGCCTCCTGTAAAACACTCTGTTTCCGTTTTGTGAAAGTCTTCTCACCACCAGTGTGGAACAACCTTTCGGGTCGGGCTGCTTCTCTTGGCTTCTGGCCTCTCCTGTGAGCTCGGGCGACCCAGTCCAGGGTCTGAGCAGGGCGGAAGACGCAGCGGAATCCACAGCACCTGGTGGGCGCCTTCCCCCAGGACAGCGCCCGACTCCCACCTGCTTCTCACTCCAATTCCCAAGCGAAATCAGCGATGTCAAGGGAGCAGCCAGATGTTCTGTCCACCACATTCCCCTGTTCTACTTACTTAATCGCACAATTAGTTAATTAGTGGATTACTTAATTAATACATGACAGAGAAGAAAGGGAGGGAGGGAGGGATTCTGACCCGTCAGGTCTGGGGGGATGCATTTTGACTTCTAGAGACAGCTGCACACATCTAGACATTAGCGAGCCATTGAAATGTAATGGCATGAGAGCGGTCTTTGCCCTGCTGCGGCCCCGGTGCCTAGCACAGGGCTCGGCCTATAGCAAGTGCTCGGCAAATACCTGCTCAGCGAGGAAATGAGCAAATCCTTCTTTTATGCCTGGCTTCCCGGCCGCGTTTGTTCTGGGCCCCTCTAGCTCTAGGGCTTCCTCCAGGCTCCGCCCGCTCCGCTCTCCCCCGACCTGTTCTGCTTCCTCAGCGTCCACCCTGCCCGGCCCGCCCCAGCCCCACCCTGCAGCCCGTGAAACCTCAGAACCAGGATCCCGGACCCCTCACCCTGACCGGTGCCCCCTGCCCCGGCCTCCGCCTGTTTGAGAGGGTGGGAGAGTCAGGCAGGTCCTGGCGCTTGAGAGCTGCACCTTGCTCACGGGTCCCACCTGTGTGGGATGCTGCAGCTCCCACCTGCCGTTCTTGCTGTAGAAAAGCAGCAAAGCTGTTCTGGGCTAGTGCTGCCATCTGGTGGCCGGCAGCAAAATCTAGGGGACTGAGTTCTCTCCCTTCCCTCCCATTTCTCTCCTGAAGTTGCCGCACTCCGCCCTCAGCTCTGCCCAGCCTCTGTGGTCCTCTGTCCAAAGCTTAGTGCGCTTCAGGTCAGACCCCTGCTCCTGCACACAGGTCGTCTCCAGCTCCTGCACGCCTGGGAGCTCTCGCCCGCTGTCTCGGGGAGGGCTCTCCCCAGCCCCAGCTTGCTATCTCTCGCTCTTCCTTTTAAATCTCGAGGGGAGATTTTTAAATGACCCAATCATAAAGGATAAGAGATAGCAAGGGATCTGTATTAATGAAAGGAAAATGTGTTAGATGTGAAGCTAAATGCAATTTAAAAACTGAACACGTTCATCCATCTCCGCAGTACGGCACTTGAGGGCGCTCTGGAACCCCGTCCCCCCACCCCCACAGATGAAGGCAAAAGTCTCCCTCTATCTCTTCACTTTCCTCTTCTATCTTTCCTCAAGAACCACCATTTGGGGGAGGAAAATGATTGCTCAGTCAGGTTTCTTGCTTTGTTTCATTTAAATTACGAGTTTGCAACAGCATGGACTTTTCGTTGCAAATGTGTGGGTTTGAGCCGTGGGTTTGGGGGATTTGGGAGCTGGAAGTATTACGTTGTTTCCACAGGAAAGTGTCTCACTGGTTCCCAAGGGGCCCGTCTGTACGTAGGTGCTCCCTGAGTCGTCGCTTCCTGGGCTGTAAGGTGGAGACAGGTCTGGGGGAGCGATGGAGGGATGACGGCAGATGGGCGGATCCCGCCAACACGGCTCTTTCACGTGATGAGCAAGACAGAGGACCCAGTGCTTGAGCTTCTGGTTCTAGAAATACTGCCCTGAACCCTGTAGCAGGACACAGAGGAACACAGGGGCAGGGAACAGTGACCACGAGCAACGGTGAGAGCCAGTTGCCCCCTTAGCAACCGTGCTGTCTTCACACCCCTTAGCAACCGTGCTGTCTTCACACCCCTTAGCAACCTTGCTGTCTTCAGACCCCTTAGCAACCGTGCTGTCTTCACACCCTTAGCAACCGTGCTGTCTTCGCACCCCTTAGCAACCGTGCTGTCTTCACACCCCTTAGCAACCGCGCTGTCTTCACACCCCAGCGGGCAGCTCACGGGACGGAAGGCAAGTGTTCCCTGACAGTCCCAGGAGACACTTCCAGGCACCTGCCACTTCCAGGGAGACTTGCAACATGAAGCCAGATCCGACTCACCAATGGAAAGCGCGCAGTCACCGTGAGGCTTCCCTGGAATGCACACAAGTCATGAAACCGGAATCATACCTGTGGGAACGAGTGCAGATCCCCAACCCTCACGGCAGCTTCTCAAACCTATGAGAGGTTCCGTCTGTGCTACCGGTGCTGGGACAGCGGAAGGAGCAGGCTCGGCTCCTGGTCACCTCTCTCCCTCTCCGTGTCACACATACACAGAGGCACAGTCTCACGTAAGCCCCCTTATCTGAGGATGAGGAGTGGCCTCTGTCCTCCCACAGAATGGGAGCGCGTGACGGCAACCACGACAGCGACAGGCCTGGCTGCTGGTGACGCTACAGTCTCGTGATTTGTAAAAGAGAATATTGACGATATCCAGTTTTGTTTCTCGCCTGCTTTCTGGTCTCTTTCCGGCTACCTCCTTTCTCCCGGGCTGTCCTGTTCCCACCCGGCGCCTGCTGTGTCTCCGTCGGGGTGACTCTGCGGTGTCCACGCGGAAGGGCCTTGGGTTCCTGGGAGGGCGTCGTGGGCCTGCTTTTCTGCACAGCGCTTTTCGTAAGATTGAGAAAACAACATTGTCCGTATCAAAGACCGGGGTGCTGAGGGAGGTTGGGGGTCCCCCTCCGTCCCTGCGCCCGAGTGGCCAGGCCGCCACCTCCGCTCAGCCCTGGCAGCCCCCCGCCCCTCAGGGCGGCTATCTGGCTGCCCCCTCAGCTGGACACAGCATTCGTCAGCTTTGATGGATGTAGAACTCCCAGCCCCGACATGTTTCACGCATCCCCAGGGGCTTTGATCCCCTTGTCTGGGACATAAATGAGAGGATTACCGAGACGTCCAGAACACGGCACCAAAAACGTCTTTCGCCGAGGTGCTTTTGCCTGCGGAGATAAGGGCAATAAGCCGCCTCTCCCCGGAGCCATTAGCACCCGGCGCTGCGGGGAGCTTCACTCCGGGAGAGCGGGCTCGGGAGACTGGCCTGGAAGGATCTCCCTGCCATTATTCCCCGATATTGTTTACATCTGGGCGATGCGGATAAAGAGGCCGGTCACTTCTGGCTCCGCCTCTCCTCCCCGAGATTACGAGCAACTGTGGCTGACATTTGCCAAGGTTTCCTTGAGTGGCGTGGTGGTGGCGTATGGTTACTGTCAGGGGTTTCTGGACGTGGCATTGGGACGGGGACTGGTATTTTTAGGACACCCGGCGTCCTCGCTGGGTTTAGGCCAGCTCTGCAGACGGCTGGGGAGCGGCAATGCCCTTCCTGCCTCGCTCCACCCGCCGAGGGAGGCCAGGGGATGTTGCCCTCCCCTCCTCTGTCCCTGGAGGCTGAAGGCCGGTGTCCGAGATGGGGGTTCCTTGACACAGACCAAAGTCTCAAGATGCCAGCCCAGATCAGGGAGCCATCGGCGAGGTGGGAGGGGCCTCCGGGGTGCAAAGAGCAGCTCCGGTCCCAACTCTCTGACCCGCATTAGATCAATAAGGCCTATTATATCTACTGACGTAGTTATCATGCGTGCCCCTGGGGACAGGTGAGTCAGTGACAAATAAGGCACATTCCTCCCTTCAATGAGCTCAAGATCTTGTCTTCATCTTCCTCTTGGTAAAATGGCCAGAAGGCTCTGTGGGTTGGAAGAGATCCTGGGAGTCCACCTAACCCGAGCCCAGTCAGTGTTTTAAGACCTTCCACAGTATCACTAAGAGATAATCACCCACGCAAGCTCGAATACGTCCCCTGTCGGGCACCTCACTACCACAAATCTCTGACATTTTAATCACCGTAAAGCTCTTCCTCGTTGGACCAGGGCTTGCCTGCCCACGGCATCGACGCCTTGGTCTTACTCCTCTTCTCTGGGGCAGAGCAGAACACGTATCACCACCTCCTCCGATCCTGTGTGGGGCAGTCCCTGACCCAGTGGCAGGTCCTACCTTGCACCTGTCACGTGGCGAAGTAAAATTAGGTAACGTCGAAGCCACAGCACTCGCCCTACCCCAGGCCACCACTAACCCGTACAGGGCATCTGTGTGAACTGGAAAAAGGTGGCTTTCCCCAAACACACCCCCGCCAGCTGCCGGGGAGGTGCCACATGCACTCGTGCAGCACTGTGGGGCTCTGGGTCCTCCTCACCCCCGCAGGGTGACTGTTTCCTTCACCTCACCATGGGGCCTGAGAAGGAAATCTCTGGAGCCTTGACATTGGAAGGGGGTTGGTGAAGTACAACCAAAAGCCAAAGTGATTTTTTACAAAAATTTTTTTAAAAGCAAACAAAAATGTATAGGCATCTAGAGCAATCCTTCCCCAAAATTTCAGAAAGCATCTCACACTCTCAGGTGCGTGTGGCCTCTTTCTTGGCCACCCTGGTTTCTTTCCTGCGTGGGTCCCTCATTCCCAGGGCCTGACCCCAGCCGCCTCGTTCAGAAGTGGACGGGGAGGCTCAGAGGCTCTGGGCTGGGCGCGCATGGGGGACAACCTGCTGCAGGATGAACCAGGCTACCGTCCTCCCGCCCTGCACTGCCCAGGTGAGCGCCCAGGAGAGCAGGCTCAGTCACCTCCGTGTCCAGGGCCTGAGTCTCAGCTTATGCCCACCCCACCCCCATCCCCAGTAGCTTCCAACCCAGTGGGTGCCTGACTTGAACTTGATATAGATGTTTCCTTCTTGAAAGAAAAGGCCCCTCTATCGGTCTGATTCATTCAGTTGTTTCCAACAAGTGACTTTCAGAGATATGATACACAGGCCCCAATGTGGCACAGGCTGTGGGCAACCTGCGACCTTTGCTTTCGATCCTATTCGAGCCCCTGGGAATGCTGGGGTGGCAGACAGCCTGTCCCCCCAGTGCACGTTCCCAGAGACTCTCAGCCGCACTTCCCCACGACTACGTGCAGCGCAGCTTCCTGAAGGAGGTGACATTTGCACTGGACCTTAAAAGGTGGGTAGGTTTGGAAAGTGGAAACAATCCACGTGGCCATAGATGCATGAATGGGTAAGCAAAACGTGGGCTCCTGGCCGCCCTGTTGCCCTCAGCCTGCCCCCTGCCACCCCTCCGGGACCCCGCCTTAACGAGCTTCCTCTCTGACCGACGCTCCCCGGGTCACGCCCCCTCTGTCCTGCCAGGGCATCTGCCTCCCTTCCCGTGGGCTGCTTCGGAGGAAGAGGGGCCCAAGAGGGAAGCCGCTGCCCTGCCAGGGAACCCACGCCAGGCGTGTTTCACGGCGTCGGCTCTTCAGAGCAGGTGGTAGCACCTGAGCTGACCTTGTGGGGAGGTTCCAGGTAGAGAGGGAGCCAGCGAGGGAGGCAAGCAGGGGCGGGGGTCGTCCAGACAGCGGGGAGCTGAGCCCGGGAGCAGAGGCCAAGGCCCGGGGATCTTGGAGGACCAGGTATTACGTACAGGCAGCCTGTGCTTGCCAAGGCCCCTCCCTCACAAACACCCACTCAGGCCCAGCGGAGCCTATTTCTTGCTGCCCAGCCAGCCCAACGCTGACTGGGAACACCCATCCCCCCCCCCCAACCCCCAGCAACCCCCCCGGAACAAACCAACCCCACGGAACCCCCCCCCCGCAACCCGCAAAACCCTCCCCCCAACGCAAATCCCCCGAAGGGGGAACTGAAACAAACCCGCCGGCCCCCGGAAACCGGGCCAAAAAACCCTGCCGGGGGCCAACAACACCGGCAACCAACCGGGCCCCCGGGGGGGGGGCAAAACCATGCCGGGCCAACCCCCCGGGGGAAAATGGAAAAACCGGGGCCGAACCGCAAGCCCCGGGTGCCCCTGGCCACATCGCAGCCTCTTGGAGAGGCAGCATCCCCGTCTGAGGGGCGTACCTGTGCCGTCTTTCCCTCCAGATTGTTTCGGAGACCAGCGAACTAGGAAAATGAATGCAACAGGGCGTTGCTGATTGTAAGCAGCAGACATGAGGGACTGTTGTCCTGGGCACTCTAACGGTGCCTACGTCGTCATTCCCAAAGGAAAGCTCTAAAGCTGTCCCTCCCTTAGCCACCCTCACCAGCCCCACCTTCAGGCGGGGGAATGAATTAGGAGGGTCCTTCAGATGCCGCCGATCCTTTAAATTATGTCTACTCCATCACTGAATCACTGCTTTAAATTTCTGAGATGCCGGAGAAGTGAAAGCCACCTCCCACCGCCCCAGTGCCCCTGAAGCCTTCCCTCCAGAGGTGGCCCCTCCGGGGCTAGGGCAGCCCCCGCCCTGCCGCCCCACACTGCACGGCCTGGTGCTTGGACTCCATCCAGCCTGGAGCCGGGATAACAAGGCGGCTCCTCCAGGCATTGCAGCCAATTAAAAAGACAAATGACCACAGGCTTATCTTCCCTCCTCCCGCGCCCCTCCCTTCCCACCCCGAAGTGGGGGCCTCCCCTCCAGGGAAGTGGGCTGGAGCCCCGGCTTGGACCGTGCTGCGATCCTCCTCTGCAACGACTGGGCTCCCCCACCTCCCTCCGCCCCCCAGCCCTGCCTGGGGCCTTCCAAGGTCATTGATGGATGGAGCGTCTCCAGCCTCCTCTTGGAGCTTCTGCCTGTTCCTGCGACCTGGGCTGGAAGGGAGGACAGTGGGAGGGACAGGAGTGCACTGGGAGAATGCAGAGCAGAAAAGCCGCAGGCTCGAAAGACTTTTTCTGTAATGTTAAAAGCCTTGGAGTTTATTTTTAAGTTCTGGCCTTGAGGCCTGGAGCTTAAACAGAAGGCTCTATTTCTGAGGGGCATTTAATTCATTTACCCGTGGTTAGGGCGACCCGATCCCATGGCTTAGAGTAGGGCCGGCCGCCCAGGAAAGAGCGGGAATTTGTGGTAAATCCAGGTTCCAGCCCCGAGGAGCTCTGAGACCAGAGCACGGCCCAGTTTGTCAGATTCTCAGGGGAGGCGACAGGTGCAGAGACGGCACCGTGCACGAGCGCCGGGCACAGCACTGGGCACAGACGAGGGGCATTGTCCCTCCATTCCCTTCCCCGTGTGGCCACCTCGAGACGTGGATTCTAATTTCTCTACAGCTCACACCTTCACGTCCCACCAGAACTTATTTAAGGGCTCACAAGTTTCACCAACAGAAAGTTTATCCTGAAATCTGACTTTGTTCCCGTCACTCCCAGACGAAATCCTACTCGTCCTTCAAAACCAAGTTCAGCTGCCACCTCCCGGGCTCTCACCTCCACCAGTCTCCGGGCACCGCATCAGCCTTCCACGCTCGCTCTGGTCCTTGTCGTCGCCCCGTGAAGTTACTGCGCATTCCTTGAGCGGTGCCCCGGGCCCACCTGTTCGCGGAGCGCTTGGTAACCGGGATGACGGGGATGTCTCCTGCCCTGCAGCATGCATGCTCTCCAGTCGGAGAAAACAGAAGTTTTTTTAAAAATTTTAAAAACTAAACCGAAAGCACGTGTGTGTCCGAGGCAGCAGACCCCATCTGTCCCCCTCCATGTTGTGAGAAACTGCGCGGTGCTGACAGAGGGGCCCCGGCAGATGTGAATTCTCTCTAGCCCAGGCCTCGTTTTTGCCGCTTCTCTCTCTGGGAAGGAGACTGAGGGCTGTTCACAGGCCGGTGGTCAAGGTCCCCTGCTCTGTGGGCCCAGACGGCACTGAGGCCCTGTTTCCGGGACACACCAGGAGACCCCACGGCTGGCCCGGGGCTGGGTAAAGCCCCCCAGACTCTGGCAGACCTGAGAGAGGCCGGAAGGATCCACACCACCGGCTGGGCCCTGGCACGCACTGAGGGCCCCCAGAGGGAACCGCCTGTGACCCCAAGCACCCCAAGAGGCAGGAGCTGATTTCCTTTCTGTTCCTGGTTAGAGCCAACTTTTTGTAGAGGAGCCTTTTGGATCATGTTCAGGTCAGACGAGGCACAGGTCTTAGAGTGAAGGAGCCAAAAGGAATTCGTAGATCACTCAGCCCACCCCCATAGGCAGAGACGGCAACGAGACCCCAAGTAGAGAAGAGGCTAATTTTAGACCAATAGGACCTCAGAGGCCATCTACTTTAGAGAGGGAAAATTCGCGGTTTTGTGCTTCTAATCACTTTCAACACACGCCACTGTCAATCACGGCTCTCCCTGTTGAGCCCGCACAGGCCCCCGTCCCCCCGCGGGGACTCCGGGCACCGACTCGTGAGCTGGCACATGAGACGATGATGACGATCGTGGTGATGATGGTGTTGATCACTCACACGTACTGGAAGCTTCTTCCATGTCAAATCTTTACAGCCGTGGCCTCATCTGATTCTCACCAAGCTGTGAGGAAGGTGCTTCCAGCACCCCCATTTTGCAGACGAGGAAAAGGAAACAAAGAGGGGAAGTAACTTGCCCAGGGCCCCACAGCTAGTGATTCTAAAGCTTGCCAGGCCTCTGGCCTCAGGTGGGGACACAGGGAGGACAGGCGTGCAGGCCCCAGCACACCTTCCCGGAACTCCACACAGCCTCTGCGCTGGGCCCGGCGCTCCACCCGGCAGGCCAATCGTAACAGTAGCAGCTGCCATGTATTTAGCATCTACTGTGCTTCAGGTACGGTGCCAGATAATTGGCATACGTTGTCTCATTTCGTCCTCAAAGCCTCCTCCCAACCAGGCATTGTTGCTTCATCTTACACGTGGAGGAACTAGTTAACCAACCTGCGCAAGGTCGCCCAGCTCACCCGAGGCAGCATCAGCATTTGAACTCGAACCTTTCTGACTCCCAATTCCATGCTGTATTTCTGCAACACTGTGCTTCCTCCCTGGACCGGCCACCACCAGTGGAAGGTGTTGGTGAGATGCTAGATCCTCCCACAATGTGGGCCCAAGTGCTGCCACCAACACAGTTCCCGGCCCACCAAGGAGACATCAGGCAGCCGGGGCAGGGGCGGATGACCCCTACACTCCCACCTGTGCCCCTGTCCTGGCAGCCACCTGCCCCTCCAGCAGCTGAGCTGGAAGCACACTGAGGGCAGGGCCTGGTCCCAGACCTCCTGGGGGGCCCCGTCTCAGATATGCGGTGTGGTGGAGGAAAAAGTGCCCAGATCTGATGTCAGGAGGGTTGGCGGAGTCCAACCCTCGGCCTCCTGCAGGCTGCGAGATCCCTCGGCCTCCTGCAGGCTGCGAGATCTTGGGCACTCGTGCAGCCTCTGGGTGTCAGCTTCCCTGAAAAGTGTAAAGCTCCCGACCCTCCTCTCAGGGGTGTTGAGGGATCAGTGAGCTCCTGGGGATGCAGAGGTCCCAGGTGCCAGAGGACTTGCTCCACCCCTCCACCTGGGGCAAGTCCCTCCCCCTCACTGAGCCTCACTTCCTCATCTGCAGGAGGGCAGCGAGAACAAGTGAATCTTCCTCACTCCAGTGCAGACCGGTGGAGTGACGTGTGCGAGGCCGTGCCGTAGACTATTCAGCACGATGCAGATGGAATTTGCCACATGCTTGATAAATAGCCACCGCCTGACAAAACAAACCCTTATTCCCAAAGTAGCAATGTTGGCAGCACAAAACCAGCAGTTATAAAATGCCGCCAGCTGCCCCTGGTCCTGCAAACGTCCTTGAGACTTCCCAGGGTCCTAGACGGTCTGGCCCTCGGGAGCAGGGCTTTCCCAGGGTGGGCTGTTCCGCAGGACCACCTCTTTCCATGCTCAACAAGCTAGAACTTTCTGGCTCTCCCTGGGACATCTCCGCGCCCTTGAGAAGGTAGCTCGCCTGTGCAAGTTTAGTCTGAAATTCCATTCCAGGGCCTCCCCCGGCCCTGGAGCCCAAGGCCTTGAAGATGCTGCGCGCTGTGTGGGCTGGGCGGGCGGAAGCACAGCTCGAGGGTGGTGGGAGACGGGCCCACAGACCGTGAGCCCTCGATAGTTAGGGGTCAAGGTCAGAAAACACAAGCACAGAGCAGAGCTTCAGGAGCCCTCTCCGGCTGAAGCAATTATTAGTGGTGGTAAATAAAAATGCGCCTCCTCTGCGGCTCCCTCGGCTCCCAGCCTCAGGTTGTTTTCCAAACACGAGTCACCCTCACATCCTTTGTCCCAGGATTCAGCAACACCTGGCCATGTCCGGGCCTTTGCCTACGTGTCACCTGCATCTCTTAAGTGGGGGACCCTTGAGGTCATTCTCCACCAGCCCCTGGGCCCATAGCCTGCCCTGAGCTCCGCAACCGGTATGACCTGCTTGGGCTTTGTTAAGGGCCGAACTGTCCCCCCAAAATTCACATGTCGAAGCACTAACCTCCAGTCCCCCAGATTGTAACTGTATTTGGAGAAAGGGCCTTTAAAAGAGTGATTAAGATAAAACAAGGTTATTAGGGTCCAGTCTGATTGTTGTCCTCATAAGAAGAGGAGATGAGGACACAGAAGGACAACCATGTGAGGACACAGGGAGAAGACGGCCATCCGCAAACCACGGAGAGAGGCCAACCTACCGACACCTTGATTCAGGACGTCCAGCCTCCAGAGCTGTGAGAAAGCAAACATCATGTTGAAGCCACCCGGCGACACAGCCTCATGCTGGCTTCAGTTCAACCCCAGAGGCACAGACTGCCCAGCCACTGTCCTCCAGGCCCCGGCTGGGTAGCCCAGACTCAGCGTGAACCCCTCAAGGGGCTCACGGTCGAACACAGGGTCAGAGAAGTGCAGGAGCGAATTCATTTGCGCGGCGCTCAGAGGAGCACAGAGCCCAGGATGCTGAAGCACGGCGGGTATCGGGGAAAACTGCTCAGAGGAGGTGAAATCAGAGCAAATTTTAAAGCGATGGAAAAGGCGGATATCCCTTCTCTGGCCTCAAGTGTCCTGTGCTCCGGAACTGTCTGAGTCCCTGTCCCCGAGAGCTGAAAGGCCCTGAGGACCACAGGGTGGGTCAGAGGCGCTCTGCTGCAGCCCCGGGGGCCACACCTGCCACCCGTGCCCACCTGGGTGGGATCACATGCTTCCACTCTGAACCCGGCTGGTGGCCTTGGAAGTGGGGCGGGGGCTGCTCCTGGCTGTTCCTCATGAACACGGTGGCGGAGTGTCACTGCAGGCCCCACCTCCACATCGTCTGCAAGAGTCTTGATAAAGGGACAGCGTCTACTTGCTTTGCTTTGCCGGGACAGCACTTTCTGTCTGGGACACCAGGTTCTAGGGCTCCGTGCACCCGCAGCTTTCGCATGACACTGACAAGGGACCAAAGCAGTAGAAGGAACATTTACGAGCCCAGGGCACCAAAGCACAGCAAATCCCACCTCCCTCCCAGCACCCCCCAGCTGGGTGCAAGGCCACGAAGAATCGTACTGTCCTACTTGCAGCTGAGCTTATTTCTTCTCACCTTTTTTTGTTTCAATAAAAACTAATGTCTCAAGTCATTGTAAAAACAACTCCAACAAGGAGATGAAGTAACGACTCCCTTTGACCACAGCTCAACCCCATCCCCTCCCCAGAGGTAACCTCCACCACCAGCTGAGTGTGTCCTTACAGGCCTTTTTCAATGCATCTTTGTGCATATCGAGTGTGTTTATACACGTCCACACGGGACTTCTACGGCGAGGACATAGTATGGTTTAGGTAACTACTTGCCTGCAGAAATTTGGGCATTTCCCATTTTATTTTTCTATTACAAACCATTCTGAAATTACAATTTTTTTCCTCCTTTTTATTCTGTAGGCACGGCTGGTGAGTGTGTATGTCCCCACTGGGACCAGACAATCTCCAGTCTTTCTCTTCACCCCAGGAACAGCAAGGCAGCTGTCGTGCACAGTGACCAGCCATGCCCCATGTCCTCTTTTCCTTCCCAAGCTGTGTCTACATCTACAAATACAGCTGATGCCTCACTGAAAAGGCTGGGGTTGCCCGAGACCATTCCCAGTCCTAACTCTTTACTGAAGTTTCAGGCTGCTCAGCCTGAGGATGACTGCGGAGATCGCAGAGATTGTCTGTTTCCTGTGGCTGTCATAACACATGATCACAAACCTGGTGGCTTAAAACCAACAGAAATTTATTCTCCCACAGTTCTGGAGGCCAGAAATCTAAAAACAAGGTGTGGCCAAGGCCTCACTCCCTCCACAAGCTCTAGGAAAGAATCCTTCCTTGTCTCTTGCAGCTGCTGGTGGTCCCAGGTGTTTCCTGGCTTGTGGCTGCTCCACTTCAGTCCCTGCCTCCGTCTTCATGGCCTCCTCTGTGCGTCCGGGTCTGCTCCTCTTCTGTCACTTGTCATTAGATTTAGTGCCCACCTGGGAAATCCAGCGTGACCTCATCTCAAGATCCTTAACTGAATTATATCTGCAAAGACCCTTTTTCCAAGTAAGCTCAAATTCCTAGGTTCCAGGGGTCGGGACATGGACATTTCTTCTCGGGGCCAACATTCAACCCACCATGGAATCAGGAGCTCCGTCCTCACTTCCCAGATGGGAGTGCCCTTCCTTGCCCAGTGGTGACGATGCTACGGCGAGAAACGAAGCAAGAAGAGAGCAACGCAGGCACCAGGATGGAGGTGCGGTTGCTACTGCAAATAGTGTGGTCAGGGGAGGGCTCTCGGATGAAAAGACAGTGGACCAAAGACACGCAGGTGTGAGGGAGGGAGTCACACTAGGGCCTGAGGGAAAAGCCTTCCAATTAGCAGGAAATGGGCGTTCTGTTCTCTGTGTTCTCTTGAAAATCTGTTCTTATTGTAGTAGTAATTTGCCAGGTTACTTTTGTTTTTATCACATACATATTGTCTTCCAGATCAAACTGTGGGTTCTTCAGAGACAGAGACTGCATCTCCTTGTAGCATCCTCAGCACCTGGCATAGTGCTTGACGCAGGAAACACGGTCAGTAACTATGTCATGAGAAAGCAAATGAATGACTGATGGGATGGAGGAATCTAGGGCTTAGGTGACTTGCTGATCGGGGCCGTGCTGAGAGAACACGGTGACTCTGGTTCTCCTGAGCAGGGAAGCTGGCACATTGCAAAGGAAGTTTATTCTCTGCTCAGTTCTCTTTGAAGTGTCAGCTTGCTGCATCAGGACCACGTAGTAGGTGTGACCACATGGCAGGACAGAGCCACAGGCCTGCTCAAGTCCAGGGCCTTATGGAGTAAGAATAGCTCCACTATTCAACCTCAGGAAACATTTCCCAAGTGGCCGGTCATGGGACCACGAAAGAAGACTGGACAATATCAATAAGTTGCTTGATTCTTGGAAGGTCCACCATATTCCAAGGAGTAACCCCCACAGCTGGGTGGCCGTGGGAAGAGGTGGGGACAGAGAAGCATGCAGCACTTTCACAATGGGTCAGCTGGTGTCCGCAGGACCGTGGGAGCTCAGAGTGAGCCTCGGGCCGGCTGGAAGGGTGTGTGCGACTCAAGGCCCTGTGGATGGGGTCAAGTGAGCTCAGGTCAGAGGACTCAGGAAGTGAATGATGGAGGACGGTGTTGTAGGTGAGACAGGCAAGGTTTGGTGAGGTCTATAGTCAAGAAAGGCTGAAGGCCAAGGACAAAGACAGAAAAGTAGAGTCAACTGGTCATCCAGAGCACAGGTCGAAGCATTTGCAGGACCTTGGAGAGCTCCACAGGAGGCTCTGCGAGGGGCACTGGGTGACTGGGCTTTCAGCCCTCAAGTCCCAACGGTTGACACTTGGATCCACCTCTCATGGGGTACTTGGGATTTAAAGGACCTTGGGCAGCCATCCTAGTTCCAACCCTCTGGTTGTGAGGGACAGAAGGGCACTACTCTCTGAATACAGTACCCCAAAGCAGTGCCTTTCTCAGCATTTTTAAGGTGTCGTGTTGGCACGACTGACTGCTGTTAAAGCCATGATGAAGCACGAGACAGCAGTAGTGGCAGGTGGCGCCTTAGCTGTGCTCCAGCTTCTCCCACCCGCCACAGTGCAGACCTCACCCTGGGCCGAGTGGGCCAGGCTCATCTGCTCCAGATGTCAGACTGCGGCTGTGCCCTGGGTGAGGGGTGACCTTCCACTGACCAGGAATCCCCAGGCATCTGCCGGCTGTGCCAGCACACCTGTGGGCTGTCAGCATGGGCACAGGATTTGAAACCATTTAGTAGCAGAGCAAGTTTTTTCCCTCCTTTGAGCCTCTATTTTTGCCACCTGTAAAGTGGGGATAATAACATCGTGCATGATGGATGTAAGGCTCGGTCACGCTACGTAAACAACCAGCCCAGAGCACTCCTTTCTGCACGCCCTTGTCTCACCAACAGAGAAGTGCCGGTGCAACTATTTGTGACTGAAACCCTCATCCCCGACAAGGGAGAGGAGCCAGGATGCTGGAATCAGATCTGGATTCACACCCTGCCTCTGGCGCTCACCAACTCTACGGCTTGGACAAGTCACAGAACCCCACCGAGCCTCAGTTTCCTCATCTGCAAAGTGGAGAGCTGGCACGTCCCTCAAAGAACTATGGTGAATGGTATATGAGAAAAAGTGTCCTCGCTCAACAACTGTGAGCTCCCCACCCTTCCTCCCATAGGTGTGAATATCAAGATTTTGGGGGGGAAATCTGGCTTTTAGGTTTCACTGTAAGCTGGTTAAGTGAGCTGGACCAGACTGCTTGCTTCCCATGGGGAAAAGCAGAAATGCAGAGCGGGAAGAGCTTAGCAATCGCCTGTATCATCACTTTTATTTTCATGAGTCCTAGCAGTGAAGTGGCCTTCTGTGTCACAAATCCTTCCATTGCAAGGGACTAAACCCCAACTCAGACCAGGATAAGTAATAGAGAAATGCTTGGGACCTCAAGTGCTGTGGATTCCAGACTCAGAGGCAGTCCCCGGGCCTTGATCTCTGTCCCCGTCCCTTGGCTCCCACTGGCTTTGGAAGTTGGCCTCCCTGTCCCCTATGGCTGGCTTTCTCCATGCAGAGGGGAAGGGATTAATGACAGCTCCAGACTTCAATTGTCAGCTTAGCAATCCCAGTAAGAACTTCTCACTCCCAGTGGCTCATACAAATCCCAGGGAAGGGTCCTATTGGCTGATCTCTGAACTCCGCCCCCTGAGCCAGCGGCTGGTGCACCAGTGATTGGCCGAGCTTGTGATGTGGGGGTGGTCCAGGACATCATGGTGGGGAGGCTGGGCAGAGAAGAATGGCACATCTGTCACTGTGTTTTCCAGGTCATCCAGCTGATGAGTGCACCCTGGAGTGAGCACTCAAGTATTCTGGTTCCCAATCCAGTACTTTTCCCCTCCATCAGCTCACATTCCTAACCCCAGTGGTCGGCCTGATTTATCAAGGGTCTGGAGTGAATTTCTGCTGTTTCTATCCATTAGGAAGTTAGGGGGCCCACATTGCCCATTTGGGGACCAGCGAACCAGAATTTGTGGTGAGGTCAGTTGCAGCTATGGTTAAGACTGTAATCTGGGACTCCTAAGTACTCATCCATAACCAGCCCAGCGAGGCTGCCCCACACACATGTGCTGGGGACGGCATTGCTCCCAATCTCCCTGCAGTGGTATCAATAAGACACCAAATTCCATCTCTGGTCAGGAATTCAGGAGCTCTTGCTTGGACCCTACACAGGCACCGCATACCCTCGCACTGCCAGGGAAAGGCTCTGATCTATCTGTGAACCTGGCCATGCCTCTACAATCAACATAGCAGGTGGATCTTTAAACTGATTGTTTACGAATCTGGTGCTATCCTTACTGTTTGCGGAAATTCCCCTGTGGTCAATACTGGTCCCTGCTGCTCTAATTGAAACGGCCAAATGAACCTCAGCACCAGCTGGAATTTCAACTGCGGCAGATTCACACGGGCTCTTGGGCCTCCTGTGTCATGCAATATTGGGGCTGGAAGCAGCCTAATTCTTTCCTTCTACAAACGAGGAAAGTGAGGAACAGAGAGAGCTGCATTGCTGCAGGACAGAGGTTTGCAACATCATCTCTCCAAGAAACATTAAGCAGAGGCCTTGGCCAAGTGCTGGTCCCGAGACAAGGCGGCCACTGTAAACAGAACACGGTTGTCACAGCCACACTTAGGCTCTCCCTGTTCCCTCTCCAATGCTATTTTAGTCCTGGGGGACACCAGCCCTTCCGTCCTTCTGTCTCGGCTAGACCAGGGGGAGTCGTCCTGGCATCTGGGATGAGGGGCAGGTCCCCTGGCCCCCCGAGACATTCCCTCCCGCTCCCCAGAAGCACTCGGGGGACCCGGCTCTCAGCAGCTGTTCCGTGTCTATCTGAAGAGCTGAAATTCTAATAAGGATGATTTATGAGTTTCTGAGCGAGGAGAAGGGGAGCCGCGCTTTCCCCTGACACAGAGCCTGGTCCCGGGGGTGCCGGGATGAGTAATGCTCTCTTGTGGGGCAAAGGGCTCTTGTCTGAGTCAAGGGATGATTTAGCCCCTCAAGGAGCCAGAGTTTCCCTCCAATAACTCACCCTCCCTGAGAAAGGGAGTGATGTCCCCCAGCGCATGGGCTCTGTGCCCACCGAGAGGCAGCCAGCCTGGTTTGCCAGTCCCGTGGCTGGCGTCCTGCAGGGTGGGGCCGGGGTCAGCAGGCACATAGGACCACATGCTGGGTCTGTCTGCTGACTGCCGGGGCAAAGGGGCTCCAGATTGCTAAAGGGACGAGAGCAGACTTAGACGGGGCCAGGCAGGACAGTAAGTAAAGGATACAACGAGAGTGTTTGAACTCAGGAAGAAAAGAACTCTCTGACAATCAGATTTGTCCCCTGTAAAGAATGGACCGTTTCCTGATACAACGCAGCATGTTGAACCAGAGATCTCTGCAGAGATCTTTTCCTCCCCAGCCTGAGGTGGGAGTGAGGTGGTAGGAAGGCGTCTGAGCAGGGTCTTCAGGGAACTGCCTGTGTGTCCCAGTGTGTTCTAACTAACTGTCACTTAACCGCTCTAGGCCTCAGTCTCCGTGTCTGTAAATTGGGGGTGAGAGTCGCCTGCCCACGTCGAGAGCTCAGTGCAGAGCCTGGTGGGGGAGGAGGCTGAGAGCTCCGAGCTCTCCTTAGCACCCTCTGTCTCCTCTGCACGCTCAGAGCACTCGGTGTCCCTCTTGCTGCACTTAGCAACGTCCACCACGCGTGACGGCGCTTGGATTCAGTCCCGCGACCTCCCCACTCCCCACGAATTTCACCCGATTAGAGGGCGGAGGTCATGTTTTGCTCATCTCTGGGTCTCCGGCGGCGGCGTAGGAAGTGCACAGTAAACATCTGAGCTAGCGGTGAGATAATAAATGCGTGCACGGCGCTCTCTGACCAAAAACAACTCCCACAGCCACAATCAGAGCCGCAGCCACGCCAGGGAGAGGAAGGGCTGTGGGGACCCTGCTAATGAGGAAGGCCAGCGCCTGCCCAGCCCCGTCGGGGGCTCAGACGGCCAGACGGCTGGCCGGGCCTCCATGGGGGCTGCTGATCTCACCGAGGATAAGAGGGAGCTGCCACTGGCTGGGCCCGGGAGACAGCCTTGGGAGGAAGCCACAGTCCTGGGCCCTGGCCGTGGAAAAGCGGAGCCTGTGGGAAAATGAGAGTGGGAAATGGGAGTCACGGAGCCAAGGGCAGCGGCAGGTCTGTCGGGCCGCCCCTGCCTCTGTCTCTGCAGGAGGAAGAGCGGAGAATAAAGACAGGGGACCTCAGGCGCTTCCTGCCGCCTGCCAGGGCGGATCACGCCAGATAATGGCTGATAGCTGGAAACGGAGACAAGATAGAGGAGGCCAGCTCCAGACTGCAGGCCCCAGCCGGGGAGGAGGCCGGGGCTGAGGGAGACAGGAGCCCGAGGAAGTGCTCACGGAAGGCAGCGCTGTCCCGCCAGGGCTTTCCCTGGGCTCAGGCCTGACACGGACTCTGAGTGACCCCCGGGCCCGGGGAAGACCCTACGTTTTCCAACAAGTCCCTGGGCAGCCCGAGCATCCAGCCCTCAGCGGAAAAGCGAGGGCTGCGGAGGGTGGGCTGTTAGGAGCCCGACTTCCTCCGTGGGTGTTTGCAGGCAGAGTTGAGATGCTGCAGGCTAAACAGCGGGTGCAGGTGGGCGCTCAGTGACACAGCTGTCCCCTGGCCTGAAAGCGGCTTTAGGCATGGCCCGGCTCCCCCTGCAATCCCCGGGCGGCGGGGAAGCCTGCGGCGCCAGTGTGGGCCGCGGTTCCTCATGGTCTTGCCAGCTGTGCACGTGCCAGGCCCCTCCCTACCTCCCCTCCTGGGAAGGAGCCTGGTGCTGCCCACACACCCGGGGCCTGGCTCTGACCTGGAGGAGGCCACGCTACATGCCATAGACAGGGTTTCCCCTCTGAGCCTCAGCTCCCTGCTCCCCGCTCCGCCCTCAGCGGTTCCCACCATCTCTTCCGGCTCCGCATCCAGGAGGCTGAGAGGTGGGAAGGACAAACCCTCATTTTCTCAGTCCAAGGCAGCCTCCCTGCTTAGACTCAACCCTGTCCCTTCTCCAGGGAACCTGCCTGAGAAGCTCAGGGCACAGCCCGTCCCCCCCAGAACCATGGCATTGGCACTCACGCATTCATTCACTCACACTCACTGAGCACCCCGGTTCCCAGCGGGGACAGAGGGACGGGCCCTGCCCCAGGGACGAAGCACAGTAAGCCCTATTAAGCGTTCTGTGAAAGATAATAATCGGGAAGGGCCCTGATGTAGGTGAGTTGTCAAGGAAGAATTTGTGGTTTCCTCATCTAAGTCATTGGTTTCTTGAGTGAGTCATTATTTCACACACAAAATTTCAAATCCCAAGGAAGAGAGGAGAGAAAGGTGAACGACAAGGACAGAGGCAGAGGGAGAAAGGAGAAAGGGGACAGTTTTAGCGGGAGGAGCTGGGCATTGTGTGCTAACACAGGGCTCTGATAATGCTCAACAGAATTGTTTGCTCTGGGAAGGGAGAGGGGGCTTCAACGTTTGTAAGAATTTTCCAAGAAACCCAGCCAGGCCCTCTAACAGCCTGAAAGGCAGTCACTGGGATCACTACAGCTTTAGGGACATAAACGAGCAAAGGGACATCCCGGAAATGCTGCCTGAACCTGAGGGACCAACTGAGGGAACATGTGTTCCAACCCTGAAACTTGACAGGCGAGGAAATCTCACCCCTTCCAAGAAAAAGACAGATGGAAGTTCTGGAAGAACTGTGGAGCGGGTGGCCTGTGCTCCGTTTCCGTGCCCTCTCCTCTGGGCCCTGGCCTGCGCCCCTCGGCACTTTCAGCCGGCACCTGGCACTCTCGCCGAGCGCGCGAGTTACTCATTCACGCTAACGTGTCCATGAATTTGTGTGTGGCCCCACCCGGACGTATTTGCAGCTTACGTTAGGACAGACGGAAGGCTCATTGGTGACATTGCACCCTCCCCATGGAGGAGAGCTGGGGCCTCTAGAAGCCCTTTGAGTCCCTCGGCAGGAGAATTTACTTGGCTTGGAGCGGTCCCTGAGAAGCGCCATCTCCTCCGAGCCGCACGCGGTGTTTCTGCCTGGCCTGTCACTCTCAGCCGTCAACCTTTGAAACTCGCAGAGGAGAGTCCTGTCAGGCTCTCCTGCAGTCTGGAACTGGGGACAAGGTAGCGCAACCCCGTCCTGGACTCTGGCCACCTCAGTCCTGCTCTCCGGCCGAGATCCCCAAGGACGGCCGCGCTCGTGAGAACCTGGCAGACCCTGACGAGGAAGATGGCACCGCAAACGCTAGGAGGAAGCAGACGGACCTGCCCTGCTGCCTAAGCCTCTTTCTTCCCAAGAATGTGTGTCTAAGAGGCAAAATCAAGTGCTTTATCTGCTGCCACTTGATGTCATGGAAAAAGGCCTGGATTTGGACCCAAAAGACCTAGGCTTGCGTTCTAGCTCTCTGTGAGCCCCTGCAGCTTCCTTAGCTATAGGTAGGTGTGAAGATTCCTTCCTGAAGTGCCTCATGGGTTCTGGGACACCCGTGTGGACCCCCATCCCTTGGGGGCTATGCGGCTCATTACCCGGGGCTCAGCTTCCCAGCAGTGCTGAGAGGTGCTGCACACTCCGTGGCCCCAGAGCTCTCCCACCTGCTGTGCGCATCAGACAGGTCTCGCGCCTCTCACTCCCTGCTTAGAGCAGGACCTGCCTGCAGGGTTTGTGTGTATGTTAGATTAACAGTTTGACTCCTTAGGGAATGGCAGCTTGCAAAGCTTACAGTGTGCATGTATTTTCTTTTTAAAGTTGAGGCAAGAACTTGAAGCCAACAGGCTCACTTTCCCAGGCAGGCCAGCCTGGCCCTGGGGGGGGCCTCCTCTCTACCCCAGCCTGCCAAAGAGGGGCGCCAGGAGAACAGCCTCCACATCGACTCTTCCTCTACCCTGCTCACCTGTCCCCCAACGCCCACAAATTGTGATACTAAAAATAGCTGCCATTTAATGAGTGCATACTATGTGCCAGGCACCAAGCTAAGCACCTTATTTCCTTTCAGGCCCCACTACAACCAACCTTTCCTAGCCTTGGAAACCTTAAGCAACATGAGCAGGCCACAGTGGAGCCCACCCATCCCAGAATGAGCCCCATCCTCTCTTAACCCAAGTCCCCTGGGGGGCCATACAATAACCATGCCCCCAGCGCACGCGTGCACACAGACACACACACACACTCCTCCCTGTGCCCATGGGGAGAGCACAGACCAGATTCCTAAGAGTTTCCTAGGAGTTGGGGATGGAGATGAAGACAGACCTTGGGTTCTCTGTCTGCTCTCGGATGGGACCTTCCAGCTGCCTTCACGTGATCACCAAGCTGCTACTAAGAATAGTCTCTGGTGGGGTCTTTAAGGGCTGCAGGAGATTCAGAGAAGGAAAAGTCATGGCCCTACCCACCTGGAACTCACCATCTTCCATAAGCATAAGGAAGGTCTCCAAAATCCCACAGCCCAAAGCACAGTGGGACAAAAGCACCCCACAGAGTTCCCACACCTTCCTCAGTGTTTCGGCTCTAAAGGCCGCCAGGTTGAGACTGGGGCACCTACCCAGGGGCAGAGAAAAGGCCAGGAATTGTGGCTGGGAACCCACCCCACCATGGCGTCCCCGCTGGCCCCGGTTGAAGGGAAGAAAGAGGTGAATTCTCATGAGAATTCTGATAAATGGGCTCCTCCACCCCACCCCCTCCCCCAATTAAAGCCAAGCTGTCCCAGCGGCAAGATGCAGAAACCACTTCTAAGCCAGGCATGACATCAACATTTCAGTGATAAGGGGTGGACAATGGGGTGTTAGACTAATAGAAAAACACCACTGGATAAGGCCGGCTCCTGATACCAGGCTGATGGGAAATACCATTGTCTGTCGCTGTCAGCTGAGTCCCAGGGCGACAGGGATTCCAGCGGCCACAGGCAGCTGCGGGGGGAGGGGTGGTCCCGCCGGGTCTGGGCACTGGCCCAACGCCAGGGAGGGCAGGCTTGGGGGCTGTGCCGGGTGCACGGGAGAGTGGGTGGGGAGGGCAGAGTGCAGAGGCCAGGGTAGGGGTGGAGATGGGGTGGGGGTGGGGCCCAGGCAGAAATGACACGCACCCGCCTCTTCTCTCCATGCTACTTGCTTGATTGTGTTACTAATGGCCCACATGTGTACTTGGCTCATTGATTTTCATAGCAATTTTTAAAAATTTTTGCCAAAGTACTGTGTGCACATAGTTTTTGTATTTTAAATCAATTCATAGTAAAAGAACAACATTTAGCAACAACAACAACAGGCTGGTTTCCCATCTCCCATCTCCTTCCCATCCCCTCCT
>NW_012139915.1:0-335 GCF_000956105.1 Propithecus coquereli
TTTTCAAGTGATTTTGATGAGTTGCAAATGGTTATTAATTCTTCAATCTCGGGAAAACAAAGATCAAAATTCTTAGCATTGCTTCTTTCAAAACTTGAGAATATAATATTTTATTAATGTGAATCATGTGATTCTTACTATATATGTATTTTTGTATACCATATAGATGTTATTTTTAAATATTTTCAAGTGATTTTGATGAGCTGCAAATGGTTATTCTTCAATCTCGGGAAAACAAAAATCAAAATTCTTAGCATTGCTTCTTTCAAAACTAGACATAATCTATCTTTCCCACCTTGAATTCTACATATTAGTTATAAAAGATATTGCAATAT
>NW_012139915.1:2747-3441 GCF_000956105.1 Propithecus coquereli
CCCGATCCCATGATAACTCATTAATCCATTAACCTATTAATCCATTAATTCGCAAATGGATTAATTCATGAGGACAGAACCCTCATGACCCAATCACCTCTTAAAAGCCCCATCTCTCACTACTGTGGCATTAGACATTAAGTTACAACATGAGTCTCAGAGGGGACAAACATTCACTTCATAGCAGACTGGCTTCCTATTTATATTTGAGATCAAAGATACCTTCTGTACTACTCCACTGACCTGCCCACATTTTCTAAGGGGAAGAAAGCAGTAATTGTTTAAATTTTTCTTTGCAGAAGTGTGCTAAATAGTGCACATGTAAGAAAATAACCTACCTTTAAAAATATAAGTACACAAATGTCAAAAACTGAAATAACGCAAAACATGAAACTATCAAAGGATCACTGTAGGGAATTTAAATTAATAATAGGTCAAAGTAAATAATTTCTTGATTCGGATGGAATTTGAATTAGCATTTATGAAATTGAGAGTCAAGGAAAAAATGCTTATACACTATTTATTACAAATTAGGTAAAGCAAATTAGTAGTTGAAGGGCTTAAGAATCAATTTTATAGGCAATCACGTAGATTAAAAATATTATTCAAGTAATTGTATACATCAATAGCTATATTATATGAAAATCTGTTAGCATTATGAATATCTAGTATTATTTATAAAATGGAAATATTG
>NW_012139916.1:0-1207 GCF_000956105.1 Propithecus coquereli
AGTAAAAAGTAGGGATGACCAGATCATGCTCTGATCTGATGTTACATTGCTATATTCTAATAAAATGTCTTATCTAAATCTCTATTTATGCTTTTTTATTCCCCATTTATCCAACTGTTATAAATATTTTAATATACTAACTGAAAGAGGTCATAATGTCATATGGAGATCACCAATTTTCAAACAATTAGATTTTGAATAGACAGTAAAAGACATTGACCATAAATTGAACAAAAGGTAGATTACCAAATAACCTGATTTTCATACCCCTTAATTCTAATTTACAGTTCCCCCTACAATGTAACGTTTTTGGATTCATCTTAAAATATATCAATTTGTACAACATAGTGAGATTTTTTTTTTCCTTTAAAACTGTTATTAAATCGATGTTCGGTCTTTTAATCAAAGATATCTTAAAATCAATAAATAGTTAACAGAAACAATAAAAATGCTAAGGGTGATTATCTTTGGGTGGTAGGACAACACACAGTTTTTCATTTTCTTCTCTATTCTGGTATTTTCTATGGTGAACATACATTATTTGTCTCATAAGAAAAAACAAATGAAAATATAAACACTATCCATATTACTTCTTTAGTGGGGAGAAGATGATTTAAAATCAATGTCTCTGATTTATTAATAAATAAATTTATTTATTTATTTCATATATTGTAAATATGAAATATTTTAAAGATCAGTGCAGGTCCCTGTGCTTCAGGTTGTGGGAATACAGAGAGAGGCAGGACTCCACCCGGCCTCAGGGATCTGAAATTGACAGAGAACTCTAGCAGCACTAAACACAACAGTGACATCTAAGCGTGTGAAACGTGCTTAGAGACAGGCAAAATGGTGAGTGAGCAGTCAGGGAACCCCTGTGTGGGAAAATATGCAACTTTCCATGGAAGTTATACATTAAGATAGTTCTTTAATATTACAAAAAGCCTCCAAAATGTAATCATTGGAGTGGATTAGTCAGCTAATCCACTTTTGTACTAAAAATTTTTGTATGGTGGGACGGATCTCAAGATGTAATAATAGACTTTATTTATTTATTTATTTATTTTGAGACAGAGTGTCACTCTGTTGCCCCGGCTAGAGTGCCGTGGCATCGGCTCACAGCAACCTTAAACTCCTGGGCTCAAGCGATCCTCCTGCCTCAGCCTCCCAAGTAGCTGGGACTACAGGCATGCGCCACCATGCCCGGCTA
>NW_012139916.1:3977-4310 GCF_000956105.1 Propithecus coquereli
ACCTAATTGACTATTGATAATAAGAGGGGACTGGTTAAACAAGGAATAGTATATCAAAAAAACAAAGCACCCTGCAACCTTTAGAAATGTCATAGGAGAATATTTAATGACAGAAGAAGAATATACATGATATACTGGTAATTAAAAAAGTCACTTAAGGAAAAAATGAAATAGGTATAATATGAAGTTACTACACACAGACACATCCCCCCCATACCCTGAAAAGAAAGAATCCCCCCAGATGTGGACAGTGTTGATGGCTAGAGGATGGAATACGGCTGGTTTTATTTTTTTCTTTGATTTATATTTTGCAATATCTAAATTGTTTACAAT
>NW_012139917.1:0-368 GCF_000956105.1 Propithecus coquereli
CATGTGTTGTAGCAGCACTATTCACAATAGCAAAAGTGGGGAAGCAACCTGTGTCCATCAACAAATGGATGATTGGATAAAGAAAATGTGCTATTGAGGCATGATGGCTTATACCTAGTATCCCAGCACTTTGGGAGGCTCAAGTGAGAGGAATGCTTGGGGCCGGGAGTTTGGGAACAGTCTGGGAAATACAGAAAGTAAATATACACACACGTACACACAATGGAATACTGTTCAGCCATAGAAAAGAATGTGATTATATCTTTTGCAGCGATATCAATGAAACTAGAGGCAATTATCTTAAGTGAAACAAGTGAAACAACTCAGAATCAAAAAATCAAATACTGCATATTTTCACTTATATGCGT
>NW_012139917.1:2328-3379 GCF_000956105.1 Propithecus coquereli
CTGGATCAATATCAAACCACCTATAAGGTACTCATGCAATTTAGACTATAAATATCCACAAGGTCAAATAGGAAGAAAAATAATCAAAATTGTAAACTATATGTTTGTTCTTAACCTATGTATTTATCAAATGATTGAGAACATAATCATGGCGAATTCTTGATAATCATGCCTGTGGCTTGCCAGATTCTCATATAAAAAACTGACTGCTCCGAATAGTTTAATTTCTAGTAAGCTAATCAATTTGTACTTTCAGGAAAGTAGAGAGTGTATATTTAAATTATCAGATTGATGCAAGTTGTATTACTCTGGAAAAATATTAGTGTCACGGGATCTCAAACGAAAACTCACCTGAATCTATTTATAAGGTATTATGAAAATTAACTTCAATGCTCAGGGTTTTTGTTTGTTTGTTTGTTTGTTTGTTTTCTGTTTCTTAGAGTTGGGACAGAGTTTATGGATGATAAAGTGAATATAACCAGGGAGAAAACGCTATGATTTACCGAAGGCCAGCCATCTCCAGGGCTCAAGAGACCTGTGGTGACAGTCAGCTGAGAGCCTCTGAAGAGGATGATCATGCTTGTACTATTTTCTAAGTACCCTGACAGCACTCTATATCTATTTATATTCAGGATCTCTGAGGAGAGAGCACAGTGCTTATTCTGACAACAGGGAGATTCAAGGTCAAACTCTTCTACCCTGTTTAATCTGACTCCTGGCTTTTAACCAAATAGCTATTAACTTGATACTTATAGTTTACACAGAAGTCCAGGATCCCTAATTAAAATTACATAAAAATGGAATTCTCAAAATTTCACCAGCATAAATGAAATAGTGGATAACTACTTCAAGTAAATCATTTTTTGTTTGAATCTTTGTTTTGAATATACTTTGATTCATTCATTTCTTTCCCTTTGGGGACACATACATAGAATTTAGCTAGTGGTATATGAAATTGTTTACCAAAAAGTGTTAGTTCTACACCAAATTTCCTATTTAACTTCAAATTCCATTTTATTTAAAATGGAAGAATTTTAATTTATTCATTTAA
>NW_012139918.1:0-432 GCF_000956105.1 Propithecus coquereli
GCTTTAAATGTTACAGTTTCACCATTGGATGGCAATATTGCTTATTATTTTCTCTTCAGTATTCTAATAAGGTTTAGCTAGTGAGGAAAAATTTTTGTTGCCAAAAAATTAAGATTCATTATTCAATTTCATTTTTTTTGGTTATTTTATTTAATACTGGTATATCACAATGAAAACACATGCAAGATGATGTTCACCTCCACAACGCTGATATGGTCTAAGTCAGAAGTCAATAGGTTTGACATTCTTCTTTCTGGATGAAAGATTAGGTTATCTGGCTTAACTGAGCCTGAGTCTAGTGTTAATGTACTTTTATGGCTGAATTAACTGCGCCCTCGTCTTCTCAGAGGCAAAAGTGTCCACTCCCATTATTAAGGACCATATGAGAAAATGGTCAATGGTCATTTGTTGTGATTCATTAGACTCTCAATT
>NW_012139918.1:2477-3179 GCF_000956105.1 Propithecus coquereli
TGAATGGAAAGAATAATTATACTTGTATGCAGAGATCAGCTTAGTCTTTTGAATTGAAACTGATCCTAAGGAAATAATTATTAGATACAATGGTCATGGTAAGACAGTAGGCAAAATTTCTACTTGCCCTCAATGAATTGTTGCCCTCTGTGAATTGTGTTGACCTAGATGTTCTCATGTGTTTTTCTGAGTTATTATGACCTTCCTGGCATTGTATTTCAGTGAAAATGTACAAGTTGATTACCTAGGGTCTATTATAATGAAAGAGGATTTTGAGTGTTAGCTATTTATGGCTCAGGAAACTATCTGCAAACACAATTAAACACTTCATTTAAAACTTTATATCAATTATTAAAAAACCAACAGCATTGCTATGATAACAATATACCCCACAGAATCAAACACTCCCAAATGACTTTGTTATCATCAATTTCTTGAATCATAAATGAATGAATAAAAAGAGAAGACAAGGCTATTTGAAGTGTTTTAACTTTTCAAAACTGAAATCTTTTTTTTATCTTTTTGGTGATTATAAATAAACCAACTTAACAGCACTGACCAAATGTCTTCCTTTAGAAGCCATTCACATTTAGTTACTGAACTTTACCATAGAAATTTCAGGGGAAAGTAATTATAGAGGCAATTTCGATTCAAAGCCACACAGGGAAGTAATTAAGGGTAATAATAACCATAGCCTCTGAA
>NW_012139919.1:0-662 GCF_000956105.1 Propithecus coquereli
GCTCTTGCTCAGGCTGGTCTCGAACTCCTGAGCTCAAATGATCCACACGCCTTGGCCTCCCAGAGTGCTAGGATTACAGGCGTGAGCCACCGCGCCTGGCCCCAAAACAGCACTTCTCAACAGGGAGAGTAACCCTGGGCGAGTTTGGAAATGTGTGGGTGCGTTTTTTGGTTATCATAATGATGGAGGTGCTACTGACCTTTGGCTGCCTTGGGGCCAGGATGCTGAATGTCGAAGCACCTGGACAAGGAAGAGTAGTCCAGCCCATTGTGCCAGAATTTCCCCAGGGAGATGATGCTCGGAAGAGCGACCCCCCTTTCCTTTATCCTCCCACAGTACTCTGTGTGTAGAAGTAACCGTGGTAACAGTACGAGCAACCGTGTTTCTGAGCCTTTCGTCATGCTGGTGGCATACTGAATGCATAGCTTGTATGTTTGCGTAATTCTTAGAGAAATTCTGTTAAGAGGATGCCATTTTGTAGCTGATGAAGCTGAGGCTTAGGGAAGTTAAGGCACATAATTTAAAAGTAGCAGGCTGGATGCGGTGGCTCACGCCTGTAATCTTAGCACTCTGGGAGGCTGAGGCGGGAGGATCGTTTGAGCTCAAGAGTTCAAGACCAGCCTGAGCAAGAGCGAGACCTCGTCTCTACTAAAAAATAGAAA
>NW_012139919.1:2067-2406 GCF_000956105.1 Propithecus coquereli
TTTTCCTCTTAGTCCTTTTCTGTGTTTCTTCAAATTTTCTTATTCCTTTAAAAATAAATGAACAATGTCCCACTAGACTGTGAATTGTTCGCCTGCAAAAAATTGAGTTATGGCTGATTTCCCACAGCACAGAGCCTGTTTGGTTCATGATACTGTAACATTCGTCTGTAAAATGAAAGCCTCAGCAGCTCTTAATAAAGCATACTGAGCATTTTTAATTGAAAACTTCTTTAGTCTAAAATGATGATAGGCTGGGGTCGTTTGCTTGGGTCTTTTGTTTGGTTGTTTACCACCCCCCCCCAACTGGAATAGGGTTTTTTTATTACAGAATTTTGGAGC
>NW_012139920.1:0-333 GCF_000956105.1 Propithecus coquereli
ACTGTTTTTTCCCTATATGTAACATACCTATAATAAAGTTTAATTTATAAATTAGGCACAGTAAGAGATTATGGACAATAACTAATAATAGAAGAATTATAACAATATAACAATTTCACAGAAGATTCGTTCTTACTGTTGATCTTAGCATACGATTATTTGTTTTCTTTTCTTATTAAGTTGAGAACTTTCACCTCTTCACTTAAAGGAAGGACTTTATGGCTTCTCTTTGGCATCCGAATTGCCACAACTCTTGTGCTTTGGGGTTATTTGGGGTTAGTATGGAGTACAAGAAGGGTCACCTGACCACAAGCACTGTGATTCCGGGACAGT
>NW_012139920.1:2368-2970 GCF_000956105.1 Propithecus coquereli
GGATGGAAGAGGAGGAAGAGGAGGAGGAGGAGGAGGATGGAAGAGGAAGAGGAGGAGGAGGAGGAGTATGGAGAATAGAGGATGGAGGAGGAGGAGGAGGAGTATGGAGAATAGAGGATGGAGGAGGAGGAGAGGAGGAGGAGGAAGGAGGAGGAATCTTGCAGCGGGTCGGACCCAGCATAAGGTCACACAGAGATTCTGCAGCTGGGCCCCCAACCCAGAGCCCACTGCCTGTGTCCCAGGGACGGCTGCAGGGCCCCGTGGTGTTTAAGCCATGTCTCCCCTCTACTTGCTGGGGGTTTGGTGAGCCGCCAACAGTTACTACCTGTAAAAGGCAGGAAGAAAGTGGGGTTTGGAGAGAAGTGGTGATCCAAAACAAAAGGCTGACTTCATAAACAGCAGGATTTATTTCGGAATGTTCATCCCCCCGCCCGATTCCGAGTTGCTTCAAATTCCCCCCGGGGCCCGGCCCTTGCAGGAGAACTGAGGAATTCCTTAGAGACTCTGAGACAACCGTGTGTGGCAGGGATGCCACCGGCCGCAGACATTTGGACCTGGAGCCTTGGACGGGGGTGGGGGCCAGAAGGTGTTCTGCTGCGTTG
>NW_012139921.1:0-503 GCF_000956105.1 Propithecus coquereli
TGAAATAATAGAATGGTTTGTATATTTTTTCTTAAACAGTCCAGCCCTGTGTAATTTCCTTGTATGACTCTTAAGTGAATTTATGTTGATTGAAATGACACATCATCTGTGAATTAAATGAACGCTGTTAGGCTTATTTTTTATTGTGAATTAAGAAGATCTTGTAGTACTTTGAGGGTGAGGATTATGGTTACGATATTGAGTTGTTACTGTATAGCCCTCAGGATTGTGAAGGAAATTTATCTGAGTCTGTACTAACTCTAGGACATACCCGAAAGTTATCTTAATACCTACAAAATCAATATCAGATACCTAAAGAGTATTAGGGACTGTTAGTGTCAGGTTAGTTACTTCTAGTTTTTCTGATAATTGAATTTTTTGAATCTTAATAAATCTCTTTTATTTGATTATTTAGATATTATGTGCAGAATTTTGCCCACCCCCGCCTTTTTAAAAACCTACTCGAGATTGAGTATAAAATAATGGCTTAAGAACATGTTCAG
>NW_012139921.1:2188-2962 GCF_000956105.1 Propithecus coquereli
ACCTTCTGTCTTAGAGTTATAGAACAATTTTACTTATGAATATTCATGTAAACTTATAAATAAAATAGATTAATGTCATATTGTACATTAAAGGAAGAATATGCTACACAATTGAGATTTATTGCAGATGATAATCATGAGATGGCTCATTATTGGAAATACACTAATATAATATAACTTTATTAATTGGTCAGTGGAGAAAAAAATTTCACAGTATTATATTACATGCCAAGAAGGCGTTTGATGAAATTCTGCTTTTATTTCTGATTGAATATATTTAATCAAATAGGACTAGATGAATACTTTATTAAAAATTGTATGTCAGTACAAATGTCAATAGCATACTTTATACTTTCAAATGTTTTATTTAGCTTATTAAAACAAATTTGACTTATCATTTTTCCTCTTTGCCTATTAGGTAAAAATTGTATTCTTGCTTTACAATTTTGGATTTTTTTGATTGCAGGTAGAGTTGATATTTTTTCCTATGCTTATTAGTGATTTGTAGTTCCTGTTTTGAATTGCTGTTCCTATCCTATTTTTCTTTTGGAGTATTGGTCTATTTCTTAATGATTTATAAACAACTGTCTACTCATGGATTTTAATCTTTTGTTGTATATGGTACATATATTTTTAAAAGTAAGTCTGTACTAACTCTAGGACATACCCGAAAGTTATCTCACCATTGTTGACTTATTGCACTGTTTTCTCCAATTTACTGAGGGACCTTTTTATTCTGCCGCATCTGTGGAAAACCTAAGGTGAATCCTACGT
>NW_012139922.1:0-791 GCF_000956105.1 Propithecus coquereli
AAAATAATCCACCAGGTCCAAGTGGGCTTCATCCCAGAGATGCAAAGATGGTTCAACATATGCAAATCTATAAATGTAATTCACCACATAAGTAGAAAGAAAAAGACCATATGATCCTCTCAATAGATGTAGAAAAAGCATTTGACAAAATTCAGGACCCTTTCATAATAAGAATGCTTAACAGAATAGGCATAGATGGGACATACTTCAAAAACTATATATGACAATCCCACAGCCCAACATCATACTGAACAGGGAAACCATTCCTGCTTAGAACTGGAACCAGACTGTGTTGCCTACGGCCACCACTTCTATTCAACATAGTGCTGGAAGTCCTAGCTAGAGCAATCAGACAAGAGAAGGAAACCAGGATATCCAAATGGGGAAAGAAGAGATCAAACTATCATTCTTTGCTGATGATATGATCTTATATCTAGAAAACCCCAAAGATTCTGCCAAGAGACTACTGGAATTGATAAACAAATTCAGCAAAGTCTAAGGTTACAAAACCAATGTACAGAAATCAGTAGCAACAACAGTCAAACTGAAAACCAAATCAAAGACTCAATACCCTTCATGATAGCAACAAAGAAAATAAAATACCTAGGAATATATTTAACCAAGGAGGTGAAAGATGTCTACAGGAAGAACTAGGGAACACTTATGAAGGAAATTGCAGAGGATGTAAACAAATGGAAAAACATACCATGTTCATGGATCAGCAGAATCAACATTGTTAAAATGTCTCTACTACCCAAAGTGATTTAAAGATTCAATTCAATCCCTTTTAA
>NW_012139922.1:3066-3444 GCF_000956105.1 Propithecus coquereli
ATTTTATAGATACTAAATGTATAGTTCACTACAAGTCTTTCTTCACTAATGTCCTGGTTGGATGAAGCTTATTCTCTGATAGATTTCTCAGGAAGACATATAAATAAAGATTACTAAGTTCTTTTATCTGTAAGGTGATTTTTCCAATAACTTGATTTTTGAAGGGTAACTTGGCTGGATATAAAATCCTTGATTCTTTCCGGTGTTTTCTTTCATTGACTTTTTAAAAAAATTCCACTCCTTATTGCTTTGATTTCTATCTTGTTATTGAGAAGTCTAATGTCAATCTAATTTGTTTGCCTTTCCTGGAAGCCTTGAATTTTTCTTCCTTTGTATTTGAAGTCACATGGTTTTATTAATGTATGTCTCAGAGTCGAT
>NW_012139923.1:0-445 GCF_000956105.1 Propithecus coquereli
CATCCTTAAATTAAAGGTAGATAGAATTGATTTTTTATAGCTATTTTTAGAGAAGTTTTAGGCTCACTGCAAAATTAGCAGAAAGAAAAGAGATACCCCAAATACCCCCTGCCTCTACACATCCATAGCCTTCCCCATTGTCAACATCCCCGACCAGAATGGTACATTAGTTACAATTGATGAACCACATCATTATCACCCAAAGTCCATAGTTTATATTAGGCTTCACTCTTGGTGTTGTATATTCCATGAATTTGGACAAATTGTAATAACATGTGTCCACCATTGTAGTATCATACAGAGTATTTTAAATGCCATACAAACCCTCTTTTCTCCACCTGTTTTCCCTTAACCCCTGACAGACACTGATTTTTTTACTGTCGTCATAGTTTTGACTTTTCCAGAAAGACATTCAGTTGGAATTATACAGTATGTAGTCTTTTCA
>NW_012139923.1:11890-12840 GCF_000956105.1 Propithecus coquereli
AAATAAATTCCAGCTTTCTTTTGATTAGAGTTAGTGTGGTATATCTTTCTTCATTTACCTTTAATCTATATGTGTGTTTATATTTAAGGTGGATTTCATATAGACAATATATGGTTGGATTATGTTTTTTGATTCACTCTGGCAACTCTTTTAATTGGGCATTTAGATCATTGACATTCAAAGTGGCTATTGATACATAGTTGGATTAATATCTACTATACTTGTTACTGTGTTCTATTTGGTACCCTTGTTCATTATTCTTACTTTTGTTTTCCACTCTTTTCCCATCTTTAGTGATTTTCATTGAGCATTTCATAGGATTTCATTATCTTTCTTAGCATATCAGTTATACTTCTTTTTTACTTTTCTTAGTGGTTGCCATAGAGTTTGCAATGTGCCTTTACAACTAATTCAGGTCCACTTTCAAATAACGCTATACTGCTTCATGGATTGTACGTATAGTAATAAAATAATCCTAATTCTTCTCTCTCATCCCTTGTGTTATTTCTGTAATTCATTTCACTTATATATGAGCATATATAAACAGATATATGTATATATATGGTATATACATAAGCATGCATCCATAATTGAATAAATTGTTGCCCTTATTTTATTAAAAAAATTTTTTTGAGATGGAGTCTCATTCTGCACAGGCTGGAGTGCAGTGGTATGGTCATAGCTCACTATAACCTCCAACTCTTAGGCTCAAGCAATTCTCCCACCTCAGCCTTCCAAGTAGTTAGGACTACAGGCCTGTGCCACCATGCCCAGACAAGTTGCTCTTATTTTAACTTAACTGTCTTCTTTCTTTATGGTCCAAGTCTTTCTTATATGTCCAACTTTCTGACCCCATTATTTTTCTTCTCTCTAAAGAATTTCTTTTAACATTTCTCACAAGGCAGGTCTACTGGCAACAAATTTCCTCAATTTTCATTTGTCTGAGAAAG
>NW_012139924.1:0-845 GCF_000956105.1 Propithecus coquereli
CCCAGCAGCCTGGGCTCTGCTCAGCACCAGAGCTCCGATTGCTGGTGCCGGCTCCCAGCAGAGCCTGCAGCACAGGCCACCCCGGCCAAGGCCAATCCCCGCCCCAAGCTCATCCACTGGGTGGGTCGAGAGGACGCGTTCTTCTGCGATCCTGTCTCTGGGCTGGGCCCACCACACATCCATCCTGCTCTCCTTGGCCAGTGCCTAAGCTACCAGCCACTCCACCACCTTGTTCTGTGGACTCTTCACCCCAATTGAAGCCCCTGCTCCCCTCCTGGTCTCCCCCAGGGTGCCCTCCAGAATGTTCACTCTGAAATAAGCTGACTCCTGCATCCCAGCCCCTTACAGAAACCCAACCCCTGCCTCGACAGAAACCAGCCTGCCCTCCTGCTTCCTGCCCAGGTGGAAGGCCCACCCGCACCTCACATCCCCCCCCCCCCCCCCCCCAGTTCCAGTCACACCCCCCCCCCCACGGCACCCAGCCACTCCCACCGCCGTACCTGGGAACTTGCTGTCATGTCACCTGCAACTGCTCCCTTTGGAATTTCACATTGGAACAGCCCTGCTGGACCACAACTTGCTAATAGAGGACTCCCCTATTCTTTGAATTCAGGGAGAATCTAGTGCCTGCATCCTAGACGTCCTGTCAGTGTCCTCCTTTCAGCACAGAGCCATGGGCTCCTCCCCGAGGCCCTGGGAGCAGTCGCCAGAGCACTGGGATCAAGTTGCCCAATGGGCGCTTTGTCAAGGAGGCCCCGGAAATCTTCCAGCATCGCCAGAAGCTGTGGAAGCAGATACCGTTCTCGGTTTGATGCACAAAAGAGAACCATTAGTGAGTTAATAAA
>NW_012139924.1:12430-13179 GCF_000956105.1 Propithecus coquereli
GAGGGTGCATAGACGCTCACAAGCATCTGGAGCTGGGTGGGGAGCAAGAATCTACTAACTGACTCCATCGAACAGAAATTACAAAGTGAAAGCTACAGTAGCAGGCAAAGTGGCTCACGGTCTGGGGGAAACAAGAGACTGTTCCCACCTAAGTGTGAAGCCAGCTCACCTGGGGTCTGGAGGAGACGTCTGCAGAAGCTCAAGGGCAGCACAGAGCAGGCAGGGAGGGCGAAAGGAGGATCAGGGAAAGCTTCTTGCAGGAGGAGGTATCACAGGAAGTTCAGGGAGATGGAGCCCGCGGGGGAAGGTGCCCGGCTGAGGGCTCAGAGTGGCAGAGGCCTGTTTGGCTGGAGCTCAGTGGGGTGGAGGCTGCAGAGGTGAGCCGGGCCCTGCCCCAGGGCACAGAGCCCCAGGAGGGCGGGAGCAGAAGCAAACAGTGGAGCCAAGCTCACAAGGCAGTTCTCATGCAGGCAGGAAAGCCAGAGGCCCGCGATGTTTAGGAAATGTGCTTCCCACAGTCCTGCCGGCCCTTCATCCTGGTGGCAGTGACTATTGAATGGGCTTTGCAAAGGCGGCACCCAATTGTAAAAGCAAAACTTCTACCTCCCCAGAACTGCCTGGGGAAATTGATGGGATTTGCATTTTAAATACAAGAATATCAATAATTTAGCTTTTAGGAGCAAAAATTGTAAGGTTAGTTAGCATTCATATCCCGTGTCGCCCCTGTCTGACACTCAGGAAAAGGGAGA
>NW_012139925.1:0-331 GCF_000956105.1 Propithecus coquereli
AAAATATACCCAAAGCAAGCAGAAAGAAGGAAATAATAAAGACAAAGGCAATAAAATTGAAAACAAAAAAATAATGTAGAAAATCAAAAAAACAAAAACTGGTTTTTTGAAAACAACAATAAAATTGATAAGCCTCTAACTGGACTTACAAAGGAAAAAGAGAGAAGACACAAATTATCCATATCAACAAACAAAATAGGGGATATTAATACAGACCCTGAAGACACCAAAAGGATAATAAGAGAATATTAAAAACAACTCTCTCTTCACACATAAATTTGACAACCTGAATGAAATGGATCAATTTCTTAAAAAACACAAACTACCACAA
>NW_012139925.1:2436-3113 GCF_000956105.1 Propithecus coquereli
CTAAATACTATCAGATATCCAATATTACTGATATATTTCCAATTGTCTTATAATTCTTCTTTACAGTTGGGTGTAAACAAGGTGCATTTTTTTCTGTATTAAGTCTCCATCCTTTTTTAATCTATAGCAGTGGTTCTCAACTGGGGACAATTTTGTTCCCAGGAGACATCTGTAAATGTCTGGAGACCTTTTTGATCATCACACTTGGTTGCAGGAAGGGGGCAGAGTTCCAGTGGCGCCTTGTGGGTAGGGGCAGGGATGCTGCTAAAAACTCCAACATTCACAAGGCAGTCTCCAGCAACAAAAACTTACCATGCCCAATATGTTACTAGTGTCAAGATTGAGAAACTCTGAAATATACAATAGGATTCTATTTCCCCTCCCTTGCTTCCCCTTTTATTTCTTGAAGGAACCAGATCATTTAACCTCTAGAGTATCCCACATTCTAGATTTTGCTGATTGTATCCCCATTTTGTCTTATAACATGTTCCTCATTCCCTACATTTTCTGTAAATTAAGAAGAGAACACATTAATATACTAAACCAATAAAGAATATATTGAAATATTAAAACCTCTGTGTGAAAATGTGAATCAAGCAGTTGGATCATAGGCTATTAGAGATAAAAAGGGTCTCCAAGATTTGTTTTTTTTTTTTTTTTTTGAAACAGAGTCTTGC
>NW_012139925.1:4978-5503 GCF_000956105.1 Propithecus coquereli
TCTCTGTGACCTCACATTTTTAGAAGGTCACTGACAGGTCAGAGCATATTCAGAAGAAAGGGAACCCACAAGGCAAGAAAACATGAAATATGTCAAGTGAAGGATGATAAAATATCCTGCACATGCTTAACCTGGAAGAGAGAATTTTGAGGGGGAGCAGGAAAAGAGAGCTGTCTTCAAAATTGGAAGGTGCTCATATTAGAAAGGAATTATGCTTGTTCCATGTAGCCCTAGTCAGTATAACAGAAACCTTTTGAGTAATAAATGTAGAGTGATGGATTGCAGGTCAATATAACCGTGGTTTGAGCTCAGGCCTAACACTAACGGGGTCAGATCTTCAGTTCTGTCAGTAAACTAAAGGGACACGTTCAAGTCCATTTGCAAGACAGATGAAGGAACCTCCTAGAACCTCCTTATCTCATTGTAAGTAAAGAGGTCAGTGGGCCCAAAGCTGTCAACCGAAGGACAAAACCTTCTTTAGCAAAGGGAGAGTGAACTCTAAGAAATGCATGTTGATGTCTCCTA
>NW_012139925.1:8873-9883 GCF_000956105.1 Propithecus coquereli
TATCAGATATGCTAATAACCAGAATGATCTAGGGTTGAAGCACAACAACAAAAAAATGTTGTTGACAATTGAAAGGGCCCTATTAGCTACAACAACTTCAAGAAGAATAAGTAAGGAGAAAGCCCACTCTTTGGGAAAGATGGAAATGATGTCAAAGATGAAAAGTAAAAACCAAAATTATTCAACTTTCCTTTTACCTACATCTTTTTCTTTCAAAGAGAATAATATTCACACTATGAGGTGTAGAAAAATCTTAGAGGAAATGAAACCAAATTGCTTTGAAAGAAATTATATCACAAGATTCAGTTATATTCCAGGGTATGAAAACAACTTGCAGATATGATTTATTTACACAAAATTACTGTGAGGAATTTATAAGAAATTATAAAGGATGGAATTGTGCGAGGGCCTGAAGATGAAAAAAATAGTTGCAATTAAAAACAGAATGAAAAAGACAGAGGAGAGAGATCCACACATTTCAGGAGCCATGAGTCTCTAAGTTTAATAGTGAAATCCAATTAAATAATACAATAGTTATTTGAGAAATGTTTTGTAAGAGTTCGTAAGCTGTGCTGTCCAATATGGTACCACTAGTCTCGTCTCATTATCTAAATTTAAATTATTTAAAACTTTAAAAAACCTAAAACTCATTTACTGAATTGTACAAACCACATTTCTAGTGCTCAGGGGTCACAGATAGCTAGTGCTTACCATACTGGACAGCACGGATCGTGGAACATTTCCACCATTTCAGAAAGTTCCTTTGGACGATGCTGTTAAGGAAAGTAGTGATCATTTGAAATCAGCATAATGTACTGAGAATGTTACACTGAACTGATAAAATTTCTATCATTTGATAGGATTCTTATACTGTTGAAGATATAAACTGCTTAGATATAGGCTATCTTGACTTCAACAAGACATCCAAAGAAGTTTCTTATGAAACCCTACTTGATAAAAATGAAGAAATATGGACACAATGTAATATAATTGAACAAACAACTGTCCCC
>NW_012139925.1:9933-10564 GCF_000956105.1 Propithecus coquereli
AAATTATAAAGGATGGAATTGTGCGAGGGCCTGAAGATGAAAAAAATAGTTGCAATTAAAAACAGAATGAAAAAGACAGAGGAGAGAGATCCACACGTTTCAGGAGCCATGAGTCTCTAAGTTTAATAATGAAATCCAATTAAATAATACAATAGTTATTTGAGAAATGTTTTGTAAGAGTTTGTAAGCTGTGCTGTCCAATATGATACCACTAGTCTCGTCTCACTATCTAAATTTAAATTATTTAAAACTTTAAAAAACCTAAAACTCATTTACTAAATTGTACTAGCCACATTTCTAGTGCTCAGGGGTCACAGATAGCTAGTGGTTACCATACTGGACAGCATGGATCATGGAACATTTCCACCATTTCAGAAAGTTCCTTTGGACAATGCTGTTAAGGAAAGTAGTGATCATTTGAAATCAGCATAATTTACTGAGAATGTTACACTGAGCTGATAAAATTTCTATCATTTGATAGGATTCTTATACTGTTGAAGATATAAACTGCTTAGATATAGGCTATCTTGACTTCAACAAGACATCCAACAAAGTTTCTTATGAAACCCTACTTGATAAAAATGAAGAAATATGGACACAATGTAATATAATTGAACAAACAACTGTCCCC
>NW_012139925.1:10614-10939 GCF_000956105.1 Propithecus coquereli
GTATGCCTTTAAAGAACACCATCTATATACATTTTGTGTTTCTATGTCTTTGTCAGATACTAATGTTGGCAGTTCTGCTGTACTTCAGCTATTCTATTTGTTTCCCATGAATGCAGTTTACATTGGTATTATGATTGTTTGGAAAGTTCACGGGATTTTGAATCTGAAGACTGGGCTCCAATCTCTGTACTTCTAATAATAAACCAGTCGAGTCACTTAACTTTTTCCTCCTCCAATTATAATAAATGCTTACTTATTTATTTGACAAGTTTTCACAAGAAACAGATGAGATAAGGTATATAAATGTTCTTTACAACATATAAAA
>NW_012139925.1:10989-11319 GCF_000956105.1 Propithecus coquereli
ACAAGACATCCAACAAAGTTTCTTATGAAACCCTACTTGATAAAAATGAAGAAATATGGACACAATGTAATATAATTGAACAAACAACTGTCCCCTCAAAGTGTTAATTGATGAACTAATACAATTTGGGGAAGAATGATCTACTAGCTTATTCCAAAATCATTTCACTGACCCTCTTTTGCTCAACATTTTTATCAATAATTTGCCTGACAAAAAAAAGTTATCAAGTTTTCACATAACCAAATAATTGTGAGATTATTTTGTAACTGTCTGAAGGTCAATTTGCTAAAATATGTCAAGGTCTTTTACAATTTTACTTACTCTTCCACT
>NW_012139925.1:11369-11748 GCF_000956105.1 Propithecus coquereli
TGAGATAAGGTATATAAATGTTCTTTACAACATATAAAACAAAACTGCTAGTTATTATTTCAGCAAGCAATAATTCAAAATAACAACAGCTAGCAGTATTGAATGCTTACTAATTTGTGAAGTTCTGTGCTATGAACTTTACATACGTCATCTCTCTTAATCCCCTTAAACAATGACGCAGATACTCTTATTAGGTGAAGAACTGCAGGATTAAAAAAACAATAATTTTATTAAAGACTTGATCCTCGAATTCTCAGAATCAGTTAATCAATTAAGACAAGTCTGCCATCCTCTCTTTTCCTCCTTTTGTGACCTTCTCCTACAGGGTGCAGGATATACTGTTTGCTCCTGCAAAGCTTTTCTTCATCCTGTTTTTTGA
>NW_012139925.1:23633-25670 GCF_000956105.1 Propithecus coquereli
GCTTGCAAAGATTTTTTCATTCAATTTTTCATTCATTCAACAAATATTTATTTAATATCATCTGTGTGCCTGGCACTACCCTTTCTAGCTATACAGCAATGAATAAGTCCTTTTCCTTCATGAATCTTACATTCTAATGGGGAAAATGAGGAAGGAGAAGAAAAAAGAAGGAACAACCAATAGCTACTGGCAAGAGATTCCAAGGTAGACAACAAAAAAATGCTCTTCATTCCGGAAGATTCCATCCCACCATCCTTGAATTTCCAGTTTTCAGAAAGGCTATGTAATTGATGGAAGGTTCAAACTGGGTTTTGAGACAAAAGGCTATTTTCCTGCAGCATTCCAAAATTCAGGTTACCATTTGAGAGCACTCCTATGAAACACCAGTATTCATTTCTGGGCTTGCAGGGTTGTTTGCACGTCTCCATTACACAGTTTCCTACAACTAGCAGTGAACATAGTGGAAATTGCACGAATTTTAGAGCCACACCCGCTGAGGCATTTGCAAATTGGGTGACCTGGAGCATGTTACTTAGTCTGAGTTTAGTCATATGTAAAATGTGGAAAATACCTACCTCATTATCTGAAATAAAATGAGATAATGTACAAAAAGTTCCTACTAGAATGGCCCTTGGGAAGTGCTTTGGGTATATTGCTATAGTTATTATTAGGGCTTATCATTTCCTCCTTAACCTGCCAAATTCCTTGCAGAGCAATACCAAGAGATGCATGTGGGGCTGTCCCGGCCCCAGGGAAGTGATAAGGAGTTGCAGAAACTACTCTGCAGGAGCCACTGGAATCCATGAGGCTGGTGCATTCAGATATACCCACAGAAGATCTATATAAATTTTAATGTCTGCCCAATATTGTAAAATATTGCAAGCTTCTTCCCAAATTGACTGAGAAGTTAGCACTGGAAGTTCATTTGTAAGCCCTCCCCTATGAACATTGCATTTGTAAAAATATTATATGCCTCCTCAAAGTGGTGCAACATTCTTGGCAGGCATGGTTGCTGTATTTGTCAGGGTTCTCCAGGTAGACAGAACCAACAGGACATAGATCCATAGAGAGAGAGAGAGAGAGATGAACACAGATATATGAGAGGATGTTTTTTAGGGGAATTGGCTCACACAATTATGGAGTCTGAGAAGTCCCACAACAGACTGTCTGTAACCTGGAGAACCAAAGAAGCTGGTAGAGTGGCTCGGCCCAAGTTGAAAGGCCTGAGAACCAAGGAAACTGATAGTATAACTTTCAGTTTGAGGCTGAAGGCCCAAGAGCCCCAGGGCACTGGTACAAGTCCCAGAATCCAAAGGTGAAGGAAGCTGGCATGCTGACGTCTAAGGGCAGGAAGAGAAAGGTGTCCTGCTGTGGTTGAGAGAGAGAGAGAGAGAGTTTTCATTTGCCATTCTGCCTTTTTGTTCCATCTGGGTCCCCAGTCAATTGGATGGCACCCACCCACATTGATGCCAGATCTTCCCCACTCAGTCCACTGACGTACACACCAATCTGCTCTGAAAACACTCTCATAGACATACCCAGAGACGATACTTCACAGCCATCTAGGCATCCCTCAATCCAGTCAAGATGACGCTTACAATTAACCATCACAGCAGGGGTTAATCTGAAAGTGCCAAAACCAGTCACCCCAAGGAATCCCCTGTTGGAAAGCCAATATCCAGGGTATGCCACGGACAGACAGTCCCCACACTGAACAGGCCATCTGGTGTGGGCATGAGGGGGATTTTAATCTTATCTTGGCTACAAAACTAAATATGTAAAAGTGGAAAGTAAGTAAAAAGAGAAAGAGGGTGAACTAAAGTTTGCCAAGGCCTTGGTCCTTAGAAGGCACGCAGGACCTAGGATGCTTCCACAGATGCCTCTGTCACCAGGCCCTAATACTAAAGGATATTTGACTGGCTGCTGAGAGCAAGTTATCTTTCTAGACACACATAAAAAAGGTGGGGTAAGGGGAGGGCTTATAGTTCTGTTCAGGATAAAATAAAGGAGGAAAGAAGCAAGAAGGAGGCAAAAGCA
>NW_012139926.1:0-791 GCF_000956105.1 Propithecus coquereli
CCCGGCCTGGGTCACATGTCTTATTAATGAGTTGTAAGAATTCTTTACGTATTCTAGATACAAATCCTTTATCAGATATGTGATTTGCAAATATTTTCTCCCAGTCTGTGGCTTGTCTTTTCATTTTCTTCGTGATATCTTTTGAATTGTGAAAGTTTTTAACTTTGATGAAGTTCAGTTTATCAATTATTTCTTTTATGGATCATGCCTTTGGTGTCATATCTTAAGAGCTTTTTGAATTTTTATAGTTTTATTCTTGTATGTAGGTATATGACCCATTTTGAATTAAATTTTATGTATGGTGTAAGGGAAGGGTCTAAATTCATCTTTTCATGTGTGGATATCCATTTGTCCTATTACCGTTTCTTGTAAAGATTATCCTTTCCCCATTGAATTGCTTTGGTACCTCTGTCTAAATCAGTTGATCATAAATATAAGGGTTTATTTCTAAAATCTAAATTTTGTTCCATTGATCTATGTCTTGTGTGGTATTGATTACTCTAGCTTTAAAGTACTTGTAAGTCATTAAAACAGATAATGTAGGCTGGGCACGGTGGCTCATGCCTGTAATCCTAGCACTCTGGGAGGCCGAGGCGGGTGGATCACTCAAGGTCAGGAGTTCGAGACTAGCCTGAGCAAGAGCGAGACCCCGTCTCTACTGAAAAATAGAAAGAAATGATCTGGACAACTAAAAATATATAAATATAAAAATTAGCCGGGCATGGTGGCACATGCCTGTAATCCCAGCTACTCGGGAGGCTGAGGCAGGAGGATTGCTTGAGCCCAGGAGT
>NW_012139926.1:11441-11871 GCF_000956105.1 Propithecus coquereli
AAAAATAAAATAAAATAAGATGTCAAGGTATATAAAATTAAAATCAGATTTGAAATGTTTTAGTATTTTATAAATCACTCAGACATTTCATCATCATCTTAACATAACATGACTTTAAGATTTTAAGTTATATGAAGATTTCATTTGTGTTCTTCTATTCATATTTATCTAAGTTATCTAATTTATTTATTTATTTTAGTAGTTCACTTAGATTCCAGTGATTACTTTAAGTTATTTTTTGTTAACTATTTTTATACCCTGTAAATTACATATGTAATACAGAACAGAGACCAATATAGTTTTGTTTTTTTTCTTTTGAGATAGAGTCTCACTCTGTCGCCCAGGCTAGAGTGCCGTGGCGTCAGCCTAGCTCACAGCAACCTCAAACTCCTGGGCTCAAGCAATCCTTCTGCCTCAGCCTCCCGAGTAG
>NW_012139927.1:0-1799 GCF_000956105.1 Propithecus coquereli
GTTGCCATAATTTATAAAGAATTCTTACAATTCAATAATAAAAACAAATAACCCAATTAAAAATGTGCAAAGTATCTGAATAGACCTTTCTCCAATGATCATACACAAATGACCAATAAGCACATGAAAATATGCTCAACATCATTAGCCATCAGAGAAATGCTAATCAAAACCACAATAAGGCTGGGTGCGGTGGCTCACACTTGTAATCCTAGCACTCTGGGAGGCTGAGGTGGGCAGATCGTTCGAGCTCAGGAGTTTGAGACCAGTCTGAGCAAGAGAGAGACTCCATCTCTACTAAAAATAGAAATAAATTAGCTGGACAACTAAAATATGTAGAAAAAAAATTAGCTGGGCATGGTGGTGCACGCCTGCAGTCCCAGATACTCGGGATGCTGAGGCAGTAGGATCACTTGAGCCCAGGAGTTTGAGGTTGCTGTGAGCTAGGCTGATGCCATGGCACTCTGGCCCGGGCAACAGAGTGAGACTCTGTCTCAAAAAAAAAACAAAACAAAAAAACGCAATAAGATACCCCTTCACACACACTAGCTCACACCTGTAATCCTAGCATTCTGGGAGGCCAATGTGGGTGGATTGTTTGAGCTCAGGAGTTCGAAACCAGCCTGAGCAAGAGCGAGACCCCGTCTCTACTAAAAATAGAAAGAAATTAATCGAACAACTAAAAATATATAGAAAAAATTAGCCAGGCATGGTGGCGCATGCCTGTAGTCCCAGCTACTCGGGAGGTTGAGGCAGAAGGATCACTTGAGCCCAGGAGTTTGAGGTTGCTGTGAGCTAGGCTGACGCCATGGCACTCTGGCCCGGGCAACAGAGTGAGACTCTGTCTCAAAAAAAAAAAAAAAAAAAAAAAACGCAATAAGATACCCCTTCACACACACTAGCTCACACCTGTAATCCTAGCATTCTGGGAGGCCAATGTGGGTGGATTGTTTGAGCTCAGGAGTTCGAAACCAGCCTGAGCAAGAGCGAGACCCTGTCTCTACTAAAAATAGAAAGAAATTAATCGGACAACTAAAAATATATAGAAAAAATTAGCCAGGCATGGTGGCGCATGCCTGTAGTCCCAGCTACTCGGGAGGTTGAGGCAGAAGGATCGCTTGAGCCCAGGAGTTTGAGGTTGCTGTGAGCTAGGCTGACACCACGGCACTCTAGCCCGGGCAACAGAGTGAGACTCTGTCTCAAAAAAAGAAAAAAAAAATTCACATAATAACAAGAGTTGGGGAGGATGTGGAGAAACTGGAATCCTCATACACTATTGCTGGGAATGTAAAATAGAGGAGCCTCTTTGAAAAACAGTTTTACGGTTCTTCCCATGAAGAAACATAGCAGTATATGACCCAGAAATTCCACTCCTAGGTATATACCCAAGATAAATGAAAATATATAGTCACCAAAAAAACTTCAACACAAACGTTTATAACAGCATTATTTATAACAGCCAAAAGGTGAAAAAAACCCAAATGCTCATCAACAATGAATATATACACAAAGTGTGGTATATTATTACAATGGAATTTTATTTCATTATAAAAAGGAATAAAGTACTGATACATGCTACAACAAGGATGAACCTTGAAAACATTATGCTAAATAAAGATGCCCGTCACAAAAGACCACCTTTTATATGAATCTCTTCATATGAAATGTTCAGTACAGGGGACTCTATAGAGATAGAAGGTAAAGTAGTGGTTGCTCAAGGCTGGTATATGTGTGTGTCAAGGAGTTGTGTAGGGGAGCAGTTGGTGGTAGCTAAAGGTATGGAGTTTCTTTTTGAGGGT
>NW_012139927.1:6613-8544 GCF_000956105.1 Propithecus coquereli
CGTCGGAGATGATGCACCGAGCTGCTTTCTCATCTCTTCAGATTTGCTCTTGCAACTCCTGCCTCTCCTTCTACCTGCTTAAAGTATCACATTTGCATAAGTGAAAACTGGCTTCCTGCTTTAGGAGGCTTCAAGCTGGAAGACAAAGAGATTGCCTCCTCGCCCTGTACCTGTTCCCTTGGCGTGAACTAAGAGAATGCAATGACTCCTCTGCCACAGTGCTTTGCAGGTGGGAGAGGGTTTCCTCTCTCTAGACGCAGGCTCTCCGTTTGCCTATCAAATGTATGGCATTAAAATGATTTCATCTGGGATGTTTTTTACTAAATTTGCTGAATCAATTCTATCCAAGCCCTCTTTCCAGTAAGAAACGAGTTAAAGAAAATAATACGCAATCCTCAAAGAGAGCAGTATCCTGTATGTTTCTGTTTATGCTCTATCTTTTTAAAATTTTAAAGTGTTTAATTGATGGATAAAGATTGAATATATTCAAGGTGTACAATATAATGACTTGGTATACATCTACCTTGTGTGATGATTACCACAATCAAATTAATTAACACATGCATCACCACCGATGCTGTACGTTAGATTCCCAGGACTTGTTCATCTTACAACTGGAATTACATGCCCTTTGGCTGCCTTCTCCCCTTCTCCCCCAAGCCCAGACCCTAGCAACCACTCTTCAGCTCTCTGCTTGAATGAGCTTGACTCTTGTACATTCCACATAAGTGAGACCATGCAGTGTCTATCTTCCTGTGTCTGGCTTATTTCACTTGGCATAATGTCCTTCAGAAAAATCCATGTTGTTGCAAATGGCAGAATCTCTTTCTTTTTTATCTCTGAATAATATTCTTTGTATTTATGTATCACAATGAGATATCACCTCTCACCTGTTAATGGCTAGCATGAAAAAGGAGAGAGATGTCAAGTGTTGATGGAGAAAAGGGAGCCCTGGCACGCTGTTGGTGAGAATGTAAATTAGTACAGTCATTATGGAAAACACTGTGGGAGTTCCTCAAAAAACTAAAAATAAAACTACCATACCCTCTAGAAACCCTCGTCTGGGTATATACCCTAGGGACTTGAAATTAGTGTTAGATTATCTACACTCCTGTGTTCATTGCAGCATTATCTACAATAGCCAAATTATGGAAATAACCCAAGCGTCCACTGATGTGTGAATGGATAAAGAAACTGTTCATACTCCATCTTCATACTCCGTAGCACCCCCTATTCCTGGCCCACCAAGCCACCTTGAAGACACCACACCGCCCACCAACCTCCCTGCTCTCAGCCCCTACCGAGAAGGGGCTCCACCCATTCCAGAGCCAAGCAGGTTGAGGATGGTTTGTGGCACAATATCAGAGAGACATCATGTCAGGAATCCTCAGTTGAGCTCCATTTTCACCAAGGACAGAGCAAGCGTCATGGCACGGTAAACTCATTTAGATGAGATCACCGACTCTCAGTCTGAGCTGTGCTTCAGGGTCATCTGTGGAGATTTACACATTTATGTCATTAAGCCCCATCCTGGGAAATTCTGACTCAGAGATCTGGGGTGTAATTCAGATGCCTGTTTAAAAAAAAAAAATCCATAGTTGATTATGTTGCATCCAAGTGTGAAAACCGCTGGGCTGGATCATTGGAAAATTTTATTGAAATTAAGATTGTGTGTCAATTGAAGGTGGCCAACAAGTGGAGAAGCCTTGAACAATTTTAAAATCCCAGAGTATTGAGCCCTATTTCTGTTTTTCCTGGAAGAGAGGAACAGACTGGCTGATACTTGAGGCTTTTTGTCTTTCAGAATTTTTCTTGTAGATGCTCCATGTTGTGTGTGTGAGAACAGCGTCTGGGCAATATGTGCCTTTTCAGCTAAAAAATCATGCAGTCTTAAAGTCTCAAGGCTGCAGGAAAGCCTAAAAGTCATTTTG
>NW_012139928.1:0-481 GCF_000956105.1 Propithecus coquereli
ATTATTTCACAAAACATTAATAATTTAGAAAATAAGCATCACCCATCTAATATGCAGTGCAGGTATCCTAGAAAGAAGAGATTTTTTTAAATGTAAAGCTTTTTCTGCGTTAAATCTGGATAATATTTGATCAATAGTTTCATATTTCCTAGTGACAAGACTATTCAAAAAATTGCCAAGGAGGTTATGAGCAGGTAGTAGATTTATTCTTTCAAGTGCCTACATTTGGGAGCTAGATAAATACTGAGAATAAGGAGGAGAACAAATATTTTAAAAATCTATTTAATTGATTTTAATGGGAATGTTTCAAATAGAGGTTCTCAAGTAATATACATTCGGCCCTCCATATCTGCAGGAGATTGGTTCCAGGACCTCCCGCGGATACCAAAATCTACAAATGCCAAGTCCACCATGTAAAATGGCATAGTGCAGCCAGCCCTTTGCATCCACAGGTTCCCCATCTATGTATTCCACCAGCCAC
>NW_012139928.1:5776-6495 GCF_000956105.1 Propithecus coquereli
TAAGCATATGAAATTTTGTATATACATCAATGTTGATATATAGGAAAAATTCACCAAGTTATGAATTTTCATATTATTTTCAGAATTCTATGTATGTTATTCACTTTCTCAAGATAGAAACACTATACAATAAGCAAGAAGGGTACATATACTTATGGGAGGTACTAAAAATTAGATTTTCTGACTATGCTGACATTTATTGTGATCAGGTTTTATTTGGGGGTAATAGACACTAATGCCATTAAAACTTAGGGTCTAGACTTACATAGTTAGTCAAACATGTTCATTGAGTATCTACTCTCCATCAGGCACTATTATAGACATCTTGGCAACATCAATGAGTGTGAGAGAGGGAGAGTGTCTTTGCCTCTTCATTAATGCTTTGCAGAACATAAAATGAGGTACAAATGACAGTGGATATTCCATTAGAAAGGGTAAATGAGAATCATATTCCCCTGGAATTGACTTTTGCTTTCATGTTGATGTCACAAGAAGGAAGAAGCCAAGTAAAGATCTAAGGAATGAATTTTCCAGAGAAAAAGGAGGTCCTGAGATAATTTTTTTTTCAAAGAATAAAGAGAAAATGTAAAGGATCTGAGAAATGAATAGTATAGCAAAGCACAGAGTTGAAAATAAATCAGGACAGAAAACAAGACAGGGAGCAGATAATATAGGAATTTGCAGACATGGTAAGAAGAAGTTAGAAAGGTTTTCTGATT